>NW_027507788.1:2121177-2236666 GCF_037356315.1 Lithobates pipiens
AATTAGAATGTGGGATCTGTAATGATGATCATTGGTGTCAGTGGGAGGAATAGAACGCCATTGTTTTAGGCTTTAGCAAACAAAGGTCCACGTGTGGCCCATGGGCTATAGATTGAAGAGCACTGCCCCAGGGAGCACAGCTCTGCACCATGTCCTTGGGCCTGCGGTGAGCGATGGAGCCCAATGCTGGTGGTGTGAATGGGCCCTAATAGTGGGCTCTCGCGGCGTTGGCCTTCCCTCATCACTTTGGCGTTCTCCCCCCCAGCGTTGGCCTTCCCCTGAAGTTGGCTGCCCCCATTGCGGCCCCATCACTTTCTCAGCTTATCTTGCCCAGCAATGGCCGCCATGTTCTAGAAGCCCGCCAAGTGATTCTTCCTCTGTGACCCCTCCAGATAGTGACGCCCCCCGTCCTCGGAGTGCGGGAACGGCCTCTATGCCATCATTATGTCTAATCTGTGACAATATTATGTAGACGATCACACGCTGTACTTGGCGCCCGGCCGCCCCGTGCAGACAATAACCCGATTGAAGATGAAACCCGATCTGCCTGACCTTCTCTCGGGCTCAGAATTCTGGGAACAATCCGGTTATGATTCCCTTCTGTTGATGTAAACAAAGCCGATGTAGCGATTTTCTGTCCGAGTCCTGAGGACGTCCTCGGCATGCGTGGAAGGGAACGCTTCATACAGGTCCCCATTGTACGCCGGCCAGCTCCGTCTCCCCAAATAGAAGCGGCCCGGTGTTTGGACAGAGGTGCCAATGTGTGCCGACGGCTGAAAATAACCCGCAGGGGACGCCAAGTATTCTGTGGCTGGAAAAGCTCATAAAGGGAGAAGCCGCTCTATTTATATCCGGATGGTGTCTAATGATTAACGGTTCTTACTCTTCTTCTTCCTTTACCCGGGGATCCCCCCTTTAAAAGGCTTTCTACATGATTGCCCAGCCAATGAGCTAGCTGAATTAATGAGCGCTTCAGGTGGTCAGTATGGACTTTCTATTTGCGCTGGTGTGGCTACAAACTTCTATCTGAAGACAATCGGTCAGAAGTGGAAATGTTACCTTGGTTACATATCTCACTTAAGGGGGGTGCAGCCCGGGACAAAAAATAGGCACAGGGAATGAGGGGGGGTGGAGAGATCTGCGTTCATAGGAGGGGTTGGTGACGGGGCATTCATGGCGTCGGTCCTCCACACTGTAGTGTATAGGGGGCACCCCTTTTACAGGCCCCCTTTTCCTCTAATCACAGCGCCCCCTTTTACACTCATCCTACCTCTTTTGGCAGGTTGGACCCCCGATTCATGGGTTGGGATGTGCGGCGTCCTCCACCGGCTGGTTGAAAGGCCGGTGAGGAGTCAAGCCAACATGGTAGAATTTTACATAAATGCATACAGTTCTACAGAATCCAGGAACTGCCTTGATGAGAACACCATGGCAGAACATACGTGGTGGAAATCTCGGAACGCCATTGGCGTGATCGTCCATCCACCTCCACGCCTCGCCGCCCTCCTGGCGTGTACTCTACTCTACTCTACTCTAGCAGGTCTTGCTGGCCCTCATTTGGGTGCTGTTACTATTAAAGCCATCCCCCTCCCTAAGCAATGTGATGGGCCTCATTGATTTTGTTTACAATCGTTTTGGCTGATATATGCAAGTCCTGATGGCTGCCAACAGAAGTTAGTTGTTCTATGGAATTCTGAAACGCGTCGGATTTCCCCCATGTATGTTCTGCCATGGTGTTCTCATCAAGGCAGTTCCTGGATTCTGTAGAACTGTATGCACTTATGTAAAATTCTACCACGTTGGCTTCACTCCTCACCGGCCTTCAACCATTTTTAATTTTTTTCTAATAAAATTTGTACTCCTTTTTTTTTTTTTTATCGATATAGTTTTAAGAATTTATATTGCATTGTATTTTGATACATCATAGGCCGTTAAAGTGCCATTAGGGGGTTATTGCTTTTTCCATTTAATTGGAGAAGTTGGCCTGACCACTCTTATCGCCCATACCTGCATCTTCTACCTACCTTCAGGAGGGCAGAGGCAGGACTTGTCTTCAGGCTGTCCTGTCCCACCGACCATGTCCTCACCAGAGCAGGGGGCTGGAGGAGCTGCGGGCCCGGATCATATTAACAGGCAGGTGATTACCCACTTGTTAATGTGACAAAGACGGGATCTGCAGCTCCTCCCACCCCCCTGCTCTGCTGATAGGGTGACATCGTGGGTGGGAGAGGCTGGCGAGGAGACGTGGGCATTGGCCACCCGGAAGGAGGGGTGAGTGGTTTGTGTTCGGCCTGTCCGGAACCCCAGTCACTGCTTGCCTCTTGCTGTGCCGCCTAGTCAACAGGCCACTCTTGTTATGACATGACATGTAGTCCCGGCAAATGCCCGGTGTAGCCAGTCTGGGCCTTTGGGGGGGGGGGGGGGGAGTTCATTTTAATTCTTACATAAAGATGCACAACGCCAACTTGATGCAAGTCTCTTGTGGGTTTTCATTGCATGTGATGTCTGAGTTTACAGACTGAAAACCATACTCTCCCTGTGCAGCTGAATCTTTCTCGAAGCTGGGATTGAAAGGCTGAGTGTGGCTCCCTCTAGTGGTCTGTCTACAGATCTCCTATAGAACAAGAGAGTGGAAAACCTGTGAAATTCATACAAGTCGGTTTAGACTGGATGGAAAGCCAAAAACTGTGTTTCTAGTTTTGGATGGAGTGGGGGAAGAATCGCCTGTTGTGTTTTCCTGCTGTGTGGGGCTGCGTTGGAGAGATTTCCACACACTTCCTGTCCTGCTGACAACATTGTACTGGACAGGAAGTGAGAGAATTAATATACCAGTATGAATGAGGTGCTGGGTTAGGCTAATCCATTAGTTCATGATTTGGAGGTCAGTCAAGGTGACCCGGGACGTAGTGCCAATGGGAGGGACACCCTCCACAATAAACTGGCTCCAACATCAAAACGATGCCCAGAGTTTGGGATCAAAGTGCAAACATTTTGAGCGCACCACGAAAAACACCCCCCCCCTCCCGTCCCAGTGGCTGGCCAATTATAACCATTGAGCGCCCAGCCTGGGAGCACACAGTGGGCACACTTGGCACGTGACAGTGGATACCCCGAGGATGCATGTGGCACAGGCAGGAGTTGAGGCCCACCCACCAATGTAGGCATTCCGCTGGTGGGAAACGGTATTGGCATAAACCTTAACACATCCACCGCGTTCCAGATGCTTGAAGATCTCCCTCAGGGCTTCTTCATGGCTGTGTATCCATCCCTGTATGATGATGTCCTGAAGAAGCACCCAAAACATGTTGGAGGTTTTGTGTTCATGTTATAAAATAACATTCCTAGAAGTCCTGAACATTCCATCTAGAGTTGCACCAATAACACTTTTTTTTTATTTTTTTAGGACCGAGTACAAGTACTGTTCCTTTTTTTCCCAAGTACTCACCTATAGTGGGGGGGATTGGACGGTGTCAGGTGTGTGGTGTTGTTTTTTATATATATATATATATATGAAGGTTCGTCTCAAATAAAAGGGGATTTTTTTTTTTTAAATCTGCCCTGTTGGGGGGGGGGGGGGGGGGGGGGGGGTTTGCATTTGGTGAGATATTGTGGTTCTAAACAGACCCCTGACATCTCCTATTTGAGACACAGAAAGGGGGACTGAGGACACAGATTTCCCCAGTCCCTTTCTCAGCAGCCTCATCTGCACTGAAGATGAATGGAAAGGAGACTGAGGCTCCTCTCCATTCATAAACTTGGACATCGTAAACAGTTTACAATGCTCATCTATGAATGGACAGTCGGTGATCATTGACTGTGCATTCGGAAAAGGAAGGAGCCGGTAAATGACAGATTTACCAGCTCCATCTTTCCCGAGGACACAGGGGGACAGTCGGGTAATCGGTTTGGTGGGGGGAGGTGCAAGCACCAATATTTTATTTATTTTTTTTTTTTAATAAAGCTGCTGTCAGCTGCAGGAGGGAGAGGAGGAGAAGCGGCTGTCAGCTGCAGGAGGGAGAGGAGGAGAAGCGGCTGTCAGCTGCAGGAGGGAGAGGAGGAGAAGCGGCTGTCAGCTGCAGGAGGGAGAGGAGGAGAAGCGGCTGTCAGCTGCAGGAGGTAGAGGAGGAGAAGCGGCTGTCAGCTGCTTTATTAAAGGGCTATATGAGGGGATTTGTGTTTTGTATCTGCCCCCCACCGATCACCGGTGAGGCTGCATCCCCCTTCTACACTGAGGATGCCTGGTCCAGTACAACAGGAAGCAGATCAAGTATCGGCGCAACCCTAATTAGATCTTTGTTTTGGGGCACACTTGGATCCCAAACTGAGTCCTGTTTTTTTTTTTTTTTAAGAGGCTGAGGGCAATCTCACCGGAGCCACGGCACCCTGAAAGAATTTGATTCTTCACCATCACCCCCATTTCTGGCTGTTGGGAGGTAGACCCCGACTTCCTGCCTGGGACAGGAAGTGAGGGAAAAGCTCTCAACGGAGCCCCAGATGACAAAAACTTAGATGGGTCACATCCCCATCCCCCACCCCAAGCCAGTTTTTTGGCTGGACACGCACTTGAAGGGAACTTAGTTTTCAGAATGTGACCCTTGGTAGTTTACTTCTCTGTCCTTTAGACCTTTTGGGATGGACTCTTTCTTGTGTGGTTTGGATAATGAAGGGCGCATGTAAGGCGGGTTCTTTAACCACTTTCAGCCCCGGACCATTTTGCTGGTCAAAGACCAGACCACTTTTTGCGATTCGGCGCTGCGTCGCTTTAACTGACAATTGTACGGTCGTGCGACGTGGCTCCCAAACAAAATTGACGTCCTTTTTTTCCCACAAATAGAGCTTTCTTTTGGTGGTATTTGATCACCCCTGCGGTTTTTATTTTTTTGCGCTATAAACAAAAATAGAGCGACAATTTTGAAAAAAAACGCATTTTTTTAAACTTTTTGTTATATTAAATATCCCCCAAAAATATATAAAAAAACATTTTTTCCCCTCAGTTTAGGCCGATACGTATTCTTCTACATATTTTTGGTAAAGAAAAACACAATAAGCGATTATTGATTGGTTTGCGCAAAATTTATAGCGTTTACAAATAGGGATAGTTTATGGCATTTTTATTGATGGTTTTTTTTTTTTTTTTTTTTTTACTAGTAATGTAAAAATCAGCGCTTTTTTTATTTTATTTTTTTTTTTTTTTTTTTTTATTGTGACTGCGACATTACGGTGGACACATCGGACATTTTTGAGACCATGGTCAGTTATACAGCAATCAGTGCTATACAAATGCAGTGATTCCTGTGTAAATGACACTGGCAGTGAAGGGGTTAACCAGTGGGTGGCAGTGTAGGGGTTAAAGGGGTTGTAAAGGTTCGTTTTTAATTTTCTACATAGGTTCCTCTAAGCTATTGCCATGTTGGTTCACTTACCTTTTCCTTCGATTTCCCTTCTAAATGTTTTTTTTCTTTGTCTGAATATCTCACTTCCTGTTTCTCCTCAGTAAACTTCTCACCATCATCTGAGTGGTGGTTAGTCAGCCAGAACAGCTTACTGAGGAGGAACAGGAAGTGAGAAATTCAGGCAAAGAAAACAAAGAAAAAAAAACATTTATAAGGGAAATCGAAGGAAAAGGTAAGTGAACCAACAATGCACTAGCTTAGAGGAACCTATTTCGAAAATAAAAAACGAACCTTTACAACCCCTTTAAGTGTTCTTAGGGGTGTGTTACTAACTGTGGAGGGGGCTGGGCTTTAATTTAGTGAACACTGATCTCTGCTCCAATCACATGGAGCAGAGATCAGCATCACTAGTTGCTAGGCAGAACGGGGAGATGCTGTTTACAACGACATTTCTCCATTCATCCGTCTCGTGAGACGATCGCGGGTATGCCAGCGGCGATCGAGTCCTGCGACCGGACTCACGGGGGTCCCGACCGGCACGCAAGCGTGCCGCCGGCGGTGCGCTCGCGATGGCAGGGCGGCATTGAAGATTGGACGTATAGGTACGCCAATTTCCTGCCCGTGCCATTCTGCCGACGTACATCGGTGTGCGCTGGTCGGGAACCAGTTAAAAAAGTTTCCGCACTTTTTCTTTTTAATGAAGTTGTATTTATAAAAATGCAGAAACTTTTTGTCGACCTCTCCTAGAATTCTACGCTGCATGTATGTGAGTAGAATAAGATTTGATTTTGGGCGGGGGGGGGGGGGGGTCCGGCTTTGGACACTTTGGCTCCCGTTATTGGCGCTTGGCCTTTGGCGACCTCCTCCCCAGGCTGAGGAGCGAGAGTGGCCCAGAGTCGAGCCCCAGAGCCATGGGCGGCGGGGCAGAGTCAGGCTGAAGAGCGAGAGTGGCCCAGAGTCAAGCCCCAGAGCCATGGGCGGCGGGGCAGAGTCAGGCTGAGGAGCGAGATATGGAGTTGGCCATCCCCCGAGGAACATGCATATTGTACAGCAAATGCCAAGACTTCAGACAAACTACAATGAAGAAATGTTTACTTGGATGTTTTATGGAGTTTTTTTTTTATTTTTTCAGTCTTTATGTACAGTATGAGACGATTTTATTTTTTTATATCGGCAGATTTAAATCAAGAAAGCTGTTGAAATTTCGGCGGGACAGTCCGATCTGTCACCTTCGCATTAGCAGTCTATTTTCTTAGTGGTTTGTGGCCCTTTTGGCTGCAGACTGTCTTAATTTATAAATCCCACTTTAAGGGTCTTTTCCTGGCATGGCTCCCATTTGGACCTGCTGGTCTTCCAAGCTTGGACCCCACTATGACTTCTGTTGATTGGTGTGTAAGGAGAGTCAGGTAGCAGATCTTGCCGGGGGTGAGGTAGGACCGGCATGCCTTCGCTTAAAACAACCGGAGTGCAGCAAGGACTGATAAAGCGGAGGACACCATAGTGACTGAGGTCTTGAAGCTGTGGCCTGAGCTCCTGGAATTGCAGTGGTTCTGGTTCTGACCGATGCAGGAAGCGTAGGCCATGACGTGAGGTATATAATTCTGCTCATGGACGCCGTGCAGGAGATGAGCCATTGGCCCCTTGGCAAATATGGCAACGTCTTCTCCGCCGTGGGTTTCCATCTTCAGAGGAACAGCAGACTGAGCCTGGTAGTTGGGATGAGCTGCAAGACAAAGAAATGCACATATTGGCCAACCGTCTACAACAGGGGCCTCAACTTTCTAAACAAAGAGCCAGTTTACTATTCTTCCTACTTTAGAGGTGCCAGACTGTGGCCAGTGGGAGTAAAAAATGAGCTGTCAGTAACAAAACCCCATCATTGGTGTCGGTGGTAGGAATGGTGCCCCATCATTGGTGTCGGTGGTAGGAATGGTGCCCCATCATTGGGGTCGGTGGTAGGAATGGTGCCTCATCATTGGGGTCGGTGGTAGGAATGGTGCCCCATCATTGGGGTCGGTGGTAGGAATGGTGCCCCATCATTGGGGTCGGTGGTAGGAATGGTGCCCCATCATTGGGGTCGGTGGTAGGAATGGTGCCCCATCATTGGGGTCGGTGGTAGGAATGGTGCCCCATCATTGGGGTCGGTGGTAGGAATGGTGCCCCATCATTGGGGTCGGTGGTAGGAATGGTGCCCCATCATTGGGGTCGGTGGTAGGAATGGTGCCCCATCATTGGGGTCGGTGGTAGGAATGGTGCCCCATCATTGGGGTCGGTGGTAGGAATGGTGCCCCATCATTGGGGTCGGTGGGATGAATGGTGCCCCATCATTGGGGTCGGTGGGATGAATGGTGCCCCATCATTGGGGTCAGTGGGATGAATAGTGCCCCATCATTGGGGTCAGTGGGATGAATAGTGCCCAAAGAGCTGCAGTTGAAGACCACTGCATTGGAAGATGTAGGGTATCCTATAGGATGTTGAGACCCAGTCACCAATGTAGCTGTTCCAATGTGTTTAAAGTGGATGTAAACCCTTACAACCAACTTTGACCTACAGTTAAGCCCTAGATTAAGGCTTACCTGTAGGTCCAAGAAATATCTCCTAAACCTACACGGTTTAGGAGATATTTGCCGAAAGACAGGCACCGATGTCTACGGCAATATATCTACTGAGCACGCCGCGGTCAACGGCGATATGCCGCGAGTGGCGGCTCTCGTGCGCATGCACGGGAGTGATGTCATTGCGGCTTCGCCGAATGACAGCGGTGGAGCAGCGAGACCCACCGAGAAGATGAATGCGCCGGACTACAGGGGACAGCGGTGACTTCGCTGGCTCCTGTGTCAGGTAAGTGACTCATAATGGACTACGATGCGATGCGATGCACAGTAGTCCATTATGCTTTACCTTTGCAGGGAATGAAAGAGGAAGTAACACTCATCAGGGTTTACTTCCTCTTTAAAGCACTTCCAAATCTCACTCTCTGGCTCTATATGCTTGTTCAGGGCAGGGACTCCAAGTAGTGGAATGCTGTATCCCTGGTGTAGGTGGATGTTCTATTGAGGTGTAAAGATATGAGATGCTGAAGGGGACCTTCTAAACCTCTGAAAAGTGTTGATTTTATTTTTATTTTTTTAAATAAATTGAACTTCAAAATTGTAGAAGAGTGCCAAGTATTTTTAAAAACTCGGAAGCCAGGCGACTAGCCTTTTCAGGAGGTCTGCAGTGGTGGCTCCATGTCTTGGAATACCGCAGTTGACCAAGCACAGAGTTTTCCTGTTTGCAGCGGGTGAGTTCTGACATGTATGTAGTCGTGTAATCCTATCCATGAATGTGAGCTTGCCTCTTCTTTCTATGGGAATGTTGAAGGCCATGGAGATCAGAGCTTAGTTCCCTAAACCTGGTATGGTGGCCTTTTCCACCGGGTGATATCGGGGCGCTCCCTTCCAGGACTGCCTGGCTTTACTCACCGTAGTCCACCGTGGAGACGTTCTCCCTGCTTCCATCCACTAGTTTGTAGCCGGGGCCGTTCCCATACAGGATGGATGTGAAAGGTTTGTTGTCGATGTCGCTCAGTGCCGGAGCAATACCTGAAATAGACGGAAGTGACGGGTCGTTATTCATTCCCTGAAGATAACGATATGTGGTGCAGGATCTTTTTTGTACCAAAATTGTAAAGAAAGCCTGCTGTAAGGTGACACAATGGAGACGTTTTAGAAAATATTACACTTATTCTGATTGTAGCCGTATTAGTGCAATTATGATAGAGAAAATCTAGTACTGTCTGTGATACTTTTTTTTTTATTTGCACTAACATTCAATTTTTCAGGACAAGCTTTCGGGGTATGTCCCCTTCTTCAAGGTCCAAGCAGTACCGACTTACAAATTTTTAAGCAGAATGTAAAAACAAAACAAAAACAAAAAGAAAACACCTCTGAGGGAAAGGAGAGAGGGAAAAAAACACATACAAATCAATGGCAATAAAGATAACAGCAGAGTTAGTGAGATAAGCTATGAGCTGTGAGATATGCTATTCTTTTTGACACAAAAAATAATGGCCTGAATTTTAGATATAGGTTTCCTTACCCATTATACTAAAGTTTTACAACCCCCTCTGTGACTAGCACCCCCCCCCCCCCCATCCATTCCATAGCTCTCCCTCTGTCTTATCTCACTAACTGCTGTTATCTTTATTACCATTGATTTGTATGTGTTTTTTTGTTTTTCTTCTCTCCTTTCCCTCGGAGGTGTTTTTTTTTAATTTTATTTATTTTTGTTTTGTTTTTACATTCTGCTTAAAAAGACAGTAGAAAATATTACAATATGTTTCAATCGTGAGAGAAATATACAAGGGTGAGATGTTTCAATTGGCTAACCAGGGTATCCTCTCAGATAGATCTAGAAACTGAGTGGAGTACAAAGTTGGGACTTTATGCACTAGGAAGCCATTAGATTTTTTTTTTTTTCCTTTTTTGATATGTATAAAACACAATTTTAATACAAAATCTCATTTAAAAAGATCCAACATATCGTAAAATCAATGCAATCTAGGTTACAGTGAAGATTGGTTATTTCCATTGCTGCTTTTTGTGGGTCTACGCGTTTCATGGGACCACCTGCTTTGCGTTTGTGGCTATACGGTCTTATCGGATTGCTCTTTATTCCTGTCTGGCCTAATTCTCCGGGTTTTTCTTATGCTGAATATATGAGGTGGATAATTTCTCAATTATTTTGTTATTTTCCTTTTTTGTTTCTTTTTAGATTTTTTTTTTTTATTGATTTTTTTTTTGGTGTTTTGTGCAATCTGTCCTTAAAGTGGTTGTAAACCCTTACAACACACTTTGACCTACAGGTAAGCCTAGATTAAGGCCTAGATTAAGGCTTACCTGGAGGTCCAAGAAATATCTTCTAAACCTACACGGTTTAGGAGATATTTGCCGAAAGACAGGCACCATAGACAGCGGCGCACTGAGCGCGGCACCATCAACAACGAAGATGCTGTGCGTGGCGGCTCCCGTGTGCATGCGCGGGAGTGACGTCATCGTGGCTTCGCCAAATGACAGCGGCGGAGCAGCGAGACCCACTGAGAAGATGGATGCGGCGGACTACAGGGGACAGCAGTGACTTTGCTGGCTCCTGTGTCAGGTAAGTGACACATAATGGGCTCCTATGTGATGCGATGCGATGCATAGTAGTCCATTATGCTTTGCCTTTGCAGGGAATGAAAGAGGAAGTAACACCCATCAGGGTTTACTTCCTCTTTAAATAGCTACTACTGGTCCTGAGGAAGCGGGTGGTCTTGTGAAAAGTGTAAACCTGCAAAAGGGCATGTGACCGCAATGGGAATAACCAATCTTCACCGTAACGTGGAGATTGCATGGATTTATTTAAAAGATTCTGTTATTTTTTTATTTATTTTTTATTTAAAACAATGTTTCAAAAAAAGTTTTTTTTTTTTTTTATACCGATGGTATATTTGAAGTCCCAGCTTTTTACTTTACTAATTTTATTATAAAATGTTTAGTTTTTTTGCTTTAATTTTAACATTTAAAAAAAATAAATACATTTAGTAACTTGCCGAAAATGGAGTTTCCCCGATGGGTGTATCCTCCGAATGTGAAGACGTGGGAGTGGTCAGCGGTGACGACGGTCAGCGTGTCCTCGGTGGAGGTCATCTCCCCTGCCACACCAATTGCAATGTCCATCTGTATGGCCTCGTGTAGAGCCTGCTTGGCTTTTCCTTCATGGTGTCCGTGGTCTATACGTCCGCCTGATCAGCAGAGGAGCACAATCACGTTCAGAACATTTCTACTGGCAGTCCTCAGTGTTACTTGCCTCCTGACTATACCATGTAATAAATTCCTGGGGGGTATTAAGACCTTAAAAGATATTGGGGGGGGGGGGGTTAAGTTCTGCAACATAGTATATTCTGTTTTTCTTAATCTACATTTCATATTTGGTGGCTGACAATTTTTTTCCCCTCCTAAGCGATGCTCTGGGGTATCTGAGAGGTATACAATGGTCCGGTCAGGGGTGACTCCACACCTGTGGGGTTGGTGTGCTCGGATCTTGAGTCTAAGGCAGTCGTCTTCAAACTGCGGCTCTTGAGGCACTATTCCTCCTCCTGATACAAGACGCTATTCTGCCAACTAACCTCAATGGGCCACCATTTTTCCTGCTGACAGACAATGGAGCCCTATTCCTCTCAATGGTGCCGACAATAGGGCATTGTTCCCCCCCCCCCCCCCCCAATACCAAATGTGGCGATGGCGTTTGCTCTCACTGATGCCAGGAACATTTCCACTACCGCTGTCCAGTCCGGCCTCCCCATACAGTTTGAAAATTTTTGTTTAGAAAATTTGGAGACCCCTGGTCTAAGACTTTAGGTTGGAAGAGACTTCCAATCTGGGAGATTGCTACAAGATGCCTACTAATGCAAGTATTCCCTACATCGGGGGTGACAACTTTCCAAACAAAGGGCCACTTTACTGTCCTTCACTCTTAAGGAGGTGGCCGGACTGTAGCTGGTGGGAGTAGAAAATGTCTTGGCATCATTGGAAGTCAACCATGCCATAGGCTTGGTGGTCAGTAGGAATAAAAAAAAAATTGCATCGTTGGTGTCGGTGGGAGGAATAGTGCCCCATCGCTGGTGTCGGTGGGAGGAATAGTGCCCCATCGCTGGTGTCAGTGGGAGGAATAGTGCCCCATCGCTGGTGTCAGTGGGAGGAATGCTGCCCCATCGTTGGTGTCAGTGGGAGGAATGCTGCCCCATCATTGGTGTCAGTGGGAGGAATAGTGCCCCATCGCTGGTGTCGGTGGGAGGAATAGTGCCCCATCGCTGGTGTCGGTGGGAGGAATAGTGCCCCATCATTGGTGTCAGTGGGAGGAATAGTGCCCCATCATTGGTATCAGTGGGAGGAATAGTGCCCCATCATTGGTATCAGTGGGGGGAATAGTGCCCCGTCATTGGTGTCAGTGGGGGGAATAGTGCCCCGTCATTGGTGTCAGTGGGGGGAATAGTGCCCCGTCATTGGTGTCAGTGGGAGGAATAGTGCCCCGTCATTGGTGTCAGTGGGAGGAATAGTGCCCCGTCATTGGTGTCAGTGGGAGGAATAGTGCCCCATCATTGGTGTCAGTGGGAGGAATAGTGCCCCGTCATTGGTGTCAGTGGGAGGAATAGTGCCCCATCATTGGTGTCAGTGGGAGGAATAGTGCCCCATTGGCCACATAAACACAAGCAAAGGGCCTCATCCAGCCCTCGGGCTGCAATTTGGAGACCTCTGCTTTAAAATTGAGGCACCTGTGCCTGTCCTCCCACTTAGGAGGGTGGTGTTGAGTAACTGGAGGGAGAAGAACTTACCAGAAGGACCTTCTAGGTTCTCCTGCCTTGGGAAGTAATTGCCAAGATACCCCTTGCATCTATAGAGCCAATGTGAGTCTTTTTTATTTATTTTTTTAAGGCCAGCGTGGTCTGAGCTGGGACTGGGTGTGTTTTTTGTTCCTCGCCTGTCTTTCCACTCACTCCTGTCCTACAAATGACTGGTCCCAGAGCCATTCCCCGACACCCTGAGATAGAACGAGCCCTGGGGTGGACGGGCCTGGACACCAGGTGGAGTGGGACATCATGGTGGGGCATCTGAAGGTCACGCGCTCTGACCTTGGGATGGCGAGAACCACAAATGTCGTAAACTAGAAAAATTTGATTTCCTTTTTTTTTTTTTTTTCCCTTTGTCAAAATATGGAAGAAATGATGAAAGATGTTGCCTGGAGCAGCTTTTCTATATCCAGCGTGACACCAGCACAATATATGGGATCTGATGTGGACCTCTGTCTATAGGGTGTCTTTGTACAAACAAGAGCCGGGATTCTCCGCCCTCCTGGATTTCAAGAGTATTTAGAAAGGATTTACATCAGTCGGCATCTTCCTTTTGATATTTTGGTTTTCTCTTTGTTTGTGTCAAAGATTTAAGGAAACCGCCCAGAACACAAACCGTCTATATACCGTCTATATACCGTCTATATACCGCTCTCCCCTGTGTTGTGGGTAACAGGAATGCCGGCGCAGCATAGGTGTGCAGAGTGATTTATGGGAGCGTAGATCTTCACTCCCAGCTTTGTGACGGGTTTCCCAGACCTACGGGAGACGAAACTCACCCTCCACCAGGAGAAAGAATCCTTTGGGGTTTTTCTTTAGAATATTGATGGCCACCTTCACCATCTCCACCAGGGAGGGGTCTGTACTCTGGTTCCTGTCCAGTTCATACACCAGATCGCCGGGTTCAAAGAGACCTGGAGGAAGAAAGAGAAAATGTCTGAGCTCCTCGCAGGAAGTTCACGTTTAACATTTTCCAGCAGAGGGATAACTACAACCTTCAAGGGCTTGGTGCAAGAAAACACGAAGGCCCCATCCGGGGCCCTTTCCCACTGTTCCTGGGGCCCTTTCCCGCTGTTCCTGGGGCCCTTTCCCGCTGTTCCTGGGGCCCTTTCCCGCTGTTCCTGGGGCCCTTTCCCGCTGTTCCTGGGGCCCTTTCCCGCTGTTCCTGGGGCCCTTTCCCGCTGTTCCTGGGGCCCTTTCCAGCTGTTCCTGGGGCCCTTTCCCGCTGTTCCTGGGGCCCTTTCCCGCTGTTCCTGGGGCCCTTTCCCGCTGTTCCTGGGGCCCTTTCCCGCTGTTCCTGGGGCCCTTTCCCGCTGTTCCTGGGGCCCTTTCCCGCTGTTCCTGGGGCCCTTTCCCGCTGTTCCTGGGGCCCTTTCCCGCTGTTCCTGGGGCCCTTTCCCGCTGTTCCTGGGGCCCTTTCCCGCTGTTCCTGGGGCCCTTTCCCGCTGTTCCTGGGGCCCTTTCCCGCTGTTCCTGGGGCCCTTTCCCGCTGTTCCTGGGGCCCTTTCCCGCTGTTCCTGGGGCCCTTTCCCGCTGTTCCTGGGGCCCTTTCCCGCTGTTCCCGGGGCCCTTTCCCGCTGTTCCCGGGGCTCTTCATTACCATCCTGCAGAGGGACCATTTCACATGTTTTGCTGTGTCCTGGGGCACCCCCCGCAGTGGCGGAACACCAGGGCCTCGGTCTCAAGTGCAACCTTTGCAATCCTGGTAGTTCTACCAATAGTGTCTGTGTGTGTGTGTGTGTGTGTGTGTGTGTATATATATATATATATATATATGTATGTATGTATATGTATGTGTACGTACATACATATGTGTATATATGTGTGTGTGTGTGTGTGTATATAATATATATAAAAAAATATATATATATATTTTTTTTACCATTTTTATTTAGTACAATTTTTTTTCTATTTTGACTTTATTTATTTATTTTTTATTTATTTTTTTGGAGCCTCATTGGGGAGCTTTGAAATATCAGTGGTTAAAACAGACCTCTGATGTTTCACCTTTTTTGAGACAGAGAAAGGATACGGAGGCTACAGCCATCAATCTTCATCTCTGCAGCCTTAGCTATGAATAGAATGAATGGACAGGAATAGCTGTGTACAGAACTTCCTGTTCACAAACGAAAGCATAGTAAACCATTTACTATGCTTCAGTTATGAATGGAGCGTCAATGATTGGTTACGGACCACTGACACTGTTCATTCAGAAAAGGAAGGGGCCAGTAAATGACATATGTATTGGTACCTTCCCCGTTCTCCATCCTGACACATCTCCGCAGCTTCTGGTGGGAGAGGGTAGGGGGGAAGCTAACAAAGCTGTGGGGGGGGGGGGACAGGGGAGCACACAGAGGGAGGGACCAGGGGCAGCTTGAAATTGAACTGGATAGGAGGTGTGGCACATGGAAGAACTGGCCCCCCTCCATTTTCGTCCTGCGAGAGGAAGAGGAGAAGCAGGCTTTCAGTGGCTGCAGGATGAAAATGGTGGATCAGTTCTTTCATATGTTGCCCGTCCTATCCAGGTGTAGAACAAGGGAGCCGCCCGGGCCCTTTGGAGCGTGAGACCAGGTTGCCGTTGTGACCCCCCCCCCCTGTAGGTATGCCCTAGTTTTCCAGTATATTTGATTTTCAGGATGTATCTGTAGGCCCAGCCCTACAAACGCCCAACATTGCTGCAGACTTGCCAAATGTTCCTCGTGTTTTGGCAGAATTACATGATTGTGTAACTATTTTGTGACTGTGTGAATCTAGGTGTGTTTTGTTAACGTAACTGGAAGTATGAATGGGTACATTTGACGTGTCGCCATATACAGCAACTGTGTTCCTCAAAGGCCACCCCTGAGCTCCAGAGATCCTCAATAGCGGCAATGTCTACTTTAGAGGGGTCCAATTCCATGTCATTGAAGGCCACATCAGAATTCTGGTTGCCCTCATCAAAAGGCCAGTTGTATCTGTAAGAATAGATGTCCAGAGCACCCAATACCCCCCCCTCCCCCCCGGTTACATCCAATGTCGGGCCCATTTTAACACATTCCACAAAACGGTGACACAACTTACCCAGGACATAGTCAACTTCTTCTGGCTTCAGCCCCATCAGCTGATCTCTGTTCCATACGTAACGTGCAATCTGTGAATAGACAAAGGAGTGGGTCTGATACCGGTTTTGATTGGCACCTTTTTGACAAACCTGGTAACTCTTGTCTTTATAGGAGGTTGGTAGATGTCAGACCTGCATACCAGACTAGTTATAAACCAAATAAGCAAAGTTTGTGTATAAATTGGTGGGTTGAGGAACTGTGGGGGGGGGGGGGGTTTATCTTGCTTTATGTGCCCCATTCACTTATTCAGGCCAATATGAACCCCTCATTCCAACACTCAGCAGACCTGATTATTCTCTAAAGTGACCTCCTAGGGTTCCTCCAGAGGTTATGAGTTCTTCAGCTGATGGCTGGTTGACCATCTGTTGGTGCCTGCATGGTTCTGGGTCCAGTGGCACTTGGCATAGTCAACCGCATGACATCAATGATCCTTTTAGGTGTGTAAGGATGGGATTCTGACAGACCACTTTAAAAGGGGTATTCTTTCCCCTGACCAGCAATGTAGGACACTTTCCCAATAAACCCCGGGGGATTTACTTCTGTAGAGGTTCCCAGAGACCTCAAGTTCAGAGGCTGATCTAAAGCCCTGGACCATGAGAGGTTTGAAAGGCAGGGCTGGACTGGGACAGAAATTTGGCCCTGGACTTCATCCAGACCGGCCCACTTACATTTTGAGTGTCCCACCACCAGCCCCCTTACATCAGAGTGTCCCATCACCGGCCCCCTTACGTCAGAGTGTCCCATCACCGGCCCCCTTACGTCAGAGTGTCCCATCACCGGCCCCCTTACGTCAGAGTGTCCCATCACCGGCCCCCTTACGTCAGAGTGTCCCATCACCGGCCCCCTTACGTCAGAGTGTCCCATCACCGGCCCCCTTGCGTCAGAGTGTCCCATCACCGGCCCCCTTGCGTCAGAGTGTCCCATCACCGGCCCCCTTGCGTCAGAGTGTCCCATCACCGGCCCCCTTGCGTCAGAGTGTCCCATCACCGGCCCACTTGCGTCAGAGTGTCCCATCACCGGCCCCCTTGCGTCAGAGTGTCCCATCACCGGCCCCCTTGCGTCAGAGTGTCCCATCACCGGCCCCCTTGCGTCAGAGTGTCCCATCACCGGCCCCCTTGCGTCAGAGTGTCCCATCACCGGCCCCCTTGCGTCAGAGTGTCCCATCACCGGCCCCCTTGCGTCAGAGTGTCCCATCACCGGCCCCCTTGCGTCAGAGTGTCCCATCACCGGCCCCCTTGCGTCAGAGTGTCCCATCACCGGCCCCCTTGCGTCAGAGTGTCCCATCACCGGCCCCCTTGCGTCAGAGTGTCCCATCACCGGCCCCCTTGCGTCAGAGTGTCCCATCACCGGCCCCCTTGCGTCAGAGTGTCCCATCACCGGCCCCCTTGCGTCAGAGTGTCCCATCACCGGCCCCCTTGCGTCAGAGTGTCCCATCACCGGCCCCCTTGCGTCAGAGTGTCCCATCACCGGCCCCCTTGCGTCAGAGTGTCCCATCACCGGCCCCCTTGCGTCAGAGTGTCCCATCACCGGCCCCCTTGCGTCAGAGTGTCCCATCACCGGCCCCCTTGCGTCAGAGTGTCCCATCACCGGCCCCCTTGCGTCAGAGTGTCCCATCACCGGCCCCCTTGCGTCAGAGTGTCCCATCACCGGCCCCCTTGCGTCAGAGTGTCCCATCACCGGCCCCCTTGCGTCAGAGTGTCCCATCACCGGCCCCCTTGCGTCAGAGTGTCCCATCACCGGCCCCCTTGCGTCAGAGTGTCCCATCACCGGCCCCCTTGCGTCAGAGTGTCCCATCACCGGCCCCCTTGCGTCAGAGTGTCCCATCACCGGCCCCCTTGCGTCAGAGTGTCCCATCACCGGCCCCCTTGCGTCAGAGTGTCCCATCACCGGCCCCCTTGCGTCAGAGTGTCCCATCACCGGCCCCCTTGCGTCAGAGTGTCCCATCACCGGCCCCCTTGCATCAGAGTGTCCCATCACCGGCCCCCTTGCATCAGAGTGGCCCATCACCAGCCCCCTTGCATCAGAGTGGCCCACTGAGCCATCGGCCCACCGGGAAACTCCCGATAGTCCCAATGACCAGTACATGCCTGTTGAAAGGTGATATATAAAATTGTGTATATGTATGTGTAATATAAAAACTAAAATTATATATGCCAGTGATTCCCATCTAGCTGCCATGTTGCAGTCTGTGGGTCTTAAGTGGTCCTCCTATGGCCATAATGAGAAATGACACTTCCTTGCCTACATGGAGACACGTGACGGTCACTGGCAAAACTGCCTGACCTAAACTCAAAAGCTAAACCTCCTGGTATGTTGGACTTCTTTTGTCTCCAGCTGGCCGGTGACGTTCCTGCTGATTTCTGAAATACTCCTCACGTGGTTTTTCCTGCTCTCGTAGCCAGGCAGGATCACAGGAAGTTTCCAGGCTTTCCATGTCCGCAGTATGGAGAATTGGAGTCTGTGGCTTGCCGGATTCCTCTGGCAACCTGCTGGGTACAAGGCGTTCTCTGGCGGGGATAATGTATAATGGCTAGGCCAAAAAGCAATACAACTCTCCGGCCACACAAGACTAACCTTTCCTGTATGTTGTCTGCAGGGCTGAAGATGATCGGGGTGACCAACAACTAGATGGAGCCTAGACCGGACAAAGAATCGCTATCTGCTGTATTTGAAACTGGTAAGAACGTGACCTGGTGGCTGATTAATGTAGACTAGCTGGTAAGGTTTATAGCTCACTATAGGGCTGTAGAAGGAGTTACTGGAAACTGCATTGATTTTTGACCTGGAGGCCTACCGTGGTCATTTCCACCTTTTTTAAATACGAAGTGGGACTCAACTCACCTTATTACGTGGCTTATTTTCCAGCCAGATCTTGGTCAGGTTTAGCCCATCCAGCCTTGTCCCATTTGCCTTCTCCTCTTTGGGGTACTCGATATCGGGAGTGTTTTTAGGGAACATGTATTTTCTTCCCCCTCCCATGATGACCTAAAACGGGAGAAACTTCAGTGCTGAGAAAACATGATTGTCCTCCTGGAGATCTAACTGAATTTATTCTCTTCTAGTGAAGCTCGCCCTCTTCAAGCTCCGGTTCCATTCTGCAACTCCGAAAAATGTAAGTAACCAACACAACAGTAAAGGTGTCTGTCAATCTTTTCAGTGGTAAAGTGATATTCAGATCTCTAGGTCACATTATCCTGCCGGTATTACTGGGGCTTGGAAGATGATGGCACAAACCATATGCCACCAATGACACTATTTTGGTTAATTGGTTATGGACTCCTTTCATGTGATTGTAGGTGAAAACCTGGGATTTCTTCACTTTTGCCAAACTTGTGACTTATTAATGTCAGTATTTATCAGACAAGGGTGGAAGGGGTTGATGGACTGAAGAGATCAGTTGGCTAATGGAACAGCTACCTAAAGGGCAAGTTGGGGTTCCCGTGTGTAGTGGAGGGGCCGGTTGAGGTTCCCGGGCCGGTTGGGGTTCCCGTGTGTGTGGTGGAGGGGCCGGTTGGGGGTTCCCGTGTGTGTGTGGTGGAGGGGCCGGTTGGGGGTTCCCGTGTGTGTGGTGGAGGGACCAGTTGGGGGTTCCCGTGTGTGTGTGTGTGTGTGTGTGTGTGTGTGTGTGTGTGTTTGTGTGTGGTGGAGGGGCCGGTTGGGGGTTCCCGTGTGTGTGTGGTGGAGGGGCCGGTTGGGGGTTCCCGTGTGTGTGTGGTGGAGGGGCCGGTTGGGGGTTCCCGTGTGTGTGTGGTGGAGGGGCCGGTTGGGGTTCCCGTGTGTGTGGCGGAGGGGCCGGTTGGGGTTCCCGTGTGTGTGGCGGAGGGGCCGGTTGGGGGTTCCCGTGTGTGTGGCGGAGGGGCCGGTTGGGGGTTCCCGTGTGTGTGGCGGAGGGGCCGGTTGGGGGTTCCCGTGTGTGTGGCGGAGGGGCCGGTTGGGGGTTCCCGTGTGTGTGGCGGAGGGGCCGGTTGGGGGTTCCCGTGTGTGTGGCGGAGGGGCCGGTTGGGGGTTCCCGTGTGTGTGTGGCGGAGGGGCCGGTTGGGGGTTCCCGTGTGTGTGTGGCGGAGGGGCCGGTTGGGGGTTCCCGTGTGTGTGTGGCGGAGGGGCCGGTTGGGGGTTCCCGTGTGTGTGTGGCGGAGGGGCCGGTTGGGGGTTCCCGTGTGTGTGTGGCGGAGGGGCCGGTTGGGGGTTCCCGTGTGTGTGTGGCGGAGGGGCCGGTTGGGGGTTCCCGTGTGTGTGTGGCGGAGGGGCCGGTTGGGGGTTCCCGTGTGTGTGTGGCGGAGGGGCCGGTTGGGGGTTCCCGTGTGTGTGTGGCGGAGGGGCCGGTTGGGGGTTCCCGTGTGTGTGTGGCGGAGGGGCCGGTTGGGGGTTCCCGTGTGTGTGTGGCGGAGGGGCCGGTTGGGGGTTCCCGTGTGTGTGGCGGAGGGGCCGGTTGGGGGTTCCCGTGTGTGTGGCGGAGGGGCCGGTTGGGGGTTCCCGTGTGTGTGGCGGAGGGGCCGGTTGGGGGTTCCCGTGTGTGTGGCGGAGGGGCCGGTTGGGGGTTCCCGTGTGTGTGGCGGAGGGGCCGGTTGGGGGTTCCCGTGTGTGTGGCGGAGGGGCCGGTTGGGGGTTCCCGTGTGTGTGGCGGAGGGGCCGGTTGGGGGTTCCCGTGTGTGTGGCGGAGGGGCCGGTTGGGGGTTCCCGTGTGTGTAGTGGAGGGGCCGGTTGGGGGTTCCCGTGTGTGTGGTGGAGGGGCCGGTTGGGATTCATGACTGTGGAGGGGCCAGTTGGGTCATATATTGGTCAGTAGTGGAGGGAACTCTTTCCACTACTGGTCATCTGGGCTATTTTGCGGAAGAGCCAGGTGTCCGTAAAGTTAGTTAACCATTTTAGATCTATGGCATTAGATTGGAACTATGGGTGCTTAAAAGAAAAAGTGGTGTTAGAGCTTCTGGCAATGCCAGGGAACATGGTATAGTGCTGTTATAGGGTAGAGGATGAAGATAAAATGTCAGTGGTATCTGGTGTGTCAAGGAGATCATTTAACGTGGCAGTTAAAATGAAGCAGAATTTAGGCCCTCAAAAGGGTCCCCAGTAGTCTCCAATCACCACTGGCCACAGAATGTCTATTCTCACCTCTATATCTTCAATATTGTGCATGAGCTGCCAGGCGATGTCCTTGCACCCTTCTTTCACGGCTTCTTTGGGCATCTCGTTATCCGAAAACCAGTCTCTATTGACGCAGTGGGCGTAGGCGGCACTGGGGGTTGCATGGTTCACCCTGGTGGTGGTCACCACTCCAACAGATTTCCCTGGTAGAGGAATTGAATAAATGTGAGTCTATGGAATCTCCTCCATAACCTGGCGGGTGGTTTGATGATAATGGAGCAGATGAGATTTATTTCCACTGCCAATTGGGACGGTTAAAGGTGAAATCTAATCTACGGCACTGACCTCCGGGAGGAGTTCACCTCTGCGTTCAGTATTGGGTCTGTTTGCCACGTCTTACCTGCATCTTTGGCCCACTTTAGGATGGAGGCCACTTCATTGCCCTTAGTGGTGTTGCATTGACCCCTCACCGATGCCGCGTTCACACCAACTGTCCCCTCGTTGGCTTTCACACCACACAAGTAGGCTGTGGCGGTACCGGCGCTGTCGGCAACCTGAGCGTTCGTGTTGTACGTCTGCAAGAAAGAGACAGGTTTACGTTCACCTCTTGTCTTCACACACATACCAGGTTTTCTGGCTATCCTTCACTTTATCAAAGAGATTGTATCTTCAGTGTAGATACCTTTCTGATGGAGGACATTGAGGGAGGCCATTGCCTGACTCGCATGCTGATTCCCGAGCAGTGAAGCGGCCGCTCTGCATCGCTGAACGGGGACCACCCTGGAAGGTGTGTGCACCTTGTAGGTCTGTCATTGCTGTCTCTTGCTCCTGAAAAAATCTAGTTCCCTGGCTGTTGAGTTCAGTGACCTCGAAGCTTTGAGCCAATAACCCAGAATAGGCATGTACAACATAAGTTGGTTTCACTGGCTGCATGCTTGCGCAGGTCAGCAATGCTCAAAGTATTGTCCACAGGAATCGACATGAGAGCCAGGAAATTGGCATTTTCCTCGAGTAGCCCATGTGGTTTTTTTTTTTTTTTTTTGTGCAATATGTTTTTATTAGGCAAATTTTAGAATTGCAGTCCAGCAAGGTGCTTTAAGTATTCCAGGAAAGCTTTTCGAATGTTACAAATTGGAAAATGACAATAAATCTCCCTAAATACCGGAAGTCCATAACAACAGAATCATAATAAGTCCACTAATTGTCAGGAGTATGAATCCTTAAAGAAGCAGTAATCGGCATGGATTCATGAAGAATCGTTCTTGCCAAGCCAAGATATTAACCTTCTATGAGGAGGCGAGCTGCCATCTGGATAAAGGAAGGCCCGTAGACGTGGTGTATCTAGATAAAGGAAGGCCCGTAGACGTGATGTATCTAGATAAAGGAAGGCCCGTAGATGTGGTGTATCTAGATAAAGGAAGGCCCGTAGATGTGGTGTATCTAGATAAAGGAAGGCCCGTAGACGTGGTGTCTCTAGATAAAGGAAGGCCTGTAGACGTGGTGTATCTAGATAAAGAAAGGCCCGTAGACGTGGTGTATCTAGATAAAGGAAGGCCCGTAGACGTGGTGTATCTAGATAAAGGAAGGCCCGTAGACGTGGTGTATCTAGATAAAGAAAGGCCCGTAGATGTGGTGTATCTAGATAAAGGAAGGTCCATAGACGTGGTGTATCTAGATAAAGGAAGGCCCGTAGACATGGTGTATCTAGATAAAGAAAGGCCCGTAGACGTGGTGTATCTAGATAAAGGCCCGTAGACGTGGTGTATCTAGATAAAGGGCCGTAGACGTGGTGTATCTAGATAAAGGGCCGTAGATGTGGTGTATCTAGATAAAGGCCCGTAGACGTGGTGTATCTAGATAAAGGCCCGTAGACGTGGTGTATCTAGATAAAGGCCCGTAGACGTGGTGTATCTAGATAAAGGCCCGTAGACGTGGTGTATCTAGATAAAGGCCCGTAGACGTGGTGTATCTAGATAAAGGCCCGTAGACGTGGTGTATCTAGATAAAGGCCCGTAGACGTGGTGTATCTAGATAAAGGCCCGTAGACGTGGTGTATCTAGATAAAGGCCCGTAGACGTGGTGTATCTAGATAAAGGCCCGTAGACGTGGTGTATCTAGATAAAGGCCCGTAGACGTGGTGTATCTAGATAAAGGCCCGTAGACGTGGTGTATCTAGATAAAGGCCCGTAGACGCGGTGTATCTAGATAAAGGCCCGTAGACGTGGTGTATCTAGATAAAGGCCCGTAGACGTGGTGTATCTAGATAAAGGCCCGTAGACGTGGTGTATCTAGATAAAGGCCCGTAGACGTGGTGTATCTAGATAAAGGAAGGCCCGTAGACGTGGTGTATCTAGATAAAGGAAGGCCCGTAGACGTGGTGTATCTAGATAAAGGAAGGCCCGTAGACGTGGTGTATCTAGATAAAGGAAGGCCCGTAGACGTGGTGTATCTAGATAAAGGCCCGTAGACGTGGTGTATCTAGATAAAGGCCCGTAGACGTGGTGTATCTAGATAAAGGCCCGTAGATGTGGTGTATCTAGATAAAGGAAGGCCCGTAGACATGGTGTATCTAGATAAAGGAAGGCCCGTAGACGTGGTGTATTTGGATTTTGCAAAAACATTTGACACAGTTCCCCATAAACGTTTACAGTGCAAAATAAGGTTGGTTGGCATGGACCATGCAATCTATAGACTGGGGGGAGGGGAACCTCTGGGGGGATCTAGGGTGGAGAAGGACCTGGGGGGGAGAACCTCTGGGGGGATCTAGGATGGAGAAGGACCTGGGGGGAGGGGATCTAGGATGGAGAAGGACCTGGGGGGAGGGGAACCTCTGGGGGGATCTAGGATGGAGAAGGACCTGGGGGGGAGAACCTCTGGGGGGGATCTAGGATGGAGAAGGACCTGGGGGGAGGGGAACCTCTGGGGGGGATCTAGGATGGAGAAGGACCTGGGGGGAGAACCTCTGGGGGGATCTAGGATGGAGAAGGACCTAGGGGGGAGAACCTCTGGGGGGATCTAGGATGGAGAAGGACCTGGGGGGAGAACCTCTGGGGGGGATCTGGGGTGGAGAAGGACCTGGGGGGGAGAACCTCTGGGGGGATCTAGGATGGAGAAGGACCTGGGGGGAGAACCTCTGGGGGGGATCTAGGGTGGAGAAGGACCTGGGGGGAGAACCTCTGGGGGGGATCTAGGGTGGAGAAGGACCTGGGGGGAGAACCTCTGGGGGGATCTAGGATGGAGAAGGACCTGGGGGGAGGGGAACCTCTGGGGGGGGATCTAGGATGGAGAAGGACCTGGGGGGAGAACCTCTGGGGGGATCTAGGATGGAGAAGGACCTGGGGGGGAGAACCTCTGGGGGGATCTAGGATGGAGAAGGACCTGGGGGGAGAACCTCTGGGGGGGATCTAGGGTGGAGAAGGACCTGAGAGGGAGAACCTCTGGGGGGATCTAGGATGGAGAAGGACCTGGGGGGAGAACCTCTGGGGGGGATCTAGGGTGGAGAAGGACCTGGGGGGGAGAACCTCTGGGGGGGATCTAGGGTGGAGAAGGACCTGGGGGGAGGGGAACCTCTGGGGGGATCTAGGGTGGAGAAGGACCTGGGGGGGAGAACCTCTGGGGGGATCTAGGATGGAGAAGGACCTGGGGGGAGAACCTCTGGGGGGGATCTAGGGTGGAGAAGGACCTGGGGGGGAGAACCTCTGGGGGGGATCTAGGGTGGAGAAGGACCTGGGGGGAGGGGAACCTCTGGGGGGGATCTAGGATGGAGAAGGACCTGGGGGGAGAACCTCTGGGGGGGATCTAGGATGGAGAAGGACCTGGGGGGAGGGGAACCTCTGGGGGGGATCTAGGATGGAGAAGGACCTGGGGGGAGAACCTCTGGGGGGATCTAGGATGGAGAAGGACCTGGGGGGAGAACCTCTGGGGGGGATCTAGGGTGGAGAAGGACCTGGGAGGGAGAACCTCTGGGGGGATCTAGGATGGAGAAGGACCTGGGGGGAGAACCTCTGGGGGGATCTAGGGTGGAGAAGGACCTGGGGGGGAGAACCTCTGGGGGGGATCTAGGGTGGAGAAGGACCTGGGGGGAGGGGAACCTCTGGGGGGATCTAGGGTGGAGAAGGACCTGGGGGGGAGAACCTCTGGGGGGATCTAGGATGGAGAAGGACCTGGGGGGAGGGGAACCTCTGGGGGGGATCTAGGATGGAGAAGGACCTGGGGGGAGAACCTCTGGGGGGGATCTAGGGTGGAGAAGGACCTGGGGGGGAGAACCTCTGGGGGGGATCTAGGGTGGAGAAGGACCTGGGGGGGAGAACCTCTGGGGGGATCTAGGATGGAGAAGGACCTGGGGGGAGGGGAACCTCTGGGGGGGATCTAGGATGGAGAAGGACCTGGGGGGAGGGGAAACTCTGGGGGGGATCTAGGATG
This sequence comes from Lithobates pipiens, assembly GCF_037356315.1. Taxonomy (NCBI): domain Eukaryota; kingdom Metazoa; phylum Chordata; class Amphibia; order Anura; family Ranidae; genus Lithobates; species Lithobates pipiens. The sequence goes on from NW_027507788.1 coordinate 2,146,548, forward strand.
GAGAAGGACCTGGGGGGAGAACCTCTGGGGGGGATCTAGGATGGAGAAGGACCTGGGGGGAGAACCTCTGGGGGGATCTAGGATGGAGAAGGACCTGGGGGGAGAACCTCTGGGGGGATCTAGGGTGGAGAAGGACCTGGGGGGAGAACCTCTGGGGGATCTAGGATGGAGAAGGACCTGGGGGGAGAACCTCTGGGGGGGATCTAGGATGGAGAAGGACCTGGGGGGAGGGAGAACCTCTGGGGGGGATCTAGGGTGGAGAAGGATCTGGGGGTCCTAGTAGATGATGGGCTCAGCAATGCCAAGCTGCTGCTAACAAAGCAAACAGAATATTGGCATTAGAAAGGGGATCAGCGCAGTGACGGCTGCAACGTCCTGGCTCAGCTGTCGCTGTACCTCCCACGTGAGAGGTGGGAGCCGCAGACAGATTATTATTTTGGTAAAATTACATGTGACCTCCATGACTTCTCGTGCTACGGGTTATAATGGGAGTGTAGATAAGAATTCTCTGCAGGAGCCACCGATGGGTTAATCTCCCATGGGGGGGGGGGGGGGCTCTGTCATCTGTCCGCCACCTTTTTTTGTTACAAGAAGCTTTATTATTGGATGGCAACAAAAATGCAAACTGCATGTATTGGAGGAGTATCAAAATGGTGCAGAGTTATAAAAGAGAACGAATCTGGGTCCACAATCGGCAGATCCAAGTCCGGGAGCACTGTGTGTGTAAACTGATAATCCAGAGGGGAAAAACCCAGAAGGTAAATAGGAATCACTCCGAGGGGCAGTAAGTGAAACTTCCCAACCAGTGAGTCGGCCAATCTGAAAAAGACACTCAGACAACCGGCCGCGAATGTACAAAAAAAAGAAAGGAACTTGCGTCCTCCTGGGGCCAAAGTGGTTCTGAAGGCTCGAGGTTTTTTACCGTCATGCGTGGTGCAGCGCCCCCTAATGCTTACCTGAGGCCCATCTCCATCCACCAATGTGCATGAGTGCCTCGGCTCTCTGGGGACTCTCCCTCCTCATTGGCTAAGACAGCAGAGGGAGCCATCGGCTTCTGCTGCTGTCAATCACAGCTACTGAGCCAATGAGAAGAGCGAGGGGGTGGGGCCAAGCTGCAGCTCCGTGTCTGAGTGGACATGCAGAGCAGTGGCTCAGGAGTGAGCCTACTCCAGATGCCCCCACAGAAAGCAGTTTGCTCTAGAGGGGCAGGAGGGCCCACGGGGGACCCCGAGAAGGAGGATTGGGGCCGCTCTGTACAAATCCATTACAGAGACGGTAAGTGCGCCGTGCTTGTTTACATTGAATTAATATCCAAGTCTTGCAGCACCTACAATCAGATTGATCAGACAAACGGCAGACTTTTCTGGACTGGTGTATGTTGGCTCCTGTGTATGCTTTGTACGGGGCTGCGGCAGATGTTGGCACCATACGCCTGTTCTATTACAGGTGATGCTGCAGGTGTTTGCTGTGCAGATATTTGTAGTCCTGATTATTACTTGCAGCAGACGAGTCGGGAATTGGCGGCAGTCGCTGTGCTCGGCGGGCTGTAATTCCGCGTCCTCGCTCTGCGCCGTGTTTGCTTCTCGGCGGAGTAAATACTTTGTAATTTTAGGTTTTATTACAAGAGATCAACTTTGTTGTGTAAAGAAAGCCGGCGCGTATTTATCGCACATGACCTCAGCCGGGAACCGCAGGCTGACACTGGAAACTTTCCCTGGGACCAGCAGAAACCCTTACTGGAAACTTATAAAGCGGCTGTGTGTTCTGGGAGAAGAGGATTCTGGGAGCCGTCTGGTGGTTTCCTGACCAGCCATGGTTGGGATCGGGACAGGAATGTAGTGGTCCACCAGAGGAGACTCTGGGATACCCAGAGAAAGGGAAGATCCACACTGAGGGCCACGTGACCCGGTGATTGGGGGGAGAAATATTCCCAGATCAATCCCTGGGCTTAGACCGGGCTTCACTCGCTGCTTCCCCCCCCCTCGGGGTCAGGGCTGCTTCCCCCCCCCCTCGGGGTCAGGGCTGCTTCCCCCCCCCCTCGGGGTCAGGGCTGCTTCCCCCCCCCTCGGGGTCAGGGCTGCTTCCCCCCCCCTCGGGGTCAGGGCTGCTTCCCCCCCCTCGGGGTCAGGGCTGCTTCCCCCCCCCTCGGGGTCAGGGCTGCTTCCCCCCCCCTCGGGGTCAGGGCTGCTTCCCCCCCCCTCGGGGTCAGGGCTGCTTCCCCCCCCCCTCGGGGTCAGGGCTGCTTCCCCCCCCCCTCGGGGTCAGGGCTGCTCTTCCCCCCCCCCCCCCCCTCAGGGTCAGGGCTGCTCTTCCCCCCCCCCCCCCCCTCGGGGTCAGGGCTGCTCTTCCCCCCCCCCCCCCCCCCCTCGGGGTCAGGGCTGCTCTTCCCCCCCCCCCCCCTCGGGGTCAGGGCTGCTTTCCCTCCCCCCCTCGGGGTCAGGGCTGCTCTTCCCCCCCCCCCCCCCTCGGGGTCAGGGCTGCTTTCCCTCCCCCCCTCGGGGTCAGGGCTGCTTTTCCCTCCCCCCCGTCGGGGTCAGGGCTGCTCTTCCCTCCCCCCCGTCGGGGTCAGGGCTGCTCTTCCCTCCCCCCCGTCGGGGTCAGGGCTGCTCTTCCCTCCCCCCCGTCGGGGTCAGGGCTGCTCTTCCCTCCCCCCCGTCGGGGTCAGGGGTGCTCTTCCCTCCCCCCCCTCGGGGTCAGGGCTGCTCTTCCCTCCCCCCCCTCGGGGTCAGGGGTGCTCTCTCCCCCCCCCCTCGGGGTCAGGGGTGCTCTCTCCCCCCCCCCCTCGGGGTCAGGGGTGCTCTCTCCCCCCCCCCCTCGGGGTCAGGGGTGCTCTCTCCCCCCCCCCTCGGGGTCAGGGCTGCTCTTGATTCCCCCCCCCCTCCCCCCTCGGGGTCAGGGCTGCACTCACCCCCGGTCCACCCAGACCACCAATCCAAACTCATTGCAGGCCTAGAGTGGATGGTCTGGTTTATGGAAGGTTGTTTTACAGAAGACATGAGACTGATGTGACCGTGGGGGAGGGGATATTGGAGTGTAAGCTCCTCTGGTAAAGACTTCATTAGTCATGAGAAATGTAAGCTCCTCTGTACAGAGACTGATGTGACTGTGGGGGAGGGGACATTAGAGTGTAAGCTCCTCTGTACAGAGACTGATGTGACTGTGGGGGGAGGGGACATTAGAGTGTAAGCTCCTCTGTACAGAGACTGATGTGACTGTGTGGGGGAGGGGACATTAGAGTGTAAGCTCCTCTGTACAGAGACTGATGTGACTGTGGGGGGAGGGGACATTAGAGTGTAAGCTCCTCTGTACAGAGACTGATGTGACCGTGGGGGAGGGGATATTGGAGTGTAAGCTCCTCTGGTAAAGACTTCATTAGTCATGAGAAATGTAAGCTCCTCTGTACAGAGACTGATGTGACTGTGGGGGAGGGGACATTAGAGTGTAAGCTCCTCTGTACAGAGACTGATGTGACTGTGGGGGGAGGGGACATTAGAGTGTAAGCTCCTCTGTACAGAGACTGATGTGACTGTGTGGGGGAGGGGACATTAGAGTGTAAGCTCCTCTGTACAGAGACTGATGTGACTGTGGGGGGAGGGGACATTAGAGTGTAAGCTCCTCTGTACAGAGACTGATGTGACTGTGGGGGGAGGGGACATTAGAGTGTAAGCTCCTCTGTACAGAGACTGATGTGACTGTGTGGGGGAGGGGACATTAGAGTGTAAGCTCCTCTGTACAGAGACTGATGTGACTGTGGGGGGGGGACATTAGAGTGTAAGCTCCTCTGTACAGAGACTGATGTGACTGTGGGGGAGGGGACATTAGAGTGTAAGCTCCTCTGTACAGAGACTGATGTGACTGTGGGGGGGGGGGACATTAGAGTGTAAGCTCCTCTGTACAGAGACTGATGTGACTGTGGGGGAGGGGACATTAGAGTGTAAGCTCCTCTGTACAGAGACTGATGTGATTGGCTCATTGATCTCTGTACAGCGCCCTGGTATATGTCAGAGCTCTATTGTTTCGGCACACAAAGTTGGACATTTTAATAGAAACTGTCGGAAAGCACTTGTAATGTGATTTGTTGGGGGAAGACCACATAGAACACGTCTTCTAACAACAATGTTCCCTTTAATTCTTTCCGTGTTTTTACATCTGTTGCCGTGTAATGATTACAGTGGAGCTTAATTGGAGGCTTTCAACCAAAACCTGAAACTTTCATCTTTTTTTTTTTTTTTTTTTTAATCTCCTTCATCCCCCCCCTCCCCCTCCTTGCTTTTTTCTTAGTTGGACACTTTGTGCCCTTTTTTTTTTTTTTTCCCCCCCCCAAAGAATTAGTCTAAAAGTTTTGTCTTGTAACTCTTTATGACTGTTTTCTGCTGCAAATGACGCAGCTGTGTGTCCGGTCTGACCGATGCGCCCGGAACGCGTTGTTCTTGGGGCATCCTGATCACAAGCAGCTCATCGCTGCTAAACAACCTGACCTCTTTAATGTATCTGAGGAAGGTAATGTGCCAATGGCTACCAGCTAACATACATCGAATGAAGTGATCATCGGCTGGATGTGGCCAACACTCTCCCTATGGAACTGGATTTACAGTACAAATCGGCCTCTAACTGGAACTTGGAATTTATACATGAAAGCAGTAAACTGGTGCCAGGGCACTGTGGCTGGCTGGTGGGGGGGGGGGGGGGTTGGTTTCTCCTAAAGGAAGCAAAGTAAACCACTTTGGACATGGGGGCACATGGTGGCCATTGCTGTTATTAAACATGGTGGCTGTTTTGGGGGGGGGGGGATTGGGGTTTGCTTTCTCCTAAAGATGGCAAAGTAAACTACTGTTGGTGGATTGGGCATGGTGAACATTGGAGGGACTAGGGAGGGATTGCTCATAGTGGTTGTTAACAGCTTGGGGATTTGGGGAGATTGGGGATTTGCTTTCTCAAAGCAACAAAGAAACCACACGGATTGGGCATGGTGACCATTGGGGGGTGGGGGGAATTGGGCATGGTGACCATTTTGGGTAGGATTGAGCATGGTGACCATGGGGGTGGGGGGGGGGGATTGAGACTGGGGAGGAACTGGGCTTGGTTACCATGGGGGGCGGAGACTGGGGAGGGATTGGGCATGGTGGCCATTGGGGAGTGGGGGGAATTGGGCATGGTGACCATTTTGGGGAGGAACTGGGCATGGTGACCATGGGAGGGAAACTGGGGAGGAACTGGGCATGGTGACCATGGGAGGGAAACTGGGGAGGGATTGGACATGGTGGTCATTGGGGGGGACTGGGGAGGGATTGGACATGGTGGTCATTGGGGGGGGACTGGGGAGGGATTGGACATGGTGGTCATTGGGGGGGACTGGGGAGGGATTGGACATGGTGGTCATTGGGGGGCACTGGGGAGGGATTGGACATGGTGGCCATTGGGGGGACTGGGGAGGGATTGGGCAAGGTGGCTGTTGGCAGATTGGGATCTTATGTTGGGTGGATTGGGCAAGGTAAGATGTAGGGCATTGTTGCCATTGGGTAGATTGGGGTATTGCTTTATCCAAAAGGGAGTGAAGTAAACTGCTGGTGGATTAGGCATGGTAGCAGTTGAAGGGACTGGGGAGGGATAGGGCATGGTGACTGTTGGAGTGGGGTTTTGCTTTCTCCTATAAGGAACTAAGAAAATCACTGTTTGGGGTGGGTTAGGGGATTGGGCATAGGGATTCTCCTAAAGGGAACAAAGAAAACCACAGAGGGCAATATACCAGTTTACATCATGACTTGCATCATTAGTTTTAACTGCCATGTGTACAGGAAGTGCCGGTTCACGCTACAGCGACTTGGGATCCGACTTGTGAGTCCTCAAGTTGCCCCAAGTCGCTGGACATAAGAAATGAAATGGAAGTGAATGGAGCCGTCTTAATGCACACTACTGAAGTCGCTCCGACTTCACAAAAGGTTCCTCTACTACTTCAAGGCGACTTGTACCTAATAGATATCAATGTCTCCTCCAAGTTGGATCTCCATCTATATTGAAGCGACTTTACAGGAAAAAGGAAAATAATTTACCCAGGACACCCCCTCCCTCCCACAGAGCTGATTATTCTGTGATTGGCCACAGCCAAAGTGGCCTTTCCTGGAGGCGACTTTAAGTCGCGCTGAAGTTTCCTCCAAATCGCCTTGTAAAGTCGCGCTGTAAGTCGGGTAGCCCCTGTGTGAACCGGCACTAAAACTAAATTTCAGTTTTATAGCTGAGGTTCAGTCTGCCTTCCTGCGTATTTTGAGGCTTTGGAGGGTAAAAATCCAGTTGGATTTTCCATAATCGATTGATAATAAGTCCGCACAATAGCCACAGTAGAAGAGCCACCAGAGCTCCGAGTAACAAACTGCCAGATGGGTTTACTTTGCAGCGTCCACCAGACATTGGCATTTGGTTTGGGTGGAGTAACCCCCATTTGTGATCCTCTAAACCGGAGCCCAACCCCCCCATCCCCCCATTTTTTGTCTTCCTTACCACAGGTTTGTGTTTTTGGACCCTTTAGAGAACATTGGGTTTGATATGTGAAGGTGGATTTTGTTGGATTCTGTTGTGTGGTCCTTGCCGGTCACTTTGGTTATACTTTTCTACTTTTGGACCTCTCTGTATTGGAATCAGATTGTTCTGCTAGAAAAGGGCTTTCCCCTACCGACACTCCATTACTTTGCCATGATGCAAAGTCTGCAGGATGAGGCGGGACTTTGCAAGCTGCTTTTTATCTTCCCCCCTTTTTTCTTTTCAAGCCTCTAAAAGCCAGACCACCATTTTCGAATTTTTGGAGAACATCGGCACGTTGTGTCACAGATCTGGCTCACCTTTGAAAGTGCTACATATGGGAACTTGTCCATTTCCAACTGAGTCTCTTCCCTGGCTGTCCGGCTAGTTGGCCCTTTAAGATCCGGGTAGCAGTCACCGTCGGCACCCCCATACCTGCAGAACATAAATAATTTCATAGACTAAACCAGGTCCATCCCGTGACACAGTCCATAATATTGTCCATACACAGTCCCTAATACGGTCCCTATCACTCACCGTCTCCCAGAAACATGATGGTATTCTTGGCGACATTCCTATTGAGGTCCTCGAGGGTCAGTGCCAGACTGAGCGTTTCCTGAGCCTGCTTACGCCAGTAGTCGGGGTTCTTCTCTTTTTCTGCAAAGAAGTATTAATGAGGTTTTGATACGGAATCAAGACAAGGTGAAGGGTTCTGTATGTCTTCTGCCTTGTCCCTTACCAGCTCCCAACTACTGTCAGGTCTGAGGACTCTACGCAACAGGTCCTTCCGCCCTTCTGGGACGTGAACCCAATGTGAGGGCAGATTTTGGCATCTAAAGGTTTTGAATGTAGATGGGCCTTTGTTTCTGCATTCTGTGATTTGTATTTAAAACAGTTCAATGCCTAGGTTCAAATGGTACATTCATTTTATGGGTGGCTTTCATTATTTTTCCTGCAACTGAGGAACCTTTACAGTGATAGAAATGAATATCAAAAAGGGCCATCTGTGTGCAGCAAACCTATAGCAGGTAAAATGCAAAACCCACCTACACAAGTATTAAATCTTTACATTTTAGAAAATTACACCAACGTTTTGTATTAGTGTATAGTAGGGGGCCATAATGTTGGCCTTTTTGGATGTTCTAGCTGTGCCCTAGTCAAAAAAACAAAACCATTCATGGCGGGTGTTTGCATATCGCAGTTATGTGTGTCCTTCGAAAATGCAGCTGGGAGGTGGCGCATGTGCTCCAACCCGCTCGGCGCATGTGCTCCAACCCGCTCGGCGCATGTGCTCCAACCCGCTCGGCGCATGTGCTCCAACCCGCTCGGCGCATGTGCTCCAACCCGCTCGGCGCATGTGCTCCAACCCGCTCGGCGCATGTGCTCCAACCCGCTCGGCGCATGTGCTCCAACCCGCTTGGCGCATGTGCTCCAACCTATTTGGAGCAGATTGCTATAAAGTGGGGTGCAGGTTTCTCTAAGAAATGTAAGTGGTCACTAGGAGGACTGATATAAATCCTGGTACAGTAGATTGCTTAACCCTATACAATGCTGGGCAACCAGGTCCCTCTTAGACTCTTACCTGGGAAGCTGACAGATGTTGACAGCTTGACCATGAACAGAAGGGTCCACAACATAATGATCATTCTCCTAAAGTCCCAGGTTCATAGGCGTGGCCTCAGAAAAATTCCAGCACTCTGTGTGCAACCCTGGAGAGAGAAGAGTGAGAAGTGAATACCTGACTGGTAGCCATCTGTCTTCTGATACAGCCCTCAGTCCGCCCCGCTTGGTTGACCGTTGCTGGTCCGCCCCGCTTGGTTGACCGTTGCTGGTCCGCCCCGCTTGGTTGACCGTTGCTGGTCCGCCCCGCTTCCATAGAGCAGCTTGGGTGGGTCTTCAACATTCATATCCAAGCCGTGTCTGTACCTACAAAGGTCACTGCTTTAGGTCCTTAGATAACCTCATAATGCAATGCCAGGTGGTAAACTATAAACTGCATAAATTACCCCTTTGAAGATGCTGCAGATTTCTTTTATAGCCCCACAACACCCTGCCCCCCCCCCCCCAAAATCCCACACAGGTTTGCTTTCCATAGATCACCTGATGTTAGGTTTTCCTTGCATTGGACTGGTGGTCCTATCCTGGAGGAAGATCTAGAGATGGGAGGACCGGTGAATGGGTGGTACTCTGCTCATGGGACCAATGATGCACATAATGGCCCATATGCTGTATCTAGGATGTTGACTTTTTTTCGGTATGTCTGTAGAAACCAGTTATTTAGCCAAGTTTGTTTATTGCCCCAATGAGGTGTCCCTATATGTGATTGGCCTGAAATCCTGCCTTCTCCTGCAACTCTGTATGTGCTGGAGGTGAACTGGGTGTTTTCGTTTTCCAAAGATTTGATTTTCATGACTTTGCTTACGCCCCGAGTCTCGTGATGTAAAAGCTATATATGGCAAATTTCAAGAAGATTGGATAATTAGGGGTTGCATACATTGATCACGTTTATCAAAGCAAAGTCTGTGGGCTTCACTTGATAAGTCCTATACAACAATGCTGGATGAAGAAAGTCCCGTTCAAGGCTTTCTAGAACAAGTGAAAATGGGTAACTACATCCAAAGTGTCCTAAAAGACGGAAGTCTCCAAGAAAAGACTACAAAGAGTTATTACAATACTCACTCCTCTACCTAGGAGGTTGGTCTAAAAACGACTTCAGTTTCAGGATCCCAGGGGGCACTGCATCAAGCAAGGTGGACGGCAAAGGCAATAGATACATTTGAAATTGTCCTCTTCACTAAACAGTTGAATTTTCCTCAACGACAATTGGAAGGAATGAAACGAGTTGCACATTTTGTCAGCCTCGTATAAGTTCGCTTTTGGCATGAGGCAATGTAAGTCGATGGGTTCCAAAGAATGATTTGGATATGCTACAGCTTTTTAGCATTTACCCCGATGCAGATGTCCAAAAAATGCGCTCTCACAGTTGCTAAGAGACACCTTTTTGATATCTGTCAGAAACAAACCTAGGATTGACTTTTTTTCGGATGAACGTATTACTCAGGTTGTTAAGAAAAATTACTAAAAATGTAGAAACCAACCCTGCAAAGAAAAGGAAGTGAAACGATTGGAGGGTAAAAACATGGAAGGAAAAGACCTGAGCCATTTCATTACTAATAAAACAGACGATCTTTGAATTGTTTGGGATCCTCGACGTGACAGAATACTGCATGTGAATTATCTTAAGGTTGTCAATGATGCCGCAGAAAGAGGAATTTCTCTGATAAAGTATAACGAGTCAGTCGGGGAAGAACAAAAAAAAACAATTCTTGCTGAGGGTAGTGGAGCATCACAGAAAAGTCATCACCAAGCGAACAAAACAAGGGATTGCATCATTCAAAGTTTACATAACATGTTTTTCCTGTCATATTACCTATTAATCTAATCTTAGTGTATAGATTTAATAGTATTTTAAGTTTGTGTGATTTCTAGTTTTCCCAATAAAAGTAATTAACAGTGAAAAATCTTATTTTTTGCCTACTTTTACAAAACGGATCAGTGTGCAACTTCTAAATATTATCCAATCTTCTTGAAATTTAGCATATACCGTATTTATCGGCGTATAACACGCACTTTTTTTCCCCTTTAGGCTGGGTTCACACCGCTGCGATGCGGGAACGCCGCGAATCCGCGGCGTTTACCCGCATCGCACACCTCCCGCCGGCAGTTCACACTGCCCTATGCGGACGGCTGGGAGTGTCAATGTTATGTTAATGACACCCCCAGCTCCGTCGGCATATCGCAGTGCGATCTGCCGACTCGCACAGGAATCGGATCGCATGGTGTGAACCCCCATGCGATCCGATTCTGTTGCAGACCCAAAAAAGGGTCCCGTGCGAGTTTGCTGCGGGAGCGCTGCGAATTCAGCCATACTATCTGTATACTATCTGTATGGCTGAACTCGCATCGCTACGGAGATCGGATGTGATTTGCTGTGCGAATCACATCCGGATCTCCCCCCGCAGCAGTGTGAACCGGGCCTTAAAATCAGGGGAAAATCGCGGGTGCTTGTTACATGCTGATCCTCCGTGATTTTTGTGAGATTTTCAAGCCTCTGGGCGGCTTTCGGGCCTTCTCGGTGGCCGAAAGCCGCCAAGAAGGGCCGAAGGCGGCTGAGAACTACCAGGCGCCGCCGAGATGTCCTGTGGCGCCATTTTTTTTTAAATAAAATCTGAAATTAACACTGACAAGCTGCTGCAATGACGGTCAGGGCTGCATGACAAGGCTGCAAATGACACTGATAAGGCTGCATTGATGGGCATTTAAGTTATTTTTGTTTTGTTTTTCCTTAAAATTCCCTCCTAAACCTGGGGTGCGTGTTATAAGCTGACACGTGTTATACGCCGATAAATATGGTATATCCTTTACATCACTCAGACTCGGGACGTAAGCAAAGTCTGCAAAAATGTTGTTTTATTTTTTTTTCCATTAGAAAATGAAACGCCCTAGACTGTTGATGCCATGAGGTCTTCTCAGATTCGGTAGTATAACAGCGTTGTATGGGTTGGGGGTGTTTTTTGCATGTCTTTATATGTGGGAAAAGATTTAACATAATAACCCCACGCTGAGAGATAACATTGAGGTTTGGCTCCATATCTCCTCACCCTGCTAATTACACGGCTCCATGCAGGAAGAAGCCGTCATACCCTGGAGGGGCCAATTCCTTCCATTACTGGGCTCATTCCTTGTCTATCAGCATGGCTGATATTACACAGATGGACGCAGGTCACTGGCCGGACGCACAACAGAAGATGTCCGGTGTGACGGATGAGGAGCTTTTATCTGGGCTCTCAAATGGTCACGTGGACCCCCTACATTGGCTCCTTGGGTCCTACACACACCATAGATTGAATTGTGGATCCTCTCAAAGACTTAGAACGTTGTGTTACCGGCCCCGGACAATAGGCTATGTACATGTGGGTTGGAGCCGCACTCAGGCCAGAGCTGTTCTAAGGTTTTATAGAGGGGGGACCCCTGGTAGCCCAGCCTTTGCAAGTATTCAGCCACCCAATGAGTCGGATACGTGCTCCCCTGCTGACCGTTTTTGGTTCTTCCCGTAGACTTGTACAACCTGTAGTAACATACAAGCGGGTGGCAAGAACCACAGAGGTCAGCGGGGGGAGCAACTACTCTATATACTCAGAAGTTGCTTCAAAGGTAGAAAAGAGACCACTTGAAAACGTGGCTGCTGAAAAGGTAAGTATGTTTACGATTCTCTCACAAGTGGTTAAAAATGGGTGGTGATGGTGTCACTTTCATACTAGTCCCAAGGACATGGTGTCACAAGGGCAGGAGGTGATGGAAGATGTCTTGTGGGGACACGGACAGTGGCAGAAGCACATTTATTCTGTGGACTGGGGAAAGGGTTAGCGGATTGGTCAGATCATAGCCTTATCCTGGTGACCCCAACACCCTCATTTCATATCCTTGTGCCCTTGGCATAAAAAGGGGTAAATCTCCCCAATGGGAGCATACAATAATAAAAAAAAAAACTTGACCGAGGGTCTGACTTGTACCCACCCTGGCCCAAAAAAAAATAATTGCCCTCCTGACACACAAGTTGCCCCTCCAGCTTTAATTGGAGACGACAATCTGGGAAATAATTGGACAGCCAATGAAGAATCCTAGAATGCTGGGTTTGGTGTTTTTGCACTCAGCCCTCCTATGTAAGACCTCTCCAGGATACAAGGGGCAGATGGGAAGGTTTCAAACTGGCTTCCAGGACACGAGGGGCTGGTAGGGGACTCTACTTGATCTGCAAGATTAACCCCTCCAGATACAGGGGCAGATAGGAGGATATTTACCCTGCAAGGCTGACCACTCCAGATACAAGGGGCAGGGAGGAGGGTACTTGCCCTGCTAGCCTGACTCTCTGGATACTACGGTAGGATAGGCCAGTTCCTGCCCCCCTGCCAGCCTGACTCCTCATACACAAGAAGCTGATGGTTCTTGCCCTGCCAGACTGACTCCCCCAGATACAAGAGGCAGATATGACTGTTCCAAGCCTGGCTCCCCAGATGAAAGGGTGGATAGGACAATACTTGACCTGCCAGGCTGACCTCTCCACTTAAAAGGAACAGATAGGATGGCACATTCCCAATCCTGCAAGGGGCAGATAGGATGGTACTCTTTTGGCCGGGCTGACTGTGTGCCCCCCCACCCAAATCTAGATAAAAGGGGCATCTAGGACGGTACTTACCCTGCCAGCCTGCAGGTGAAGTAGCACAGACACATGAGGACAATAAAAGCCACAAAGGAGCAGACCACGGCTGTGATCAGCATGTGGGTGTCATTGCTCAGAGTCATGGTGGGATCCTCACAACCCCTCCGTCTTCACCGAGGCCCAACGTCTGAAGTATCTGCAGCCTCTGTCAGCAGATTTCTGGATTACCTTCAACTGATCAGATAATTCCTCCAGATTAATCACTGAGAAGAGCTTCACTGGCTGCGGGGGTGTCCCATAGAACACAATCATACAAGTGTCACAATGTCTGCCCCCCCAAGACCAGAACGCTCATGGGGGGGGGGGGGGGGTATACTGGATAGAAGTCTGTGTCCCCATATGGAGATTTATTTGTTTTCTGTTCTGTAGACACAACAGAAAGTGAGGGAAATCTCCTCAGCTGCTACCAGAATAGGTGTCCCCTTTGGGAGGTCCCCCTTTATTCCCGGTGACATCTCCTCCTCATGTTCTGTCCCGGGGGGCAAACCTGACAGATTCTACACCTTCCACACACCACCCAAAACTAATTAAAACCTTTTTTTTTTTTTCTTCGCTCCACTTTAACTGAGTTTATTATTGCAGTAATGCTGGCTGCACCACTTGTCTCTGATAATTTAATTCTAGAGAAAATTGGGTTTCAAATGTTATCCGAATATAGAAGAGCAAATTTATGGGAAACCTATATTCGGGTGACTGGGAATAAGTGGTGGTGCTGAGCGCAGGCTCTCGGTGTACAACGGGTCTGGAATGGGTCGGCAGGTGTTTCTGCGGCCTCTGGTGGAGTCTTTGCTGACGGAGTCGGATCTGAATTCTCAGGGGTCCCATATGGCTGCAGCTGCCTGGCTGGATGATGCGGAAATTGGAGATACAGCTGTTCAGATGTGAAATCTGCGCACAGCCGACCTCCTCCATACACTGCACAGAGGTGCCGGCCCCCTCCCCAGGCCGCGTTGTATTAGAAATGCTGAGTAGTAGTATCAGGATACGTAGTATAGATGATGGCAGGAAGTGTTGGGATCCGTGGTATAGGTGACGGGGAGGAGTGTCGGGCTCCGATGTATAGATGACGGGGAGGAGTGTCGGGCTCCGTGGTATAGGTGACGGGGAGGAGTGTCGGGCTCCGTGGTATAGGTGACGGGGAGGAGTGTCGGGCTCCGTGGTATAGGTGACGGGGAGGAGTGTCGGGCTCCGTGGTATAGGTGACGGGGAGGAGTGTCGGGCTCCGTGGTATAGGTGACGGGGAGGAGTGTCGGGCTCCGGTGTATAGGTGACGGGGAGGAGTGTCGGGCTCCGATGTATAGATGACGGGGAGGAGTGTCGGGCTCCGTGGTATAGGTGACGGGGAGGAGTGTCGGGCTCCGTGGTATAGGTGACGGGGAGGAGTGTCGGGCTCCGTGGTATAGGTGACGGGGAGGAGTGTCGGGCTCCGTGGTATAGGTGACGGGGAGGAGTGTCGGGCTCCGTGGTATAGGTGACGGGGAGGAGTGTCGGGCTCCGTGGTATAGGTGACGGGGAGGAGTGTCGGGCTCCGATGTATAGGTGACGGGGAGGAGTGTCGGGCTCCGATGTATAGGTGACGGGGAGGAGTGTCGGGCTCCGTGGTATAGGTGACGGGGAGGAGTGTCGGGCTCCGTGGTATAGGTGACGGGGAGGAGTGTCGGGCTCCGTGGTATAGGTGACGGGGAGGAGTGTCGGGCTCCGTGGTATAGGTGACGGGGAGGAGTGTCGGGCTCCGTGGTATAGGTGACGGGGAGGAGTGTCGGGCTCCGTGGTATAGGTGACGGGGAGGAGTGTCGGGCTCCGTGGTATAGGTGACGGGGAGGAGTGTCGGGCTCCGTGGTATAGGTGACGGGGAGGAGTGTCGGGCTCCGTGGTATAGGTGACGGGGAGGAGTGTCGGGCTCCGTGGTATAGGTGACGGGGAGGAGTGTCGGGCTCCGTGGTATAGGTGACGGGGAGGAGTGTCGGGCTCCGTGGTATAGGTGACGGGGAGGAGTGTCGGGCTCCGTGGTATAGGTGACGGGGAGGAGTGTCGGGCTCCGTGGTATAGGTGACGGGGAGGAGTGTCGGGCTCCGTGGTATAGGTGAAGGGGAGGAGTGTCGGGCTCCGTGGTGTAGATGACGGGGAGGAGTGTCAGGATCCGTGGTCGCCTATACAACGGATCCCGACACTCCTCCCCGTCACCTATACCACGGATCCCGACACTCCTCCCCGTCACCTATACCATGGATCCCGACACTCCTCCCTGTCACCTATACCACGGATCTCGACACTCCTCCCCTGTCACCTATACCACGGATCTCGACACTCCTCCCCTGTCACCTATACCGGGCTCCGTGGTATAGGTGCTCCGTGGTATAGGTGACGGGGAGGAGTGTCGGGCTCCGATGTATAGATGACGGGGAGGAGTGTCGGGCTCCGATGTATAGATGACGGGGAGGAGTGTCGGGCTCCGATGTATAGATGACGGGGAGGAGTGTCGGGCTCCGTGGTATAGGTGACGGGGAGGAGTGTCGGGCTCCGTGGTATAGGTGACGGGGAGGAGTGTCGGGCTCCGTGGTATAGGTGACGGGGAGGAGTGTCGGGATCCGTGGTATAGGTGACGGGGAGGAGTGTCGGGCTCCGTGGTATAGGTGACGGGGAGGAGTGTCGGGCTCCGTGGTATAGGTGAAGGGGAGGAGTGTCAGGCTCCGTGGTGTAGATGACGGGGAGGAGTGTCAGGATCCGTGGTCACCTATAAAACGGATCCCGACACTCCTCCCCTGTCGCCTATACAACGGATCCCGACACTCCTCCCTGTCACCTATACCACGGATCTCGACACTCCTCCCCTGTCACCTATACCACGGATCTCGACACTCCTCCCCTGTCACCTATACCGGGCTCCGTGGTATAGGTGCTCCGTGGTATAGGTGACGGGGAGGAGTGTCGGGCTCCGATGTATAGATGACGGGGAGGAGTGTCAGGCTCCGATGTATAGATGACGGGGAGGAGTGTCGGGCTCCGTGGTATAGGTGACGGGGAGGAGTGTCGGGCTCCGTGGTATAGGTGACGGGGAGGAGTGTCGGGATCCGTGGTATAGGTGACGGGGAGGAGTGTCGGGATCCGTGGTATAGGTGACGGGGAGGAGTGTCGGGATCCGTGGTATAGGTGACGGGGAGGAGTGTCGGGATCCGTGGTATAGGTGACGGGGAGGAGTGTCGGGATCCGTGGTATAGGTGACGGGGAGGAGTGTCGGGCTCCGTGGTATAGGTGACGGGGAGGAGTGTCGGGCTCCGTGGTATAGGTGACGGGGAGGAGTGTCGGGCTCCGTGGTATAGGTGAAGGGGAGGAGTGTCAGGCTCCGTGGTGTAGATGACGGGGAGGAGTGTCAGGATCCGTGGTCACCTATAAAACGGATCCCGACACTCCTCCCCTGTCGCCTATACAACGGATCCCGACACTCCTCCCCGTCACCTATACCACGGATCCCGACACTCCTCCCCGTCACCTATACCATGCATCCCGACACTCCTCCCTGTCACCTATACCACGGATCTCGACACTCCTCCCCTGTCACCTATACCACGGATCTCGACACTCCTCCCCTGTCACCTATACCACGGATCCCGACACTCCTCCCCTGTCACCTATACCACAGATCCCGACACTCCTCCCCTGTCACCTATACCACGGATCCCGACACTCCTCCCCGTCACCTATACAACGGATCCCGACACTCCTCCCCGTCACCTATACAACGGATCCCGACACTCCTCCCCTGTCACCTATACAACGGATCCCGACACTCCTCCCCTGTCACCTATACAACGGATCCCGACACTCCTCCCCTGTCACCTATACAACAGATCCCGACACTCCTCCCCTGTCACCTATACCACGGATCCCGACACTCCTCCCCTGTCACCTATACCACGGATCCCGACACTCCTCCCCTGTCACCTATACCACGGATCCCGACACTCCTCCCCGTCACCTATACAACGGATCCCGACACTCCTCCCCTGTCACCTATACCACGGATCCCGACACTCCTCCCCTGTCACCTATACCACGGATCCCGACACTCCTCCCCTGTCACCTATACCACGGATCCCGACACTCCTCCCCTGTCACCTATACCACGGATCCCGACACTCCTCCCCTGTCACCTATACCACGGATCCCGACACTCCTCCCCTGTCACCTATACCACGGATCCCGACACTCCTCCCCTGTCACCTATACCACGGATCCCGACACTCCTCCCCTGTCACCTATACCACGGATCCCGACACTCCTCCCCTGTCACCTATACAACGGATCCCGACACTCCTCCCCGTCACCTATACTACGGATCCCGACTCCCCCGTGAGTGTCGGGATCCGTAGTATAGGTGACGGGGAGGAGTAGCATGAAATGAAAAGAAAACTATAAAGATTTGACTTCATGAGATGGCCTCTTTGGTGCTGGGAAAATCTTCTTCTTTTTTTTTTTTTTTTTCTAAATGTCATTAGATGTTCTGTATGGAGAGGAGTCTTGAACATTTCTCTCCTCAACCATCACTGGGGGTTTTGGTTGGTTGGTGGAGTGGAGGGAAGGGAATATATGTTGGTGACAACCTTCCAAAGGCTTCTTCCTCTCCTGGGTATTGTCCCAGCTGGGGGCCAGTGCTTGAGGCTCGGGGAATTCCCCCTTCTGAAGGGTAATTCTGGAGGGAGCGGAGAGGAGGATATAGAACATGTCTGGAAGCACCTTCTGTAGGGTGTCCTGAGATCAGCTCGGTAACGGCTGGATGGATGTGGAGAGATTGTCTTACAGCTCAGCTATCCAGGTTTTGGTGACTGGTCATATAGGAAAGAGGAAGATTTGTTCATCCTTTTCCACCATCCACTGGCCGCCTCCATCCATGTCCACCATCATCCATGCCCATCATCCATGCCCACCATCCACTGGCCACCTCCATCCATGCCCATCATCCATGCCCACCATCCACTGGCCGCCTCCATCCATGTCCACCATCATCCATGCCCATCATCCATGCCCACCATCCACTAGCCACCCCATCCATGCCCACCATCCACTGGCCGCCTCCATCCATGCCCACCATCATCCATGCCCATCATCCATGCCCACCATCCACTAGCCACCCCCATCCATGCCCACCATCCACTGGCCACCCCCATCCATGCCCACCATCCACTGGCCGCCTCCATCCATGCCCACCATCATCCATGCCCATCATCCATGCCCACCATCCACTAGCCACCCCCATCCATGCCCACCATCCACTGGCCACCCCCATCCATGCCCACCATCCACTGGCCACCTCCATCCATGTCCACCATCATCCATGCCCACCATCCACTGGCCCGCCATCATCCATGCCCACCATCCACTGGCCTGCCATCATCCATGCCCACCATCCACTGGCCCGCCATCATCCATGCCCACCATCCACTGGCCCGCCATCATCCATGCCCACCATCCACTGGCCCGCCATCATCCATGCCCACCATCCTTTGGCCAGCCATCATCCATGCCCACCTTCATGAAACATTTGGAGTCCTGACTTCCAATGATGGCTATCAGTCATTACTTCTACTTTGCCGGCCTGTGTCAGTCCTCATCACAGCCAAAGGTGCCCTTTATAAAGATTTAGCTGCATTAGAGATATTCAGAAGGACTGCCACATGTATCCAAGACTCAACCAGTTACCCCCCCCTCCCCCCCCATTCCCCAACATCTCCAGCCAAAGCTTTGACTACCGTAAAGAGTTGGTAAGAATAAATGGTTGTCACGTCTGACTGCCCTTCATGACCACACCGGGGAACTTCCAGTTCCCTCCAGGAGACACGAGAGGAAGTGTGACTAAATCCCCTTTATCACTAGAATGGGTGTCCCCAATTGGAAGATTCCCCTTACTTCCTGTTCTGGTGACACCTGTAACATTTTGGATTTCCTCACTTCCTTTTTAAGGTGACCCCGGGACAAATGGAGGAGAGCGGACAGCGGTGAAGATCTGACAGCCGGTGTGTTAGATTTACACTAATAAACCCGTCGGGTTCCGTGTCCTCCCCGTGATCCGTGTACCCCGGACATTCTGTATATGATGTGCGGTGGGAGAGACTTTGCCGGAGGACGAGCGCCGGGTTATGTAACGAATCCTCCGCTCTTTCCTCCTGATTGTGTTTACACTGGAATGGTTTGTAGCCGTTTGGCAGACCGTTCCGAGGTGTATGTGATCTTTGGAGCCGTCATCCTCATCCTCTCTGCGGGGAACAAGCTGGCGATCGCCCATCTATCCCAGCGGAAAGGAGGCCCCACACACACTCTTCTATGGAATTTACTCTGCTTCTCCCCGTTTACTCCCCCCCCCCCCCAAAATCAACATAATGAAAGTTTTAAAACCTAAAAAGGTTCCCATTCCACACCTTGTTTGTATCCAGTGATGTCATCACCGGGTCTCTGCGCTTCTCTATGCAAAGCGAACAATCGTGGCTGGTGGGAGGGGCCAGCAGGGGGGCTGTACATAGGAAACATCCCTGCTCCTCACCTCCGTACTCCTCTCCACAGCCCTCAGCCCTGATGCAAGCAGTGGAGGGGGATTGGTCTGGTCTCCGCCTCCTGTCGTTTTCTGGAGTAGGTGGGGCCTGTTAGGGGTCCACCCACAGCTCTACTCTCTTTGTGCAGAGTGTCTGGTCTCCACCCCCTGCTGTAGTTTTCTGCAGGCAGCCTGTAGTGGGTGGAGCCAGCTGGGCCCCTCCCACATCTCTGCTCTCATCACCGTTCTGTACATAGCCTGTGCAGTCACTATCTTTACAAGGTAATATCTGGGTTTGTAGGGGAGTTTTTGGTGTGTGGATTTATATTCTTCATGGCCATTGAGGAATATCATTAAAAGCGTTTGTACGGAGTACCCATTTTAATGCCACCTGGTGGAGAGGCTGAAGGTTGACTTGGGTGATGTACGGGAGACGTGACTCGCGCCCCCCCCGCCGCACTGATCCGCATTCTAATTGCTATGTGACAGTCAATCATCCTCCCAGTATCACACCCAGATCTCTGCCCTGCCGGTCGGGGCACATGGATCGTGTCTGGTCTTGCTGAGTGCCCGCGGGTGACAACAAACCGGTTCTCCTTCATAGCTGTGCAGAGACTGGAAACTTATCTCTCGTCTGATAAGAACTGTCCAATGAAACGGAGCGCAGGAGGAACATGAAAGGAAGGTCAGCAGAGCGCAGGAGGAACGTGAAAGGAAGGGCGGCGGAGCGCAGGAGGAACGTGAAAGGAAGGTCAGCGGAGCGCAGGGGGAACGTGAAAGGAAGGTCAGCGAGGCGCAGGAGGAACGTGAAAGGAAGGTCGGCGGAGCGCAGGAGGAATGTGAAAGGAAGGTCAGCGGAGTGCAGGGGGAACGTGAAAGGAAGGTCAGCGGAGCGCAGGGGGAACGTGAAAGGAAGGTCAGCGGAGCGCAGGAGGAACGTGAAAGGAAGGTCAGCGGAGCGCAGGGGGAACGTGAAAGGAAGGTCAGCGGAGCGCAGGAGGAACGTGAAAGGAAGGTCGGCAGAGCGCAGGAGGAATGTGAAAGGAAGGTCGGAGGGCAGGAGGAAGGTGAAGGGAAGGTCGGCGGAGCACTGGAGAAACGTGAAGGGAAGGTCGGCGGAGTGCAGGGGGAATGTGAAAGGAAGGTCGGAGCGGAGGGCAGGAGGAAGGTGAAGGGAAGGTCGGCGGAGCACTGGAGGAACGTGAAGGGAAGGTCGGCGGAGCGCAGGGGGAACGTGAAAGGAAGGTCGGCGGAGCGCAGGGGGAACGTGAAAGGAAGGTCGGCGGAGCGCATGGGAAGCGGGAAAGGAAGGTCGGAGGGCAGGAGGAACATGAAAGGAAGGTCGGCGGAGGGCAGGAGGAACATGAAAGGAAGGGCAGCGGAGCGCAGGAGGAACATGAAAGGGAAGGTCAGCGGAGCGCAGGGGGAACGTGAAAGGAAGGTCAGCGGAGCGCAGGAGGAACGTGAAAGGAAGGTCGGCGGAGCGCAGGAGAAACGTGAAGGGAAGGTCGGCGAAGTGCAGTGGGAATGTGAAAGGAAGGTCGGAGGGCAGGAGGAAGGTGAAGGGAAGGTCGGCGGAGCACTGGAGGAACGTGAAGGGAAGGTCGGCGGAGCACTGGAGGAACGTGAAGGGAAGGTCGGCGGAGCGCAGGGGGAACGTGAAAGGAAGGTCAGCGGAGCGCAGGAGGAACATGAAAGGAAGGTCAGCGGAGCGCAGGGGGAACGTGAAAGGAAGGTCAGCGGAGCGCAGGAGGAATGTGAAAGGAAGGTCGGCGGAGCGCAGGAGGAATGTGAAAGGAAGGTCGGCGGAGCGCAGGAGGAATGTGAAAGGAAGGTCGGAGGGCAGGAGAAACGTGAAGGGAAGATCGGCGGAGCGCAGGGGGAATGTGAAAGGAAGGTCGGAGGGCAGGAGGAAGGTGAAGGGAAGGTCGGCGGAGCACTGGAGGAACGTGAAGGGAAGGTCGGCGGAGCGCAGGGGGAACGTGAAAGGAAGGTCGGCGGAGCGCAGGGGGAACGTGAAAGGAAGGTCGGCGGAGCGCAGGGGGAACGTGAAAGGAAGGTCGGCGGAGCGCATGGGAAGCTGGAAAGGAAGGTCGGGGGGCAGGAGGAACATGAAAGGAAGGTCAGCGGAGCGCATGGGGGAGCGGGAAAGGAAGGTCAGCCGAGCACAGGACGAATGTGAAAGGAAGGCCAATGGGGCGCAGGAGGAACGTGAAAGGAATGTCAACCCTTTCCGTCTGATCTGGGCTCTGCTCTCATTGCTGGGGCTGTCCTTCTGCTCAGATCTGGGCTCTGCTCTCATGGCTGGAGCTGCCCTTCGGCTCATGTCTGGGCTCTGCTCTCATGGCTGGAGCTGCCCTTCGGCTCATGTCTGGGCTCTGCTCTCATGGCTGGAGCTGCCCTTCCGCTCAGATCTGGGCTCTGCTCTCATGGCTGGAGCTCCCCTTCCGCTCAGATCTGGGCTCTGCTCTCATGGCTGGAGCTGCCCTTCTGCTCAGATCTGGGCTCTGCTCTCATGGCTGGAGCTGCCCTCAATGTCTCATTGTACTCAGAAATCCTCAACTGTAATCAACAAACTAAAAAACATTGGCAGAGAAACCACCTTGGTCCCCGGCCAGATTGTCACCTGTGATGAAACCCTCCAGCGGGGACATGTTGTCTGTCATCTCTTTGGGCAAAATTAAACATGGGTGAACTTGGCGTACAGAATTGGTGACCCGTCCCCAGCGGGCGAACCTGTTTATTGAGCAACCCGGAGCCTAGAATAGAAATCGATTTTACAGGCACATCAACGTAATGCGATTGGCACAATCCGAATCCACAATTGTTTGTTAATGGAGGAAACTGCGGAGGACAAATGATACAAATCTCATCATCCAATCTGCAATCAATGAGACGGTCGTCCTCCAGTCTGCCCCCCCCCCCTTCCCAATTCACATCCTAATTGTCCTAATTGTCCGCCCCCCACTGTTACCATTTGTGTCCCAAACTGCATGGGGTTGTAGTCGTGTCCCTTCACCCCCTGCAGATGAAGGACAGGAAACCAAAGCTTTTCGTTTTTATGTGTTTGATTTTTGTTTTTGCTTTTTTCTTCCTTTTCCCGCCTGTGTCCCACTGGGGAGATTTCCCATCACTGCCTATCCTGGAGATTCAACAGGAAATCCCCTCTTCCCTGTCATCGTTGAAGGATTTCCCCTCAAATCTCCTTCTGTTTGCTACAATTTCAGAAATTGTTAGATGAACAGCAAGAGGCCGTCTCTCCCCAACGGGGAAATGGACCAAAATACAAACCTGGCAAAAACCCTAACACTTCTGACCCCTACCTCTGTCCTCTCTTGTACATTACACCTCCATCCCTGTCCTCTCTTGTACATTGCAACCCCCCCCCCCCCATCCCTGTCCTCTATTGTACATTACACCTCCATCCCTGTCCTCTCTTGTACATTGCAACCCCCCCCCCATCCCTGTCCTCTATTGTACATTGCCTCCCCTATCCCTGTCCTCTATTGTACATTGCAACCCTCTATCCCTGTCCTCTACTGTACATTGCACCCCCTATCCTTGTCCTCTACTGTACATTGCACCCCCCTTTCCTTGTCCTCTACTGTACATTGCAACCCCCCCATCCCTGTCCTCTACTGTACATTGCAACCCCCCCATCCCTGTCCTCTACTGTACATTGCAACCCCCCTATCCCTGTCCTCTACTGTACATTGCACCCCCCTATCCCTGTCCTCTACTGTACATTGCACCCCCCTATCCCTGTCCTCTACTGTACATTGCACCCCCCTATCCCTGTCCTCTACTGTACATTGCAACCCCCCACCCCTGTCCTCTACTGTACATTGCACCCCCCTATCCCTGTCCTCTACTGTACATTGCAACCCCCCCACCCCTGTCCTCTCCTATATATTGCACCCCCTATCCCTGTCCTCTACTGTACATTGCACCCCCCTATCCTTGTCCTCTACTGTACATTGCAACCCCCCCACCCTTGTCCTCTCCTATCTATTGCACCCCCTACCCCTGTACATTTCAGTCTTCAACAGACTAGGTTTGGTTCTCAGATATTTAATTGCAGCGGAGAATTTGGCTCATTTTCCCTCTATCGGGAAATCTGGCACACGCTGGTTCTCTTTCCCTCCATTGGAGTCAAACAAGCCTCAGCTAATGGCTTCCTGCTGTGCCTTCTACCGCTACAAGTAACCTGACCCGTCTTCAGTCAGATTCCTCCAGCCCCTGGATTGCAATTCCGAGATTCCGGGGTCACGGGCCTTTCCAAGGGGCTGGTCGGGAGCAAATGTTCAGCACCCCACAGACCGACCGTGGACTGCGTGTGTGTGCGTGTGTGTGCGTGCGCGTGTGTGTGTGTGGACATGCATGTCTACAGACCATGTGCCCATCCAGACATGTTCCTATGTCCATGTAGACATGCTTGACTCTGCTGACAGACCATAGACCTGTGTGGTCATAAATGTTCAACCCCCCCCCACAGAGTGACCCCAGGCTGTGTACTTGTATAGAGGCCCATAGATGGGAACATGGACTGGGACCTGTATGGGGCTGAGGACACGGCTGGCGTCTTCTGATTGTGTGGTGACCAGTTTTGCAAAGACACCAAAGCTTCCTGATCACCTTGGAGGTGGTTTGGTGTCTGTAGGGGGCAGCAGGAAGGTCCTGTGGCCTTGTCACTATAGACACAGTACTCGGTGGCCCTATGCGTGGACAATAGATGAACTCGTGTCCTCCTGGGTCAGGAAGTGTCTGTGACCACAAATGGTGGATTTGGAAGTCTACTGAGACCAGAAAGGATCTCATTAATCTCTTTGTTGGCTGCCGGGAGCTTCTTAGATGGTCAGAGCTCCAGGAAAACAATCTGAATCCACCACTGAACTCCATAGGAGAGCTGGTGTGCCTGGCCTGGTCTACATGTCCCAAGCTTCTATTCTGTCCATCCAGTCCTGGGATTTACACAGCAGATGTTTATATGGATGTATGGTCTTACTCCGTCCTATCCCTAAAAGTAGGTAAATGGTGGCTTGCTCATTTGGCTGCTGGCTTGACTTTCACCAAATAACGTTTTTATTTTTCTGATGTGTATTCTGATGCATTCCAGGCAGTGCAGTCCACACCCCTGCTTAACTGACACTCTAAGACTCTGAGGTTTATCGGAGCGTTATCGGCAAGCTAAGTGCATTCACCAAGCCAAAAAAAACGGGAAGCAAAGTTCATGTGTGTGAAGAGCAATTCTGTAAAAACGTTGTAAACTTTAATCAGATTACTTGCGTAAAGCCTAATTGCAGCCATTGAATTCTGGCATTCCACCAAATCCCACAATCTACAGTGTGACTGCAATCTCCACCCCCTCCCCATGTCTTTCTGCACCCCCCCCCCCCTCCGTGTTCCCCTAAATGGAGCATGCTCAGTTCATTCTAGAACCGAACCTTCCCTGCGAGGTACCAAACAGCTGGACCCGGAGTCCCCATAGGATCCCAGTGTTCTGCTTCCCTAACATCCTGTATTCCACTCTGGTTCCCTGGGGCATCTGAGCCCCAGAACCAATGTAGGGGGAAGGGCTGTAACTGTGTGACCTGTGCCCCACCATTTTCCGGGCCCCCGCCCTATCCTATAATCTCCACCTCAAAGTCATTTCCTCATGTGAGTCACAATAGTAATTGGTCTTATATCCGTCATCTTGAGGTTCCCAAATGGTAATCTAATCTTTAGTGCCAAATGCCAATCTCTACCTGCGTAGAACCCCCCCTCACGTTCGCCCAGCGGGCCCCATAGAAGTTGCGCGGTCTGCTGTGGGTTGGGAGCCCCCATAAATGCGTGGGTGGGACCCCAGGATTTGTATTGATGAGCAAAGCGGTACCAATGCTTCTCTATCCAGAATAACATGGAAGGGTCCATCGGTGTGCGCGGCCTATTGTATTCGGGCGAGCGCCCCGAAGCCCAAACTCGCACGCCTTCCTCTGCAGCCTCAGCTGCACCGCACAGTGAAGGAATGGGGAGGTCTCCGTGCTGAGCTTCCTGTTCATTCACAAACTTAAGCATAGTTAAAAACTGTTTACTATGCTTTAGTTTATGAATGAACACTGAGGGGCGTGTGTTCATTGTGTTAATTTAGAAAACGAAGGCACTGGTAAATAACATATTTACTGGCCCCTTCCCCCCCCCCCCCCCCCCCCCCGACTCTCCATCCTGAAACAACCCCCATAGCAGCTGGGGGGGAGAGAAGGCAAGCCAGCAGCACTGTGGGGTGAAAGGCCAACATGGGGGGGGGGGATCCCAGGCAGTATGAGGAATCGGCACTGCATGTAGTGATTACGTTGTGCCCAGGAACACCTGGCACACCCCCTGCACACTCCTATGGAAGGGTCTCACTGAACCTGGATTGTAATTGAGTCTTTGGTATTGATTTCCTCTAAAGCTGGGTACACCCTATGAGAAAATCGTAAGGGGCACGATCGTTCGATTTTTCTGTATAGTGTGTACACCACTTCCCGTTCAGACTTTGCAAACTTACATTTCCGTAAAGGAACAAACTCCACGTTTTCTCGTATGTGAACAAAATGAATGATTTTCGTTTTTTTTTTTTTTTTTTTATGTTTACCTTTTTTTCATGTGTGAAGAATCGGATACGAAAGACCGCGCATGCTCAGAAACCACAAACCACAAAACAAAGTCTTTGCCGTAACGAGGATTTTCATACATTTCCTTCCTCGTTTCGGACTAGCTGTGATACTTTGAGTCAAAGCGGACGACCGTTCACTCGATTTTCCTATAGTGCGAACCCACCGACGTCTACACGGGCCTCAAACCGCGTTTCATCAGCATTTTTGAAGGTCCACGAATTGCCTGTCAAACCTGCGTGCATTGCCGCGCTCATGGTGGCATCGCGTCAAAAGTGACCCAACGTGCCGTTTGCTGCTCCCCAAACCCTTCCATTGAAGTCCCATGTAAATGCACAGCAAACACTTCACAAATGCCCCATGGCGTTTTTTTTTTTTTTTGTGCGTTTTGAGATGCATTTAGAAAGTGACAAGATGATACAAAACTCCATATGATAAAAAAAATAGGAAGCATCTGGCAAGACGCAAATCCATCCAAAACGCCTCAATAAGTTACCATGTCTTCAACCAATCGGGTGCTTTAATGGGCGCTCCAATTTATTTCCATGTCTGAATGGCGCCCCAAGTGTTCAGCGAGGGCCTCATTGAGGTTTTAGTGCAAAGTCCCCAAAATGTCTTACACATTGTGCCAACTGGGAAGACCCAACATGCCCAACATTTCCCAACCCACCCATGAGAACATTCCATGTCCTTCCAGGAGGAAAATGGAACCCGAAACTGGAGCAAACTATTGGAAATCGGAGAAATGTGCAAAATGCTTCTGTTCGCAAAACCAAAATATTCCATTCTTATCTACGGGGCCAACATATTCCATTCTTATAATCTACAGGACCAAGACATTCCATTCTCATAATCTACAACTGAAATATTTATATACATGACCAAAATATTCCATTGTTATCATCTACGGGGCCAACATATTCCATTGTTACAATCTACAAAACCTCCCATTTCTATTATCTACAACTAGAATATTCCATTGTTACAATTTACAGGACCAAGACGTTCCATTCTTATAATCTACAAGTAAAATATTATCTAATGGACCAACAGATTCCATTGTTACTTTGTTACAATCTACAAAACCTCCCATTTCTCTTCTACACAACTAAAATATTTCATTATTACATTGTTACAATTTACAGGACCAAGACATCCCATTCTTTATAATCTACAACTAAAATATTATCCAATATATTCCATTGTTACATTGTAACGATCTACAAGACCTTCCGTTCTCCTCTACAAAACGAAAATATTCCATTATTACTTTTGATATAGTAATAGGGCGGCACAGTGGGGTAGTGGTTGGCACTCTCGCCTAGCAGTAAACCACGACACTACCTGCCATGTTCTTCCTGTTCCTGTGTGGGTTTCCTCCGGGTTCTACGGTTTCCTCCCTGCTGGGAGGTCAATTGGCCCCAGTATATGAATGTGAGTTGGGGACCTTGGATTGTAAGCTCCTTGGGGGTAGGGACCGATGTGATTATACAATGTATATGTAAAGTGCTGCGTAAATTGATGGCGCCAAGTTCCTTTTTAAATAATAATTTACAAGACCAAGACATACCATTGATACAATTTTTTTTATCTACAGGAACAATCTTTTATTATTATATTTATCCTACAACTAATATGTGTTACCTTCCATTGCAGGAAATATAAAAATAATAATCTACAGGATATTCCATTGTTAAATCTGCAAACCCGGTCTTTTAATTCTTCCAATCTACACAAGTAAAATATTCAATTCCTGTCATCTACAAGAACAAAACTTTCCATTGTTACACAATCTACAACCAAAACGTCCCCTTGTTATAAATCTACAACCAAAACGTCCCCTTGTTATAAATCTACAACCAAAACGTCCCCTTGTTATAAATCTACAACCAAAACGTCCCCTTGTTATAAATCTACAACCAAAACGTCCCCTTGTTATAAATCTACAACCAAAACGTCCCCTTGTTATAAATCTACAACCAAAACGTTCCCTTGTTATAATCTACAACCAAAACGTCCCCTTGTTATAAATCTACAACCAAAACGTCCCCTTGTTATAAATCTACAACCAAAACGTTCCCTTGTTATAAATCTACAACCAAAACATTCCCTTGTTATAAATCTACAACCAAAACGTCCCCTTGTTATAATCTACAACCAAAACATTCCCTTGTTATAAATCTACAACCAAAACGTCCCCTTGTTATAAATCTACAACCAAAACGTTCCCTTGTTATAAATCTACAACCAAAACGTTCCCTTGTTATAATCTACAACCAAAACGTTCCCTTGTTATAAATCTACAACCAAAACATTCCCTTGTTATAAATCTACAACCAAAACGTTCCCTTGTTATAAATCTACAACCAAAACATTCCCTTGTTATAAATCTACAACCAAAACGTCCCCTTGTTATAAATCTACAACCAAAACGTTCCCTTGTTATAAATCTACAACCAAAACGTTCCCTTGTTATAAATCTACAACCAAAACGTCCCCTTGTTATAATCTACAACCAAAACGTTCCCTTGTTATAAATCTACAACCAAAACGTCCCCTTGTTATAATCTACAACCAAAACGTTCCCTTGTTATAAATCTACAACCAAAACATTCCCTTGTTATAAATCTACAACCAAAACGTTCCCTTGTTATAAATCTACAACCAAAACGTTCCGTTGTTATAAATCTACAACCAAAGCCTTCCGTTGTTATAAATCTACAACCAAAGCCTTCCGTTGTTATAATCTACAACCAAAACATTCCCTTGTTATAATCTACAACCAAAACATTCCCTTGTTATAATCTACAACCAAAACATTCCCTTGTTATAATCTACAACCAAAACGTCCCCTTGTTATAATCTACAACCAAAACGTCCCCTTGTTATAATCTACAACCAAAACGTTCCCTTGTTATAAATCTACAACCAAAACATTCCCTTGTTATAAATCTACAACCAAAACGTTCCCTTGTTATAAATCTACAACCAAAGCCTTCCGTTGTTATAATCTACAACCAAAGCCTTCCGTTGTTATAAATCTACAACCAAAGCCTTCCGTTGTTATAAATCTACAACCAAAGCCTTCCGTTGTTACATTGCTCCAATCTCGAGGAGCCTGGCACACCAAGCCTCCTACTTTCGCGTGAACTGAATCTCATTCAAGAATCCCCGATCGGAAGCCAAGTAACTTGTAGAGGATTTGGGACGTGAAATCGGAATCTCTTCCCATCTTCCCCCCTCCAGCACAAGTTTCTGTTCATGTGTGAACTTGCCTTATTCGGGGGGGGGGGGGGAAGAGGCTGAGGTTGGGGGGACCCCCTGGTTATCTTGGCTTCCTCCTGGCAGAAAGGATTGAAGTCTTACCTTGTACCCTGCGAGGTGTGAGAGTGGAGAAGTTGTGAGGAGGGAAGTGGAGGTAGATCAGGACAGCCCATTAAGATGCACACCAGCAAATCCTTTATGACCTTGTCTCAATCCCAGCCTCTTTTCTTCTTCTTTTTTTTTTTTTAACACAGCAGCCCCCCTTCTCCTTCCTTCCCCTCCTCATTCTTTTCAGCCTCTCCAATAAACAGGATTTTCTCCCTCAATGGGTGAGACGTTTACCCAGAGAGCCCCCCTGCAGGGAGAGGGTCCTGGTGGCTGCTGGGGTCCACTATTGGAAGTGTAGGTCAGAGGCTGCTGGGGTCCCCTGCAAGGAGGAGGTCCTGGAGATTGCTGGGGTCCCCTATAGGAAGGGTAGGTCGGAGGCTTGAGGGGGTCTTGGAAACTGCTTGGGGGGTCCCCTGCAGGGAGAGGGTCGTGGAGGCTTCTGGGGGTCCCCTGCAGGGAGGGGGATCGTGAGGCTTCTGGAGACCCCTGTGGGGAGCGTAGGATGCTTGGGTCCCCTGCAGAGAAGGGGTCCTGGAGGCTGCTGGGGGGTCCCTCCTGCAGTGAAGGGGTCCTGGAGGCTGCTGGGGGGTCCCTCCTGCAGTGAAGGGGTCCTGGAGGCTGCTGGGGTTCCCCCTGCGGAGAAGGGGTCCTGGAGGCTTCTGGGGGGTCCCCCTGCAGAGAAGGGGTCCTGGATGGTGCTGGGGGTCCCTCCTGCAGAGAAGGGGTCCTGGATGGTGCTGGGGGGGCCCTCCTGCAGAGAAGGGGTCAGGGAGGCTGCTGGGGGGGTCCCCCTGCAGAGAAGGGGTCAGGGAGGCTGCTGGGGTCCCCCCTGCAGGGGAGCAGTCCTTGAGGCTGCTGGGGGTCCCCTACAGAGATGTGGGTCACGGAGGCTGCTGGGGGTCCCCTGTGGGGAAGAGGTCCTGGGGGCTCCTTCGGGTCCTCCCCCTCACTCACGTGACCCTTTGCATAGGTGAGGCAACTTCATGTCTTTTCAATATGCAACCCCTCCTGAATAATCGGTTACCGGATGAGCATGACCCCTGTCTAATGTTTGCAGGAGATGTTCTGACCTTCGTACCAGACAGACTATCGCTTTCTACATTTTCTGTGAATAAACTACTAGCATGGGGGGGGGGGGGGGGGGGGCTGAGGGTCGAATGAAAAGTCGACAATTCTCAGTCCACTTGGCCTGGTGAATGGCGATGGGAAGTGTAATAGAGGGCACTGGGGTATGTATATATGTGGATGGAAAGCTTGTAGTCTGGTGTTGGCCAATAGATGACCTAGGTCAGCATCATCAAAACGGCAAAATGGTTTTAAATCTTAGAAGTTTTCATATAAAATCCAGAAGGTCCCGGCTGGAAAGATACTTGATGTCATGGTGGTTGTGGATTTCCTTCATCCGGAGATGGGTGCCGCGGTCTGCTGGGAGTATCTCGGAATGTGACTATGGGAATGATTGTACTCTATGGTGAGGGATTATTCCACTATTCTCTTTTTATATATTTGGAATGGAGCGAAGGACTCCAGATTTGGGGGGATGGGGACGAATGAACACGACATGAACGTTCTAGAAATTCAGCTCCTGAACTCTTCCATTGTCGCTTTTGTCGTCCGCCCAATAAAACTGTAATCCGTATAATGGCTGTGATGAACCAAATGGTGGCTTTGCATGCCTCTTGACACCTCATTTTATTGCACATGAAAGGCCTTGTGGGGGAGGGGGAGGGGTCGCTGCCGTTCACATCCAGACAAAAACTGTTCACCTTCAACTTGTAAATTCTGCAGTGAAAACTTTTTACTGACTTGTAGTGAATACAAAAGTGCAAAATGCAAAGGACACACTAATCCGCTTCTGCGTGTTGGCCATTTTTGCCTTCTCTGTAGAACGTTCTCGTTCCACTCTGTGGAGTTTCCGGTCATTCCTTGCAAGTCTTTCCCAAACCTCTCCATAGATCTTCCCCGTTCTCTGTAGAGCATTCTTGTAGCATATTGTGGATTTTCTCCACATTCTCTTTAGACTCGTCTCCTAACACTCCATGGATCCTTCTATAGATTCTTTTCATACCACTCAGCCGATCTCTGTAGACCATTTATACAATTCTGTGGCGTTTCCTTACATTCCCTGTAGACCGTTCTCATAGCATACCATAGATTTCCTCCGCATTCTCTATAGACTGGCCTCCTCCTACCACTCCATCGATCTCCGGCTTTCCTCATTCTCCTCCATTCTTGCACCACCTTTCCTCACATTCAATGTAAACAGATGTACAACTCTGTGGATCCATACTCCTCTCTATAGACTGGCCTCCTCCTACCACTCCATAGATCTCCGGCTTTCCTCATTCTCCCCCGCTCTTGCACCACTCTGTGGATATTCCTCACATTCAATGTAAACAGATCTACAACTCTGTGGATCCATACTCCTCTCTATAGATTCTTCTCTATAGATTCTTCTCATACTACTACGTGGATCTCTCACGCCCTTTCTAGACCATTGATGTGCCACTCCTTGGATTTTCCTTACATTCCATGTACATTCCATGTGTTTTTTTTTGTATCTCTGTGGATCCATCTTGTGGTCTGTAGACAATTCTCCTGGCATACTGTAGGTTTTCCACACCTTCTCTGTAAACTGGTCTCCTACCATTCCATGGATCTCTTTCCATCTCTCTCCTCTATGGAGTTTCCTCGTGTTCTCTGTAAACTCTTCTCAAACCACTCAATGGATGTCTCTTGTGTGCTCTCTAGACCATTCGTCTATCACTCCATGAATTTTCCTTACATTCCCTGTAGAACTTTTTCATACCACTCTGTGGATCCATCTGCCTCTCTGTAGACCATTCTTGCGTCATGCTATAGATTTTCCTCACATTCCATGTGAACCGCTTTTCTCCCTCTTCCTTCCACTTATACAACTCTGTGGATTTTCATCACGTTCCCTGTAGACCATTTTCATACCACTCTGTGGATCTCCGTTGACCATTTATCCAATTCTGTGGAGTTTCCTTACATTCCCTGTAGACCGTTCTCATAGCATACCATAGATTTCCTCCGCATTCTCTATAGACTGGCCTCCTCCTACCACTCCATGGATCTCCGGCTTTCCTCATTCTCCTCCATTCTTGCACCACCTTTCCTCACATTCAATGTAAACGGATCTACAACTCTGTGGATCCATACTCCTCTCTATAGATTCTTCTCATACTACTACTTGGATCTCTCACGACCTTTCTAGACCATTGATGTGCCACTCCTTGGATTTTCCTTACATTCCATGTAGAACCTTTTCATACCACTCTGTGGATCCATCTCGCTCTGTAGACCATTCTTGCATCATTCTATAGATTTTCCTCACATTCCATGTTAACTGCTTTTCTCCCTCTTCCTCTTCTTCCCACTTATACAACTCTGTGGATTTTTATCACGTTCCCTGAAGACTATATAAATACAAAGAATTGCCGCTCTAAGGTAATGACTTCTTCTCCCAAAACGGCTGTCTCCACAATCGCACAGGGTGCCGGCTCTGTTTGCATCAGGAACTGAAGTAGAAAAGATGTAGCTGGATAGCCGCACACTCCGAATTATTAAACTTTATTTCAAAAATGTAATTAAAATCGTAGCATCTAGGCTG
The DNA here is from genome assembly GCF_037356315.1 of Lithobates pipiens. Taxonomy (NCBI): domain Eukaryota; kingdom Metazoa; phylum Chordata; class Amphibia; order Anura; family Ranidae; genus Lithobates; species Lithobates pipiens. The sequence continues at coordinate 2,179,505 of NW_027507788.1, forward strand.
ATAAACAGACTAACTGCACAGCCGCTGACATGTTTCACACCGAACACGATGCTTAGTCATAGCTGATGACTAAGCGCTGTGTTCGGTGTGAAACATGTCAGCTGTTTACCAGCCTAGATGCTATGATTTTAATTACATTTTTGAAATAAAGTTGAAAAATTCTGAGTGTGCGGCTATCCAGCTACATCTTTTCTACGTTCCCTGTAGACAGTTTTCATACCACTCCATGGATCTCTCGTATTCTCTGTAGGACATTCTTGTACCACTTTGTTGGTTTTCCTCACATTCCCCGTAGACCGTTCTTCTCACATACTGTGGATTTTCCTAGAGGCTCCCCTCCCCCACTGTACTTTTTTTGAAGCGTTTTATGGTCTATTTGTTTTTAAATACCATCCTGTTTTTAGCTGCTCTAATTATATCTTTTTTATAAGGTTTGTTTTCACAGTTTTGGACGCATTTGCCCTTTTAAATATTCTCAAATAGATGATAAATATTTAAAGCATGTCTAAACCCGAAACCAAAAATGTAACCTGTTGCAGCTTGCCAGTCTTTGGATGTGGTGGCTGCGTTCATTTTTTATTATTTTTTATCCTATCGCTAATAAATTTCCTGTCCTAGGGTGACCATGCTCACTCACTGTAATGTATCTATGGGGGGAGGGGGGGGGGGCAGTGTTGTCACCCTTGGATACATTCCTAACTTTAATTGCACCCCCCCCCTCCTCCCCATTACATAAGAGTAGTGTTGTTGTTGACGACAACTTTATATAGCGCGGTGTTCTTATGTAATTGACAGAAGATGGCCGGGAGGGCCGGGACGCTTGTTAACAGTTCAGATCACCGGCAGTGACGGGAATTCTTATCGGGATCAGCAGATATTTTCTGTACTTGGTTATAAATGTTGATGAAAAAAAGACGCCCGGACCCCAGGACTGGTTCTCCTCCATAGATGACACTTTTCCTCTTGGGTTCGGATCTCCTATGAGCTCCACGCTTTCTGAAATTCTCTATTTATTTAATCTTTACATTTTTTTGTACGTCATTTCTAATTCCAGGAAACGTCTTCAGTATCCAGCTGTTGGTCTGTTTGCCTAGATAAGGATATAAAATGTTGATGTAAAGGATGTGTGTGTGTGTGTGATTACTGGGCCGTCAGCACACAGGGCTTCATTGGTATACGGGCTAATTGCCAGTCCTCTGTAGAAAGGGCATCATTGGTACACAGGTTGCTACCCAGTCATTGGTAGACAGGGCATCATTGGTATACAAGCCTATTACACAGTCCTTGGTAGGCAAAGTGTCATTGGTACACAGGTTGCTACCCAGTTATCGGTAGACAGGTCTTGATTGGTATGCCAGCTATTTGTCAGTCCTCGATGGGGCATCTTTGGTATACAAGCCCATTACTCAGTCGTCGGTAGACAGGGCAACATTGGTATATGGGGCGATTACCCGTTTGTTGGTATACAGGGCGCCATCGCTATATGGGCTGATTACCTAGTCATTGGCAGACAGGGCGTCATCGGTATAGGGGCAGATTACCTGATCTTGGTATATAGGGCATCCAGTGCTTGGCGCACATTGGTATATGGGTTGATTTTACTGGTCACCAGCAGACAGAAAATCTATGGGCCAATTAACTGGTCCTGGTATATAGGGGGTCATTGGTCTACGGGCCAATTACAGTCATCCATAGAAGGGCGTCATTGGTCTACAAGCTTCCATCGGCCTTGAGGAGAAGGTGATTGCAGTATTACATGCTGTGTATGGAAGGTTTCCTCTGTAATTGTCTAACTGCCAATATCCCTTGGAATCCTTCCTCCCATTTGGTCCTAAGCGGTGATGAACAGATGTCACATGCCTCTATTTTAAGCAATGGGCAGTTACAGCTGTTATCCCTCCCGCTGCCATTACTTACCACTTGCCAATGATTATCGGTTGTCTCTAGGCTTGGCTACCAATCCCACATACTCTACATCTATAGTCTGATGCCAGAAATACCAAAGATCATACACTACCAATAGCTTTCCATCACCTCCTGGCAGATGGCAATAACATTCCTCCAATGAAACTGCAACTGGACCATCTGCCAGAAGCCAAATGGCGTTTACAGGCCTCGCATTACTCCATGCTCTGCATCCAATGCACTAAACGATTGTCCACTCATTGCAAAGCCATTATTGGCTGTTCAGCATCTGGGGAACATGGAAGGGTCATTGAACCAGCAGAGGAACATTGGAACCAGCGGTAGTACACGTGGGGGTTGACTGCTTATTGCAGTGGGACCCAGCAGGAAGGCCATCTGCTTGAAGTCTGTACATTCCCCCTTGGTTTGTACCAGTCTCCATGCCAGAGGAGCCCATAATCCACCCACAAACCACCCATATAGACCCTCAGTGGGTGAAAATACAAACCTCTCTCCCAATAAGGCAGTTCCAGGGTCTCCAGTGAAGGGTCCCGGTAATCCGTCATCAAAGACCTTGGAGACAATTGTGCTCTTCCATCCTTGTGGTTAGTGTGAAGACCCTTCTCTGTTCCAATATGACTGTGCCCCCCCCCCCCCCCCAGTATAATAAAGACATGGTGTGACCATTTTGGTGTGGTGGAACTTGAACGTTCCTGCACAGAGCCCTGACCTCACCCCTACTGATCACCTTTGGTATGACTTGGAACCTCAATGTCAACAGCTCTCATCCCACAATAGTATACTGCCTCAACCCTACTGAAAATATTTGGAATCAATTGGAACACCAACTACAAACCAGATTTTTTGGGGCCAAACGTGTGACCCAACATGTGAGCCATGTCTTCTAATCCAACAGCAGTACCTGACCTCACAAATGGACACAAATTCCCAGACACCCTCCAACATCTTGTGGATAGTCTTTCTAGAAGAGTGGATGCTGTTATAGCCACAAAGAGAGGTGCTCCGTCAGATTCGGCGACCCGTCAAAACTTCTAACGGAAGTGATGTTCAGTCGTGGCCATCTTGGTACACCCCACACTCAGCCGCAGTAAGCGTACAGGCTGAAGTCGCTAAGCGGACATCTTTTTTCACCCTTCTTTTTACCACTAAACTGAGCTTGTCGTCAAATACAGTATTTAGAGGTCAGTGGCACTGTTTTGATGTTGAATTTTAGAAGCAACGGCGAGCCTGCTGATCTCACAGGTTTGCTAATGTGACAGAAGACTGCGGCTTTTGAAATTCAACATCAACAGTGTCACGGACTTCTAAATACTGTTTTAACGATATAAGCTCAATTTAGTGGTAAAAAATGTGAACTGCAAGACTTGGGAGGGTGTAAAAAGATGTCCGCTTGGCGACTTCCGACTGTAGGCTTACCACGGTTGAGTGCGGGGTGTACCAAGATGGCCACGGCAGACCGTCGCTTCCGTTAGAAGCTATGACGGAACGCCGAATCTGATGGAACAGGGGCAACTCCATTTTAATGGCTTTGGGGGCAGCTGTGTAGATGTGGAATGAAGAGGACAGGGTTGTCTATTCTGCCCCATGGAATGTTCTGAGCTCTCCACTCTCGGGGCTCTAGGTATGGAGGGGGCTGGGGCTCTAGGTATGGAGGGGGCTGGGGCTCTAGGTATGGAGGGGGCTGGGGCTCTAGGTATGGAGGGGGCTCTAGGTATGGAGGGGGCTCTAGGTATGGAGGGGGCTCTAGGTATGGAGGGGGCTCTAGGTATGGAGGGGGCTCTAGGTATGGAGGGGGCTCTAGGTATGGAGGGGGCTCTGGGCTCTGGGCTCTAGGTATGGAGGGGGCTCTGGGTATGGAGGGGGCTCTAGGTATGGAGGGGGCTCTAGGTATGGAGGGGGCTCTAGGTATGGAGGGGGCTCTAGGTATGGAGGGGGCTCTAGGTATGGAGGGGGCTCTAGGTATGGAGGGGGCTCTAGGTATGGAGGGGGCTCTAGGTATGGAGGGGGCTCTAGGTATGGAGGGGGCTCTCGGTATGGAGGGGGCTCTCGGTATGGAGGGGGCTCTCGGTATGGAGGGGGCTCGGGCTCTCGGTATGGAGGGGGCTCGGGCTCTCGGTATGGAGGGGGCTCGGGCTCTCGGTATGGAGGGGGCTCGGGCTCTAGGTATGGAGGGGGCTCGGGCTCTCGGTATGGAGGGGGCTCGGGCTCTCGGTATGGAGGGGGCTCGGGCTCTCGGTATGGAGGGGGCTCGGGCTCTCGGTATGGAGGGGGCTCGGGCTCTCGGTATGGAGGGGGCTCGGGCTCTCGGTATGGAGGGGGCTCGGGCTCTCGGTATGGAGGGGGCTCGGGCTCTCGGTATGGAGGGGGGCTCTAGGTATGGAGGGGGCTCTAGGTATGGAGGGATCTTGACAGACCAGTCTATAAATAAGAGGAACATTCCATCACACATAAACACTGCCAGACTTCCTTCCCGGGAGATTCCATGTGTCCTTATGTGTCATACTCAAGTGATTCTGAGGAAGAAGAAACTCCAAATTTTCCAAAGAAAAAGAGGAACTTTGGAGAGACTGAGCAAACCTTCCATCATAGGAAGCAAAAAGATAGAGGGTTGCCTGGTCAGAGAGGGCACCACATCCCATTTTTTTTTTTTTTTTTTTTTTTTTTTTTTTACATGAAGAAAAAAATCTGTCAACTGTTGGACTTTTAAGGTGTCAACAAATGAAGAATGTATCATTATAATTATTATTATTTTTTTAATGTCAATATAAAACATTTTACATGAAAAAAAATCCCTTGTTTGCATGTCAAATTCACATCATCTATTTATACGGACACCACCGCTTTACATGTTTCGCTTCGTGCGAGCTTCTTCAGGAGGTTCTAGATTGCTGTATGAAATGATTACTAAAAAAAAGTAAAGCAACAAAATTGGGATTAATTGCTACAGAATACATAATTTATAGTTTATTAAAAAGTAATAAAGATGAACAAAAATACACACTTTTGATTATATGAAATGTTTCCACAAAAGGAATTTTACAATCGATCATTTATTGAAGCATTAATGGACCTACCAAGTATGCAAACATTACGTAGTAGAACGCCTCGGCATTTTAATTGAGCCTTTCCAGTCGATGACTCCATGTCATGAGCATGATGACCCCTGGGGGGGGGGGGGGGGGGCAAATGTACAAAAATAACTGAATCCTAGAAAAGGAAAACGTATGTCTCTAAAAGGAATATAAATATGTGGAAAGTATAGGAACCCGACCCTTTCCATCCCCATATAATGGTACCAGCCTTATAGAATAATGAACAAAAATGACCTGAAATCAATGTTGGTAGGATCAATAGGATTGAACAATTTATCATTCAAGTGTGTGTGTGTATGTATGTATATATATATATATATATATATATATATATATATATATATATATATATATATATATATATATATAAAATATATGTATGTATGTATGTATGTGTATGTGTGTGTGTATATATATTTTTTATTTTTTTTTATTTACATAGTAAGGTTGAATAAAGACACCGGTCCATCCAGTTCAACCTGAGTGTGTCTACAATTGTCCCTATCCCTGTACATTGTACTCACATCGCTCCCTACCCTCCAGGAGCCCCAATCCAAGGTTCCCATTCATATACTAGGGGCCAATTTGGGACAGAAGCCAATTGACCTCCCAGCATGTCTTTGGAGTGTGGGAGGAAACCGGAGTACCGGAGGAAGCCCACAGAGGCACAGGGAGAACATGCAAACTCCAGGCAGGTAGTGTCGTGGTTGGGATTCAAACCAGCGCCCCTTCTTACTGCTAGGCGAGAGTGCTAACCACTACACCACTGTGCCGCCCCCATTATATATTGGTCTGAAAAAACAACCAAATTTGCTGGGTGTGGAAATAGGGGGGTGGGATCCGGCTCCATCTTGGAAATCCCTCCACCAGTAAACCTCCAGGAATTGAATTATCTCAAATGGAAGTGACATCAATGTCTTGCCTAGAAAAGCCAAATAAAAGACGGTAATTTTGTCAGCAAATAATCAAAGTTTGTCCATAGTTGGAAGTTTTCTGCTTCAAAGAGAATGAAAGGGATGTTGGGCTCACCTGCCGGCAGTATTAAATTAAGAATACGGGGGGGGGGAGGGGCGAGGTGATGAACCCCTCTTTTATTCGAATCCTCTAGCAGAGAATGGCGGCTGAAGCCCCATTCATAGCCCCCCATTCCAGAAGCGTCTGACGTCATTTCCAGGGTGCTAGTGCGCAAGACATGGGCACCACACACGCGCGTCCATCAGTCCACCATCTTGGATATGGGCTGCCAATACACCGCAAGCGCCGCTGAGCGTAAAACACCCAGAACAGCGATTATGGCAACTAGCGCAGAAGGGAGACGAGGCGGAAGGGCCTGGCTGGAACAAGGGCAGCACCGCACTGCTATATTCTAGCGGGCTCCGATCCATATCTATATTTGATCAGCTAAAGAAGGATCGGTGCCCGGGGCGCCCGCGTGGTTACTTGCCGTGCAATCGGGTCGTTCTGATGGATTACCTTCAACAAGGAAATTTATTTTGAAAAAACATTTATTAGTAAACAACTCAAATGAAAACGACATCCCAGTGTAAAGATCCATTGTAATGCTTCAGTACAGAAGTAAATACAATTGATCTTCGTATAAGAGGAGAGATAATCGCATATACAGAGCACTTTGTTTTTAAAGATACATAAATGATATCAAACCAAGAAGGTTTAGAAATTCAGATACTTTGTTCAAAACGATTTCGAGGCCTTGCGATGCTCTGTACCTTTCTATAAGAAGGTGAGTGCGTTCTCCACGCCGGGGGGATTTAATTCCAACTACGAATCCCACGAGCTTCGCATTGTAAGAATACTTTATCATTATTGCCCCTCCCCCCCTACATTAAAGGGAATGTATTCCAATGCCAAAAAACGCATCTGAGAGCAATCAAAGCCATGAAATAATCCCATATGGCGGCTAATCTGGATTTCCATTCCTTTAGATACCAAAGAGCGACCGTCTCAAATTCGATGGGGGGGGGGGGGGGAAAGTATTTTTGTTTTGCCCACAGTTCCTTTGTTCAAAAATGTTTTTTCTAAAAAGTCATCGCGAAGCCCTGTACCTTTCTATAAGAGGTTTGTACCTCCGCCGTCCAAGCCGGGAGGTTTTAATGCTGACAAACTATGAATCCAACGAGCTTCGCATTGTAAGAATATTTTATCATTATTGCCCCCCCCCCCCCCCCTTCATTAAAGGGAATGTATTCCAATGCTAAAAAAAAAAAAAATGCATCTCAGAGCAATCCAAGCCATGAAATAATCCTGTATGGCGGATAATCGGGGTTTCCATTCTTTTTTTTGGATACCAAAGAGACATGTGGGGGGTTATTTACGAAAGGCAGATCCACTTTGCATTACAAGTGCACTTAAAAGTTCCCTCGCTGTAAATCTGAGGGGAAGCTCTGCTGATTTTTATCATCCAATCATGTGCAAGCTAAAATGCTGTTTATTTTCCTTACATCTCCCCCCTCGGATCTTCAGAGACTTGACTTCCAAGTGCGCTTTGCATTTGTAGTTTACACTTGTAGTGCAAAGTGGATTTGCCTTTCGGAAATAACTCCCATAGTCTCAAATTTGAAGGGGGGGGGGGGTGGTAAAGGACTTTATGTTTTGCCTACATAGTATACCCCACAACTGCATAACATAATGGCTTGCCGTTTCTGTGAGACCGCCATTGCCGGAGACTATCGGTCTTCCGGGTGGCTGTATTAAGCTTGCAAGCCATTTGATGGAGGGTTACCTTTGACCACATGTGGAGGGCCTTCTATCCTTTTTTTACAGGATACTTCAGATCTCCTTCGGGCTCTTGATGGTTTACACCAGGGATCTGCAATTAGCGGACCTCCAGCTGTTGCAAAACTACAAGTCCCATCATGCCTCTGCCTCTGGGTGTCATGGTTGTGGCTGTCAGGGTCTTGCTATGCCTCATGGGACTCGTAGTTCTGCAACAGCTGGAGGTCCGCTAATTGCATATCCCTGGTTTACACATTCCTGAGGGAGCCTGGTTGGTAGCTTTAGATGTTGAGGCCCTCTACAGCTCCATCCCCCACAGTAAGGGGGTGGCGATGGGGACCAGGTGTGCCCCATTGTATGCCAACCTGCACCTGGGGGGGGATGGGAGCAAGACTTATTTTGCAGTGATAAAATGCTGTCCTCCTTATGCAAGATACCCCTGTGGCGTTGATATAGTGACAACATTTTTCCTCATTTTGGACTGAGACCAAGGATGAGTTATTCTCATTTTCTTTGTATTCATTAACCTTTTCATTTATCAATCTTAAATTCACTTTAGAATGCCAGCATTATATTCAAATATATGTTAAAGCGGAGTTCTAGTCCTAGAACAAATTTTACATTATTGAGCTGCATTAAAGGGGCGTTCCGGCCAATACATTTTTTTATATATATATATATATATATATTATAATTTTTTTGTTTTAAGTCAGCAGCTACAAACACTGTAGCTGCTGACTTTTTTTTTTTTAGTAAGGACACTTACCTGGCCAGCAATCCTGCGATGTCGGCCGCTCTGAGGCCGATCCGTCCATCGGATTGGCTGCTGGCGCCTCCATCTTAACGAAGGGAAACGGGCAGTGGAACCTTGCAGCCTCACTGTCCGTTTCCTACTGCGCATGTTCGAGTCGTGCGGCGCTTTGTGAATGGCCCCATTGTTTTCTGGGACACACACATGCCCCCGAAGGCAACGGGACCCCTCACCAAAGAGGAGGAAGCGCCGTGGAATAGGAAGAGGCAGATTAGAAAGACTGCCTAGCAACAGCGCTTTCAGGAAAGTGAAAAAAAAAATTAATTTTTTAAGATTAATGCTTTTTTATTTTTTTGGGGTGGCCCTCCACTTTAAATACAAATAACCTTTTGTATTTTTTTTTTTTTTTTTTTACCCCCTCGTAATCTGCCTCTTCCTCTCCAAGGCGCCTGACGTCATTACCCTCAGCGCTCATGCACCTGGGAGATGTCTGTCATCATTTCCCAGGCATCACTGGGCAGCGCCAAGGGCTTCATTGCCATCACAATGGGGGCGGGCACTTCGAAGGCCACCCGTTGTGATGGCAACGTCGGATACATACGGCGCATGCGTGAGAACGGGCGGTGCATGCTGGTTACTCAGCTGCACCAGAGCCCGGAAGATGGTGCTTGTGGGCTTCACATGCCCACAAGCAAGATGGAAAGTTCTAAGAAGGAATAAAGCACATTGTGCCGGCAATCAAGCAGAGATTTAAGAAAAATGCTAGTAATATTCATCCAAAAAAAAAAAAATAATTCACAGTTGGAACTGTAATTCTGATGGACCCTTGGGCTCCACTCTTTTTTGCTAACCCTCTGCAGGAAATTCACTCCTGCACGCCAATAGTTTGCATCCAACTTCCTTGGTGGCCAGTGTCCCATATGGGCAAGTATCTTAGGCTAAAAAGAAATTGTAGCGATATTAAGACTTTTGAAACAGAAGCAAATGCACTTCAGCTACGCCTTATACAACGAGGCTGCAGCAAGAAATGCCCCAAAAGGGGCCTATGCTGACGCAAAGTGCAAAGATGGAGCTTTGCTGATTTGTGGTCCGAAAGATCCCAAAACGAATCCAGGAGTCGGAACCATCACCCGATTTTTCGGGTTGGCATAAACGGGTTTGCCAAATTTATGCAAAAAATATTGGTATCTCCTAATGGCTGACACTGCCGTCTCCAAGCATTTAAAAACATGAAATCCCTTTCAGAAGATCTAAATCACTGGAGGACAAACTTGTCCAAAGTCATTATGGATTAAAGGCAGGAATTCAGAACTACCCCTTTGCAATAAATTGTCATTTTTTTTTTTGTAGATCTATTCTCGGAGCAATAAAAAAGAAGTTGGTTGCGCTAGCAGTGAATTAATTCAACCAGATCGCTGCCCGCATTCTCCACCAAAAAAAAAAAAGAAAAAAAAATGAAATAATTCAACCAGTGTGAATGTGAGTATTGCAACAAAGTGAATACAATGTTACCAACAATGTAAAAAAAATAATAATAATTGTAATAATCGTACATAAAATGTTAAGACATTGAGACAAATGTGCAACTTAAAACATATGAGCCAAAGTGGACGGCCTAGTAAATAAAAGTCTGCAAATGAACTCGCCAAAGACTGGATAACTAAGATATCTAAATGTAATCTTCCAGCACCAAGTGCAGAACTCCGCAAAAATGATACCCTTACCAAAGGGCAGGCAATGAGAGTCTGCGGCTATAAACCCAGCCCGGGCCTTTATCCAGGAAAATCTGGAGTCTCAGATAAGGAAACAACCTGCAGCCGGTGCACCTGTATAGGGATAATCCACGGACTCCCGGTGGAAAAAAAAAACAGTTGTCACTCGGAAACAAAGACAAAGGGGCTTCCCATAGTCAAATACTGATACAAATGTTTAATCAAATATAAGGTCACACTTACAGCAATAGAAGTTAAAATGTCATATATCGCCGGCCGGCTTGCGAGCGCCCGTTTGCTCAGAGTAACGCGAGGAGGTCGGCGCGTCCTGTCCACCCAACGTGCGTTTCGTCATAGGTGACGTCGTCTGGGGTATATTCTTAAAGCGGTAGTAATCGCTCTTCCCGATGGGCGTCTCTTCAGACTGCAATTCTTGGCTACCTGCCAATCGATCGGCATGGTATACATCATGTTATGCAGTTGTGGGGAATATCATGTAGGCAAAACAAAGACTTTTTTTTTTTCCATCGAATTTGAGACTGTCTCTCTTTAGTATCTAAAAAAAAGAATGGAAATCCCGATTAGCCACCATATGAGATTATTTCATGGCTTTGACTGCTCTCAGATGCATTTTTTGGCATTGGAATACATTCCCTTTAATTAAAGGGGTGGGGGGGGGGGGGCAATAATGATTAAGTATTCTTACAATGCGAAGCTCGTTGGATTCGTAGTTCGAATTAAATCCCCCCGGCTTGGACAACGCACTCACCTTCTTATAGAAAGGTACAGAGCATCGCAAGGCCTCGAAATCGTTTTGAACAAAGTAACTGAATTTCTAAACCTTCTTGGTTTGATATCATTTATGTATCTTTAAAACAAAGTGCTCTGTATATGCGATTATCTCTCCTCTTATACGAAGATCAATTGTATTTACTTCTGTACTGAAGCATTACAATGGATCTTTACACTGGGATGTCGTTTTCATTTGAGTTGTTTACTAATAAATGTTTTTTCAAAATAAATTTCCTTGTTGAAGGTAATCCATCAGAACGACCCGATTGCACGGCAAGTAACCACGCGGGCGCCCCGGGCACCGATCCTTCTTTAGCTGATCAAATATAGATATGGATCGGAGCCCGCTAGGATATAGCAGTGCGGTGCTGCCCTTGGTAGGTGAGCGATTTGTTCCAGCCAGGCCCTTCCGCCTCGTCTCCCTTCTGCGCTAGTTGCCATAATCGCTGTTCTGGGTGTTTTACGCTCAGCGGCGCTTGCGGTGTATTGGCAGCCCATATCCAAGATGGTGGACCGATCATTGCGCGTATGCGGTGCCCACGTGTTGGATTGCGCACTAGCACCCTGGAAATGACGTCTGCGTTCCGGAAATGACGACAGACGTTTCTGGAACGCGGGGGCTATGAATGCGGCTTCGGCCGTCATTCTCTGCCAGAGGGTTCGAATGAGAGAGGGGATATCACCTCGCCCCTCCCCCCCCCCCCCCCGTATTCTTAATTTAATACTGCCGGCAGGTGACTCCAATATCGCTTTTTATTCTCTTTGAAGCAGAAAACTTCCAACTATGGACAAACTTTGATTATTTGACAAATTGCCATCTTTTATTTGGCTTTTCTAGGCAAGACATTGATGTCACTTCCATTTGAGATAATTAAATTCCTGGAGGTTTACTGGTGGAGGGATTTCCAAGATGGAGCCGGATCCCGTCCCCCTATTTCCTTTCAACCCCCGGCAAATTTGTTTTTGTTTTTATATATATATATATTGCATATTTTATTCGAATGATTAATTGTTCAATCCTATTGATCCTACCAACATTGATTTCAGGTCATTTTTGTTCATTATTCTATAAGGCTGGTACCATTATATGGGGATGGAAAGGGTCGGGTCCCCATACTTTCCACATATTTATATTCCTTTTTAGAGACATATGTCTTCCTTTTCTAGGATTCAGTTATTTTTGTACATTCCCCCCCCCCCCCCAGGTCATCATGCTCGTGGTGGGGGGGAGGCCTGTGATGCTCGTGGTGGGGGGGAGGCCTGTGATGCTCGTGGTGGGGGGGAGGCCTGTGATGCTCGTGGTGGGGGGGAGGCCTGTGATGCTCGTGGTGGGGGGGGGCCTGTGATACTCGTGGGGGGAGGCCTGTGATACTCGTGGGGGGGAGGCCTGTGATACTCGTGGGGGGGAGGCCTGTGATACTCGTGGGGGGGAGGCCTGTGATACTCGTGGGGGGGAGGCCTGTGATACTCGTGTGGGGGAGGCCTGTGATACTCGTGGTGGGGGAGGCCTGTGATACTCGTGGTGGGGGAGGCCTGTGATACTCGTGGTGGGGGAGGCCTGTGATACTCGTGGTGGGGGGGGGGCTGTGATACTCGTGGGGGGGGGGGGCTGTGATACTCGTGGGGGGGGGGGCCTGTGATACACTCAGGGGGGGAGGCCTGTGATACTCTCAGGGGGGGCGGCCTGTGATACTCTCAGGGGGGGCGGCCTGTGATACTCTCAGGGGGGGCGGCCTGTGATACTCTCAGGGGGGGCGGCCTGTGATACTCTCAGGGGGGGCGGCCTGTGATACTCTCAGGGGGGGAGGCCTGTGATACTCTCAGGGGGGGAGGCCTGTGATACTCTCAGGGGGGGAGGCCTGTGATACTCTCAGGGGGGGAGGCCTGTGATACTGGTGGGGGGCCTGTGATACTGGTGGGGGGCCTGTGATACTGGTGGGGGGCCTGTGATACTGGTGGGGGGGGGGGAGGCCTGTGATACTCGTGGGGGGGGGGAGGCCTGTGATACTCGTGGGGTTGGGAGGCCTGTGATACTCGTGGGGAGGCCTGTGATGCTCGTGGGGAGGCCTGTGATGCTCGTGGGGAGGCCTGTGATACTCGTGGGGAGGCCTGTGATACTCGTGGGGAGGCCTGTGATACTCGTGGGAGGGGGAGGCCTGTGATACTCGTGGGGAGGCCTGTGATACTCGTGGGGAGGCCTGTGATACTCGTGGGAGGGGGAGGCCTGTGATACTCGTGGGAGGGGGAGGCCTGTGATACTCGTGGGAGGGGGAGGCCTGTGATACTCGTGGGAGGGGGAGGCCTGTGATACTCGTGGGAGGGGGAGGCCTGTGATACTCGTGGGAGGGGGAGGCCTGTGATACTCGTGGGAGGGGGAGGCCTGTGATACTCGTGGGGAGGCCTGTGATACTCGTGGGGAGGCCTGTGATACTCGTGGGGAGGCCTGGGATACTCGTGGGGAGGCCTGTGATACTCGTGGGGAGGCCTGTGATACTCGTGGGGAGGCCTGTGATACTCGTGGGGAGGCCTGTGATACTCGTGGGGGGGGGGGGAGGCCTGTGATACTCGTGGGGGGGGGGGGAGGCCTGTGATACTCGTGGGGGGGGGGGAGGCCTGTGATACTCGTGGGGTTGGGAGGCCTGTGATACTCGTGGGGAGGCCTGTGATGCTCGTGGGGAGGCCTGTGATGCTCGTGGGGAGGCCTGTGATGCTCGTGGGGAGGCCTGTGATACTCGTGGGGAGGCCTGTGATACTCGTGGGGAGGCCTGTGATACTCGTGGGGAGGCCTGTGATACTCGTGGGAGGGGGAGGCCTGTGATACTCGTGGGGAGGCCTGTGATACTCGTGGGAGGGGGAGGCCTGTGATACTCGTGGGAGGGGGAGGCCTGTGATACTCGTGGGAGGGGGAGGCCTGTGATACTCGTGGGAGGGGGAGGCCTGTGATACTCGTGGGAGGGGGAGGCCTGTGATACTCGTGGGAGGGGGAGGCCTGTGATACTCGTGGGGAGGCCTGTGATACTCGTGGGGAGGCCTGTGATACTCGTGGGGAGGCCTGTGATACTCGTGGGGAGGCCTGTGATACTCGTGGGGAGGCCTGTGATACTCGTGGGGAGGCCTGTGATACTCGTGGGGAGGCCTGTGATACTCGTGGGGAGGCCTGTGATACTCGTAGCGGGGGGGGGGGGAGGCATGTGATACCTATGTACATGGGATTTTTTTTCCTGTTTTTAACCTGTTCCCGTCTGTGCTATACCCGAATGACTGCTATAGCACGGACCTTCATTGCCGGGAGGCCATCAATAGACATCCTCCCCTTTACACGCTCTTCCTGCGTGGTGCGCTGTGTGATCGAGTCCGTGTGACTCAGATTGGAGTAAGGGGGCGATCCCGACCCCCTAGCACGTAATCAGCTTTCAGCCAATGACAGCTGATCACGTGATGTAAACCAAATCGGTAATCTATTCATTTATTTTTTTTCTTCTCACCTTCACAGTGCGAGGAGAAAAAGCCGATCACCAGCTTCTGTCGGTGACCCCTCCCCCGGCGCTCAGATCCGGTATATGGGGCGGTCTGTCACCAGAGGAAGGTAATTATCGGATATTTTGGATGCCGATCTCCAGGAAGGGGTGAGGGGTCGCTGGAAGAATCTGCCATGTCTGGTCGGGGTCACCCTATAGGGGGTCCTTCATTCTGTGGGGTGCAGGCAATGTTGGCATGCTGCCAGCTTGGAGTGGGCAGCTCAGACCTGGGTGACGGCGGGCATGTCACGGTCCCAGGTCTCAGCGTTTAATAATTTCCACTATTCATTAGTCATAAGAAGCTCCCATATACCAGAGCGATGTTCAATGACCCTCACATGGGAATGTATTGGGTCGGGGGGGGGGGGTCACTATGACTTTTCTCAGATATTGGGGGCTCCGGGGTCATTGTACTGCCGTGGGCCCCGTCTTGGATCACCCAATGGGCCCCTGTGTCCGGGTCTGTAGAGGTGATCCGGGGTCAGTGCCGGTGGCACCATTCCGGAATGTTCCATCACAGCTGATTCATGGAAAGTTTTATTCCATGTCTGTACAATCCGTGATGAGACGTCCCCGATCTGCGGCTGGTGTGGTGTCACTTTTTTATTGCCCTGGGATTGGTTAGAGGAGCGCCCAATCTGAGACATCTGATCAGGAGGAAGCAAAGGCACTACAGAGGACGCTGCACAAGAGGAGCCCACTGTGAACCCCCCGGCACCTTGTACAGCTCAAGACATTAGAGTGTAAGCTCCTATGGTGCAGAGACTGATGTGACTGGCTCAGTGATCCCTGTACAGCGCTGCGGTATGTCAGAGCTATATAAATGTATAATAATAGTGCGTTTGTGGGGGAGGGGACATTGGAGCGTAAGCTCCTCTGGTGAGCACACACACATGGTGAAGACGTGTTGGAAATCTTGGGATCTGGTTGTGATCTCGGTAGGGAGTGATTTATACGTAGAATGTCACCCTTAGTCCTGTACTGCCCTCTGCTGGGGAGAGGTCAGGCTATGACGACACGGCTTTGGATGTTGGGAATATGAAAACTCGATGCTGAACTTTTAATAGTGTTGGTATGTATTGCTGGCAGCCATCTTTGTTTAGGGCTCATTAGATATTGGGACAGGTGGTGGGGACTGGTACGGGTCTACGTCTGAAGATGCAGCCCATCCCATGAGCCGAACTGATCCCTATCCCTACGTGTCATCACAGCAGTGGTAAAGCAGGATTCCGCAGTCCAGCATACTAGAGTCCCGGCTTGTAGCGGGATTGGTGGAGCTTGTATTCCTATTGATTGCTACAAACTTTCAACTTGTCCAACATGACCACAAGCCAGTATAATGACTTGTACTGCCTGGTTCCTGCCACCAACTGGGGGTCAGCAAGGGGTAACATGGCTGGCAGGCTGCAGACTCTGTGGATCGCCAAGGGGTAACGTGGCTGGCAGGCTGCAGACTCTGGGGATCAGTGAGGGGTAACGTGGCTGGCAGGCTGCAGACTCTGGGTATCAGTGAGGGGTAACGTGGCTGGCAGACTGCCGACTCTGAGGTCCAGTGAGGGGTAACGTGGCTGGCAGGATGCAGACTCTGGGGGTCAGTGAGGGGTAACGTGGCTGGCAGGCTGCAGACTCTGGGGGTCGCCAAGGGGTAACGTGGCTGGCAGGCTGCAGACTCTGGGGATCAGTGAGGGGTAACGTGGCTGGCAGGCTGCAGACTCTGGGGATCAATGAGGGGTAACGTGGCTGGCAGGCTGCAGACTCTGGGGGTCAGTGAGGGGTAACGTGGCTGGCAGACTGCCGACTCTGGGGGTCAGTGAGGGGTAACGTGGCTGGCAGGATGCAGACTCTGGGGGTCGCCTAAGGGGTAACTTAGCTGGCAGGCTGCAGACTCTGGGGGTCAGTGAGGGGTAACGTGGCTGGCAGGCTGCAGACTCTGGGGGTCGCCAAGGGGTAACGTGGCTGGCAGGCTGCAGACTCTGGGGATCAGTGAGGGGTAACGTGGCTGGCAGGCTGCAGACTCTGGGGATCAGTGAGGGGTAACGTGGCTGGCAGGCTGCAGACTCTGGGTATCAGTGAGGGGTAACGTGGCTGGCAGACTGCCGACTCTGAGGTCCAGTGAGGGGTAACGTGGCTGGCAGGATGCAGACTCTGGGGGTCAGTGAGGGGTAACGTGGCTGGCAGGCTGCAGACTCTGGGGGTCGCCAAGGGGTAACGTGGCTGGCAGGCTGCAGACTCTGGGGATCAGTGAGGGGTAACGTGGCTGGCAGGCTGCAGACTCTGGGGATCAATGAGGGGTAACGTGGCTGGCAGGCTGCAGACTCTGGGGGTCAGTGAGGGGTAACGTGGCTGGCAGACTGCCGACTCTGGGGGTCAGTGAGGGGTAACGTGGCTGGCAGGATGCAGACTCTGGGGGTCGCCTAAGGGGTAACTTAGCTGGCAGGCTGCAGACTCTGGGGGTCAGTGAGGGGTAACGTGGCTGGCAGGCTGCAGACTCTGGGGGTCGCCAAGGGGTAACGTGGCTGGCAGGCTGCAGACTCTGGGGATCAGTGAGGGGTAACGTGGCTGGCAGGCTGCAGACTCTGGGGATCAGTGAGGGGTAACGTGGCTGGCAGGCTGCAGACTCTGGGGATCAGTGAGGGGTAACGTGGCTGGCAGGCTGCAGACTCTGGGGATCAGTGAGGGGTAACGTGGCTGGCAGGCTGCAGACTCTGGGGGTCAGTGAGGGGTAACGTGGCTGGCAGGCTGCCGACTCTGGGGGTCATTAAGGGGTAACGTGGCTGGCAGGCTGCAGACTCTGGGGATCAGTGAGGGGTAACGTGGCTGGCAGACTGCCGACTCTGAGGTCCAGTGAGGGGTAACGTGGCTGGCAGGATGCAGACTCTGGGGGTCAGTGAGGGGTAACGTGGCTGGCAGGCTGCAGACTCTGGGGGTCGCCAAGGGGTAACGTGGCTGGCAGGCTGCAGACTCTGGGGATCAGTGAGGGGTAATGTGGCTGGCAGGCTGCAGACTCTGGGGATCAATGAGGGGTAACGTGGCTGGCAGGCTGCAGACTCTGGGGGTCAGTGAGGGGTAACGTGGCTGGCAGACTGCCGACTCTGGGGGTCAGTGAGGGGTAACGTGGCTGGCAGGATGCAGACTCTGGGGGTCGCCAAGGGGTAACGTGGCTGGCAGGCTGCAGACTCTGGGGATCAGTGAGGGGTAACGTGGCTGGCAGGCTGCAGACTCTGGGGATCAGTGAGGGGTAACGTGGCTGGCAGGCTGCAGACTCTGGGGATCAGTGAGGGGTAACGTGGCTGGCAGGCTGCAGACTCTGGGGATCAGTGAGGGGTAACGTGGCTGGCAGGCTGCAGACTCTGGGGGTCAGTGAGGGGTAACGTGGCTGGCAGGCTGCCGACTCTGGGGGTCATTAAGGGGTAACGTGGCTGGCAGGCTGCAGACTCTGGGGGGTCGACGAGCCATCTTCCTTTTGGAGACCATTTAGTAACTTTAAAGTTGTTTATGTATAATAAAGGGCAGCGCTAATGTGATAAGTGGAATAAAGCACAAAAAAAATGAATAAAAAGTATACTCAATGCAGTGACCTCCTAGAAGTATATAATGGGTTCATCGTATCTGGTCTGTAATGGAACCATCAAACAATCTGTGTGGTTATATTAACCGTTATGGAAAACGGACGTGAAGATAATGAGAGATAATAATGTGAAATAAAAATGAAATGAATATTGATAAGCGAATATTAAAGTCCATGAACAAATAAATAAAATAATAAATGTTTGGTGCGGACAGTTTTCCGGTAGATATTCCACCACCGATGAGTACGAGGCTTACCAGAAAAGCTGAACCCAAATAGGCGTACGGCTAACGGGTCGGTAAAGCTTGTGGTGTAATACACCCAGGGGAACCGTACATCGGCACACACGGCATCCAGTTGCGGATATGGACTCCTATAGTCCTTCACAGCACTGCTTCCAATGGATATCCAGCTGGAGGGGCGATGACCAGAGGATGGATCAGAAAATCTCTCCCAAGTGATGTGTTTATAGGGAGAAGGACTAGGCCACATAGAGTGATCCCATTTCAATAGAAGACATTTATTGTATATAGAAAAGGGAACACTCACATTTTATGAAGATAAAAAAGGTTTGTAGTAAAAATATGGAAAGTGGAGCAGTGGCTTCATCTGAACCCATTTTGACGCGTTTCGTCTAATAAAACGATATGTGGAGTGCCTGTCCACTGCATATTTATACAATATTATGTCCCCTTTAATGACTAACCGCACCCTGGTAACTGAAATGCAATTTCACTTGCTTCCAGTTGTGACGAAGGTGGGGCTGAGGCGTGCGATGCGCGCCTCACTGTGGGATGTATTTATGTCAATGGTATGAGATTCACACCTCGTTGTGGGATATGACGCAGAGGTGTGTGTGGTCCACGCCTCACTTCAGGATGTACCAGTTCCAGAAGCATGGCGTTCGGGCCTCGTAACACTGTGGAGCGGCAATAACCACCATGCCACGCACCCGGCAGTCGCCATATTCCAGATGGACAAATGTTCACTTCCCCGCGCCATTTTGGTGGCGCCCGGAACATGTAGGCTTAATTGACGGCACGGAAATGCAATTCAAACCTCTCTTTTGGAGCCGGAGGTTAAAGGAATAATAGGCGACGCATCGCCACATATGTAAAATAGAAACAAATGGTCAAAATCAAAAAAAGGGGCCAATAGTCTGATCTCCTTTTTAGACAAAAACGAATAAAATCGCACTAAGGCTACGCCTCTTGAAATTCAGTCGGACAAAGGGTAAATATTAACCCACCCACTTCAAAATGAATGTTGCGGCCCGAACTTCAAACTTCTGTCATTGGTGCATTCTGAAGTGAGGCGTGGCCCACACACCTCTACGTCCTATCCCACAACGAGGTGTGATTCGCATACCGGTGACATAAATACACCCCAGAGTGAGGCGCACCCGGAAGCAAGTGAAATTGCATTTCGGTTACCAGGGAGCTGTTAGTCATTAAGGGGGACATAATACTGTATAACAGGGATCTGCAATTAGCGGCCCTCCGGCTGTTGCAAAACTACAAGTCCCATCATGCCTCTGCCTCTGGGTGGCATGCTTGTGGCTGTCAGAGTTTTGCTAGGCCTCATGGGACTTGTAGTTCTGTAACAGCTGGAGGTCCGCTAATTACATATCCCTGCTGTATAAATACGCAGTGGACAGGCACCCCACATGATGTCTTATTAGACGAAACGCGCCGGGACGGACGCTGACACTATTGCATCACTTTCCATATTTTTACTACAAAGCGCTTTTTTATCTTCATAAAATGAGTGTTCTCTTTTCTATAGACAATAAATGTCTTCTATTGAAATTACATCGCTCTATGTGGCCTAGTCCTTCTCCCTATAAACTTGGGAGAGATTTTCTGATCCATCCTCTGGTCAGCGCCCCTCCAGGTGGATATCCATTGGAAGCAGTGCTGTGAAGGACTATAGGAGTCCATATCCTCAACTGGATGCCGTGTGTGCCGATGTACGGTTCCCCTGGGTGTATTACACCACAAGCTTTACCGACCCGTTAGCCGTACGCCTATTTGGGTTCAACTTTTCTGGTAAGCCTCGTACTCATCGGTGGCGGAATATCTACCAGAAAACCGTCCGCACCAAACATTTATTATTTTATTTGTTCATGGACTTTAATATTCACTTATCAATATTCATTTCATTTTGATTTCACATTATTATCTCTCATTATCTTTAAGTCCGTTTTTTTCATAACTATTTAACCACACAGATTGATCGTTCCATTACAGACCATGGATACAGATCTATTATATACTTATGAGGTCACTGCATTGAGTATACGTTTTATTTATTTGTTGTGGTTTATTCCTCTGTCATCACATTAGAGCTGCACTTTATTATACATTTTAGTTTCCCTCACTTTGCAAATTGATCTCTTGCTGTGCCGGCTGCTGTTATACCATTTTAAGAGACGACGCGGCTCGCCTGTTTTTTTTATAAATTTTTACACGCGACCTTAAAGTGGTTGTAAACCCTTACAACACACTGTGACCTACAGGTAAGCCCAGATTAAGGCCTACCTGGAGGTCCAAGAAATATCTCCTAAACCTACACGGTTTAGGAGATATTTGCCAAAAGACAGGCACCGTAGACAGAGGCGCACTGAGCGCGCCGCGGTCAACGGCGATATGCTGTGAGTGGAGGTTCCCGTGCGCATGCGCGGGAGTGACTGCTTTGCCGAATGACAGCGGCGGAGCAGCGAGACCCACCGAGAAGATGGATGCTCCAGACTACAGGGGACAGCGGTGACTTCACTGGCTCCTGTGTCAGGTAAGTGACATATATTGGACTACTATGCGATGTGATGCGATGCGATGCACAGTAGTCCATTATGCTTTACCTGTGCAGGGAATGAAAGAGGAAGTAACACTCATCAGGGTTTTACTTCCTCTTTAAAGTTCTGACACACAAACTCTGAGAAGAACCCATTATGGGATGCGGTCACCCAGGAGAGCTCGGTTTGGGGCACCGTTCCCTTTAGGCTCACTAGGCTTTTGTCTATAGGAGGCGAGGGCGTTTTTTTTTTCTTTTTCCACTAGAATAGTCCTCTCCAGTTTCATTAAATATGCCAACACTTTTCACTAGGGCTGAGACAACTAATCGATTATGAAATGAATCGATTACTATTTTCATAATCGATTAATCGGCCACTAACAAAATGGGGTTAAAGTTAATGAGTCTGATGATGTTTACTAGTTTGGCCCTTTAATAGTATATCTCTCCTCTAATAGTATATACAGTATATCTCTTCTAATAGTATATACAGTATATCTCTCCTCTAATAGTATATACAGTATATCTCTCCTCTAATAGTATATACAGTATATCTCGTCTAATAGTATATACAGTATATCTCTTCTAATAGTATATACAGTATATCTCTCCTCTAATAGTATATACAGTATATCTCGTCTAATAGTATATACAGTATATCTCTCCTCTAATAGTATATACAGTATATCTCGTCTAATAGTATATACAGTATATCTCTCCTCTAATAGTATATACAGTATATCTCGTCTAATAGTATATACAGTATATCTCTCCTCTAATAGTATATACAGTATATCTCGTCTAATAGTATATACAGTATATCTCTTCTAATAGTATATACAGTATATCTCTCCTCTAATAGTATATACAGTATATCTCTTCTAATAGTATATACAGTATATCTCTCCTCTAATAGTATATACAGTATATCTCTTCTAATAGTATATACAGTATATCTCTCCTCTAATAGTATATACAGTATATCTCGTCTAATAGTATATACAGTATATCTCGTCTAATAGTATATACAGTATATCTCTCCTCTAATAGTATATACAGTATATCTCTTCTAATAGTATATACAGTATATCTCTCCTCTAATAGTATATACAGTATATCTCGTCTAATAGTATATACAGTATATCTCTTCTAATAGTATATACAGTATATCTCTTCTAATAGTATATACAGTATATCTCTTCTAATAGTATATACAGTATATCTCTTCTAATAGTATATACAGTATATCTCCTCTAATAGTATATACAGTATATCTCTCCTCTAATAGTATATACAGTATATCTCTCCTCTAATAGTATATACAGTATATCTCTTCTAATAGTATATACAGTATATCTCTCCTCTAATAGTATATACAGTATATCTCTTCTAATAGTATATACAGTATATCTCTCCTCTAATAGCATATACAGTATATCTCTTCTAATAGTACCGGTATATACAGTATATATCTCCTCTAATATATATATACTCTTCTGTCTGTTGTTCTCAGAGTGGATTAGATATTTTGCTCCCTAACCATATAGTTGGTTATTTATATTTACTACTGCATAGAGATATTTAAGAATAAATTGCCTTTTTCTTAAAAATTTACATATTAAAGCGGAGGTCCACCCTAAAATGGACCTCCGCTCATCGGAATCCCCCTCCGGCGCCACAATCGGCACCTTTCAGGGGGGAGGGGGGTGCAGTTACCTGGATAATCCAGGTAACTGCACCCACTTCCGGGCTAGCTCTCTGCGGAAAGGGGCGTACGTTACGCCCCTTTCCGCAAGCGCCCGCCCCCTTCAGCAAGTGCCCCGCTGCCTGCTGGGAAACACACAGATCCCAGAGGCAGCGGGGACCGTCCGGATTGCGCCGCGCGGCTCGCGCATGCGCAGTAGGGAACCGGGAAATGAAGCCGAAAGGCTCCACTTCCTGATTCCCATACCCAAGATGGCGGCGGCACGAGCGAGCGATCGGCTTCGGGTGCCGACATCGCGGGCGCGCTGGACAGGTAAGTGTCACTATTTAAAAGTCAGCAGCTGCAGTATTTGTAGCTGCTGGCTTTTAAAAAAAAAAAAAAAAAAAACGCGGACTCCCGGCGGACTCCCGCTTTAACTAAATTATACACCACACCTTCTTTTTTTTTTTTTTTTTTTTTTTTTTTTTTTTTTTAAACGTTATTAACCGATTAATCGAAACAATAATCGGCCAACTAATCGATTATGAAAATAATCGTTAGTTGCAGCCCTACTTTAAGCCCTTGTACACACGGTCGGACATTCCGACAGAAAATGTCTCCGATCGGACCGCGTTGTCGGATAATAACGACCGTGTGTGGGCTCCATCGCGCTGTTTCCGTCTGAATATCCGACCGACAAAGTTTTTCAGAGCTTGGCTATAAAATTTTCCGACAACATGATCTGATCGTTTTGTAGAGAATTCCGATTGGACAAAGTGCCACGCATGCTCAGATCGAATTCCTAGACCAAAGCTATTGGCTACTAGTCTGAGCGTAGTCTCGTCGTAACGAAATAACGTCATCACGTTACGTACGATCGGATTTTCCGACAACTTTGTTCGAACGTGTGTATGCGACACCAGTTTCGGACAAAATCCGATGGATTTGGTTGTCGGAATGTCGGACCTGTGTGTAGAGGGGCTTAGAGTTCTAATTCTGGCTCTTTAAGTGGATCTACTTCATTCTAAGTCTTGTTTTCGGAGACGAGTCGTGTTAATCATACAGTGACGGCTATATTCATTTTTATTCATTTTTATTCATATTTTTGACTGTTTCCGGTGTATAAGCCGACTGATCTGATATGTACTTCTCGTGAAAAGCCTTAATAAGACCCTTGTACGAGAATCGTCCTCTCCTATACATTTTCCATAGTCTACCCTGTAGAAGAAAATGTTTTTTATGGTCCCAGCAGACGTAATGCCTTGGAATCCAAATTTTGTGCCTGTGGGTGTCTGTGATTTATAAACCCCACCCCCTCTCCATAATGCCTTCATCACCATCGGTTCCTCCATGTCAGGCTGCCCAAACCACGTCTTCATGGAGCCGGGCCAGTCCTGTGCATTAGGCCATATGGCCAAACCTTTGTGGGCACCACCTTACCATTAACCCTAGATGGACTTGTTGGACACCCCATTCCAGAATCATGGCCTTCATTATAGAGTCCCCCCCCCCCCCTTCCCAATAACCTTATCCAATTTTATGGGAAGACTTTCTACAAGATTTTGGAGGTGGTCTATGGGAGGTTTGTGCCATTTGTGAGGTCATGTACTGATGGATGCGAAGACCTGGCTCACCATTGGTGTTCTGATTCACCCCAAAGCTATTCGGCTGGGTTGAGGTCAGGGCTCAAAGCCTTTTGGATATCTCATATCACAAGGTTTTCCAATTCATCCCAAAGGTGATCAGTAGGTTTGAGGTCAGGGCTCTGTGCAGGACACTCGCGTTCTTCCACAACAAACTGGTTACACCATGTCTTTATGGAACTGGACATCTCATTCCAAAAACCATGGACATTATGGAGTTCCCTCATGGCCATGAATATAGTTACCTTCCTTTTGTGTCTTTACCATCCTCCGATCTTCTGGGAGGACTCTGTTGGATGAGAAAACCCGGCTCTTATGTTGGGCATGTAAAGACATGGATCTCAACTGGTGTTCCACTTCATCCTAATGATGTTCAGTAGGGTTGAGGTCGGGGCTCTACAGAGGAAACGTAAGTTCCTCCACACCAAACTGGTCATGTCTTTATGGAGATGGCTCCACCATTCCGGGAATGCTTCCCACAATTTTTTGTCCTTTTGTGAGGCCAGGTAATGATGTTGGAAGAGAAGGCAAGGCTCACATTGCCACACATCAGGCAAGAAACCAAGGGAAAAGACCTGGCTCACAACTGACATTCCAATTCATCCTAAAGGTGGTCAGAGGGATGAGGTCAGGGCTCTGTACAGGACACCCGCGTTTCTCAATGACCTCAAACCCACTGAAAACCTTTGGGGTGAGAAGACTTCATCCCAAAGATGTTCCATTGGGTTAAGGGCAGGTACTGATGTAGGAGAAGACCGGCTTATACCAAAGATCTTTCAAAAGTAGTGATGAGGTCAGGGCTCTGTGCGGGACACGAGTTCCTCCACCCCAAACTGGTCACACCGTGTCTTTATAGAGCTAACGTTGTACACCGTGGGGGAGCAAGGTCACAGGGGAACAGAAAGGGGTCTTCACCAAACTTACCACAAGGCTGGTAGAGCACAATTGTCTACAAAGTCTTTGTATGATGAAGTATTACCAGAATCCTTCACCGGAGACCCAGTGAGCCAGAACATACTTCATGCAACTGTCGTAATGTATGATGGAAATGCCTATGTGTGTCATATCGATTGATTAGGTTGTCTCCTATAGATCGATTATTCCTATCGGGGGGGATATAGATCAGAAAATAAATCCTCTATCAAAGCATGTATGGCCACTATAAGCTCCTGTACTGCCCACCACCTTTCCGGTCACATCGGAATTTTGTGTTCTATACCTGGGATGACATCAGCTGGGATTTGGTGAAGAGGATGAATAACGATCTATAAAATGATTGTAGAGGATCGACCAAAGAATTCCCAAAATGTGGAAATTGGGTCGATGCTTACTGCAGAGCACAGGGAATGAGGACACTTCCCTCAATCACCAGCAGGTGTCAATCCAAATCCACCAATACAGCAGGCTGACGTCTGGGGAATTTTATGGAATATTTCCTCCTTTTGAAGTTCAAAGCTCCGCCCACATCTGCAGGTTTTGGGTGCATTGCAGGTGTGCTATGTGAACTGACCGGGTGCTAGGGGGCTCTGGGTGCTAGGGGGCTCTGGGTGCTAGGGGGCTCTGGGTGCTAGGGGGCTCTGGGTGCTAGGGGGCTCTGGGTGCTAGGGGGCTCTGGGTGCTAGGGGGCTCTGGTTATAGGGCTAAACTGGTTTCCTGGAGACCACTTCACTGTGGAATGGTAACTCATGGAAAACGCAGAAAACCTACTGATACCACAATACTGCTCGACCCAGATTCTGCCCCCACCTGTCACTGCACTCTGCACCACCCTGGTCAGTGCCCCAGGCTGCACCACCCCACATGACCTCCTAACCTCCAAACTGAGCTTTTTTTATTATTTTTTTTATTTTATTTTTTTCCAATTCACTTTTCATTACTTTTGAAAAAATATATAATCCAATAGCAGCCGGTCCTGACCTCCTAGGTTCTGAGTGTCCTGTCAGCATTTCCAAGAAACTCCGACACTGCACAGCATGCACCTGAAACCTCCAGCTGTGGCCAGGCCATACTATTCTGCTGTATGTACCCTGGGTGGGCTTGGTCTCTTCTGGGGTCAGATCTGGGTGGCTCCTCTGGGTTGGATTCTGCATGGGGATTGGTCTCTTCTCGGGTGAGATCTGGTTGGGTTCTGTGTTCAGTATCTTCTGGGGTGGGATTGGGTGTTATCTCATCAGGGGTGGAATCTGGGAGGGTTTTGTCTCTTCTGGGGTGGGATCTGGTTGTGTTCAGTATCTCCTGGGGTGAGATCTGTCTCTCTTCTGAGGTGGGTTTGGTCTCCTCTGGGTTTGGTTCTGGTGGGTTCTTTTTCTTCTGAGGTAGGCTTTGAGTGGGATCTCTTTGGTTTCTTCGGGGGTGTATTCTGTCTCTTCGGGGGTGGGATCTGGATAGGTTTGGTCTCTTCTGAGGTGGGATCGGTCTCTTGGGTTTCTTCTTGGGTGGGTTCTGTCTCTTCTGGGCTGGGATTGGGTGCAATCTCATCTGGGGTAGAATCTAGTTGTGTTCTGTCTCTTCTGGGGAGGTAGCTGGATAGGTTCTGTCTCTTCTGAGGTGGGTTTTGAGTGGGGTGGGGTTGGGATTGGGTGCTATCCCTTCTGGAGTGGGATCTAGGTGGGTTTTGTCTTAGGTGGTATTTGAGTAGGTTCTGTCTCTTCTGGGGAGGGATCTGGATAGATTTTTCTCTTCTGGGGTTTTTTCTGGGATGGGATTGGGTGTTATCTCTTCAGGGGTGGAATCTGGGAGGGTTTTGTCTCTTCTGGGGTGGGATCCAAAACCATACCCACTCACCCTGCCTTGAGCCCCTGTGAGTAACACATACAGACAACTGGCCATCCTACACCTTGGGCGGGTCACCTCCTGTAGTGAGTCCACCACCAGCAGACTATTTATATTCATCTCCTCACCTTCCCATCCATCCACAATCTCCGAGACTGGTAACTGTGACCCCGGAAATCCCCCAAATCTCCAGATTCTATTAGATCCATTATAACCAAGAATTGTATGGTGGGAACCCCTCATAATGGGCACAGGGGGTGTACAGACCCGGGAACTCAGCACAGGGATGGTGGGAACCCCTCATAATGGGCACAGCGGGGGTACAGACCCGGGAACTCAGCACAGGGATGGTGGGAACCCCTCATAATGGGCACAGCGGGTGTACAGACCTGGGAACTCGGCACAGGGATGGTGGGAACCCCTCATAATGGGCACAGCGGGTGTACAGACCCGGGAACTCAGCACAGGGATGGTGGGAACCCCTCATAATGGGCACAGCGGGTGTACAGACCCGGGAACTCAGCACAGGGATGGTGGGAACCCCTCATAATGGGCACAGCGGGTGTACAGACCTGGGAACTCGGCACAGGGATGGTGGGAACCCCTCATAATGGGCACAGCGGGTGTACAGACCCGGGAACTCAGCACAGGGAGGGTGGGAACCCCTCATAATGGGCACAGGGGGTGTACAGACCCGGGAACTCAGCACAGGGATGGTGGGAACCCGTCATAATGGGCACAGCGGGTGTACAGACCCGGGAACTCAGCACAGGGAGGGTGGGAACCCCTCATAATGGGCACAGGGGGTGTACAGAACCGGGAACTCAGCACAGGGATGGTGGCAACCCGTCATAATGGGCACAGCGGGTGTACAGACCCGGGAACTCAGCACAGGGATGGTGGGAACCCCTCATAATGGGCACAGCGGGTGTACAGAACCGGGAACTCAGCACAGGGATGGTGGCAACCCGTCATAATGGGCACAGCGGGTGTACAGACCCGGGAACTCAGCACAGGGATGGTGGGAACCCCTCATAATGGGCACAGGGGGTGTACAGAACCGGGAACTCAGCACAGGGATGGTGGGAACCCCTCATAATGGGCACAGCGGGTGTACAGACCCGGGAACTCAGCACAGGGGTGGTGGGAACCCCTCATAATGGGCACAGGGGGTGTACAGACCCGGGAACTCAGCACAGGGATGGTGGGAACCCCTCATAATGGGCACAGGGGGTGTACAGAACCGGGAACTCAGCACAGGGATGGTGGGAACCCCTCATAATGGGCACAGCGGGTGTACAGACCCGGGAACTCAGCACAGGGGTGGTGGGAACCCCTCATAATGGGCACAGGGGGTGTACAGACCCGGGAACTCAGCACAGGGATGGTGGGAACCCCTCATAATGGGCACAGCGGGGGTACAGACCCGGGAACTCAGCACAGGGATGGTGGGAACCCCTCATAATGGGCACAGCGGGTGTACAGACCCGGGAACTCTGCACAGGGATGGTGGGAAACTCTCATAATGGGCACAGCGGGTGTACAGACCCGGGAACTCGGCACAGGGATGGTGGGAACCCCTCATAATGGGCACAGCGGGTGTACAGACCCGGGAACTCAGCACAGGGGTGGTGGGAACCCCTCATAATGGGCACAGGGGGTGTACAGACCCGGGAACTCAGCACAGGGATGGTGGGAACCCCTCATAATGGGCACAGCGGGGGTACAGACCCGGGAACTCAGCACAGGGATGGTGGGAACCCCTCATAATGGGCACAGCGGGTGTACAGACTCGGGAACTCTGCACAGGGATGGTGGGAAACTCTCATAATGGGCACAGCGGGTGTACAGACCCGGGAACTCGGCACAGGGATGGTGGGAACCCCTCATAATGGGCACAGCGGGTGTACAGACCCGGGAACTCAGCACAGGGGTGGTGGGAACCCCTCATAATGGGCACAGGGGGTGTACAGACCCGGGAACTCAGCACAGGGATGGTGGGAACCCCTCATAATGGGCACAGCGGGGGTACAGACCCGGGAACTCAGCACAGGGATGGTGGGAACCCCTCATAATGGGCACAGCGGGTGTACAGACCCGGGAACTCAGCACAGGGATGGTGGGAACCCCTCATAATGGGCACAGCGGGTGTACAGACCCGGGAACTCAGCACAGGGATGGTGGGAACCCCTCATAATGGGCACAGCGGGTGTACAGACCCGGGAACTCAGCACAGGGATGGTGGGAACCCCTCATAATGGGCACAGCGGGTGTACAGACCTGGGAACTCGGCACAGGGATGGTGGGAACCCCTCATAATGGGCACAGCGGGTGTACAGACCCGGGAACTCAGCACAGGGAGGGTGGAAACCCCTCATAATGGGCACAGCGGGTGTACAGACCCGGGAACTCAGCACAGGGATGGTGGGAACCCCTCATAATGGGCACAGCAGGTGTACAGACCCGGGAACTCGGCACAGGGATGGTGGGAACCCCTCATAATGGGCACAGCGGGTGTACAGACCCGGGAACTCAGCACAGGGAGGGTGGGAACCCCTCATAATGGGCACAGCGGGTGTACAGAACCGGGAACTCAGCACAGGGATGGTGGGAACCCCTCATAATGGGCACAGCGGGTGTACAGAACCGGGAACTCAGCACAGGGATGGTGGCAACCCGTCATAATGGGCACAGCGGGTGTACAGACCCGGGAACTCAGCACAGGGATGGTGGAAACCCCTCATAATGGGCACAGCGGGGGTACAGACCCGGGAACTCAGCACAGGGATGGTGGGAACCCCCCATAATGGGCACAGCAGGTGTACAGACCCAGGAACTCAGCATAGGGATGGTGGGAACCCCTCATAATGGGCACAGCGGGTGTACAGACCCAGGAACTCAGCATAGGGATGGTGGGAACCTCTCATAATGGGCACAGCGGGGGTACAGACCCGGGAACTCAGCACAGGGATGGTGGGAACCCCCCATAATGGGCACAGCAGGTGTACAGACCCAGGAACTCAGCATAGGGATGGTGGGAACCCCCCATAATGGGCACAGCAGGTGTACAGACCCCGGGAACTCAGCACAGGGATGGTGGGAACCCCTCATAATGGGCACAGCGGGTGTACAGACCCGGGAACTCAGCACAGGGATGGTGGGAACCCCTCATAATGGGCACAGCGGGTGTACAGACCCGGGAACTCAGCACAGGGATGGTGGGAACCCCTCATAATGGGCACAGCAGTCCAGAGTGCTCTCAGGAATTCACCTGTAGTGATCCTGTAGATGACAGGTGGTGAGGTGTAGCCCCTGGCCAATGGGAGGAGCTGACTTTGTTCCCAGAATCCCCTGCTCCTTTTTGAGGGGGGGGGGGGGCACTGCATACATCTGGATGCAGGAGATGAACTGTAGTTCTAGAAATGAAATCCTCAACAAAAAAAATAAAAATCCCCTCCTCCTCCCCTGTCCAGAAGTGTATGGGAAAATGTAATGTATAGAAGGGGGATGGGCAGTGGTGTATAGCAGGAAATGCCTTCATCTGCTTTTCTCCCCAGAAGGACGACTCTATTTATTCAGGCATCATCCAGGCTCGCCATCCACTTCCTGGCTTAAAATGCCAGCTCAGAGATGACACAAGCATGTAAGCCCTGGTGCCTGTGCAGTTCACAAATGTCTGACACAGATTAGCCCCTGCTGCATGTTCTCGGCTTGTGACTTCCTACAAAGTTACAATGTACAGTCTGATCACCTGGGGGAAGGGGTTGGAGGGGAGGCTGAGGAAATGCTTTCTCCTGCCTACAGCAGAGTGACATCTTAGCCTAGACAAGGTTACAATGTACAGTCTGATCACTGGGGGAGGGGAGACTGAGGTCTGTGACCTCTCCTGTGTCTGTAATATGGTGATTAGCAGAGAAGTGGCTGCGCTGTGATTTGTGTAATGGGAAGTAGTTGTATTTGCTCTCCTGTCGCTGTGCCAGGCTGCGGTGTGTCAGCTGGTAAACAATGTTCCAGCACAGCGTTGGCTCCCGGGGACGAGTCTCCTCTACAGAGGACAGATATTCTGTGCTCGTCTCCAGGACTTCTCCAGAGCCTCCCCCATCCTCTGGAACTCCCTACCCAAATCTGTCCGACTATCTACTACTCTGGCTGGCTGTAGGGGATCTCTGAAAACTCATCTCTTCAGCACTCTACCTGTGGCTGGGGAGCCCCATGTGTGGTCTCAGCACCTTCCCTATAGCTCAGGGGAGCCCCATGTGCTTCTCGCCTAACCTGTGGCTTGGGAGTCCCATGTGTGGTCTCGGCTCCTTGCCTATGGCTCAAGAGCCCCATGTTTGGTCTCAGCTCCTTACCTATGGCTCTGGTGTCCCATATGTGGTTTTGGGTCCTTACCTATGGTTCGGGATTTCCCATGTGTGGTCTCTGCTCCTTGTGTATGGTTCTGAAGCCCCATGTGTGGTCTTGGTTCCTTGCCTGTGGCTTGTGAGTCCCATGGGTGGTCTCGGCTCCTTGCCTGTGGCTCGGGAGTCCCATGTGTGGTCTCGGCTCCTTGCCTGTGGCTCGGGATTCCCATGTGTGGTCTCGGCTCCTTGCCTATGGTTCTGAAGCCCCATGTGTGGTCTCGGCTCCTTGCCTGTGGCTCGGGATTCCCATGTGTGGTCTCGGCTCCTTGCCTATGGTTCTGAAGCCCCATGTGTGGTCTCGGCTCCTTGCCTGTGGCTCGGGATTCCCATGTGTGGTCTCGGCTCCTTGCCTGTGGCTCGGGATTCCCATGTGTGGTCTCGGCTCCTTGCCTGTGGCTCGGGATTCCCGTGTGTGGTCTCGGCTCCTTGCCTGTGGCTCGGGATTCCCGTGTGTGGTCTCGGCTCCTTGCCTGTGGCTCGGGATTCCCGTGTGTGGTCTCGGCTCCTTGCCTGTGGCTCGGGATTCCCATGTGTGGTCTCGGCTCCTTGCCTGTGGCTCGGGATTCCCATGTGTGGTCTCGGCTCCTTGCCTGTGGCTCGGGATTCCCGTGTGTGGTCTCGGCTCCTTGCCTGTGGCTCGGGATTCCCATGTGTGGTCTCGGCTCCTTGCCTGTGGCTCGGGAGTCCCATGTGTGGTCTCGGCTCCTTGCCTGTGGCTCGGGAGTCCCATGTGTGGTCTCGGCTCCTTGCCTGTGGCTCGGGATTCCCATGTGTGGTCTCTGCTCCTTGCCTGTGGCTCGGGATTCCCGTGTGTGGTCTCGGCTCCTTGCCTGTGGCTCGGGAGTCCCATGTGTGGTCTCGGCTCCTTGCCTGTGGCTCGGGATTCCCATGTGTGGTCTCTGCTCCTTGCCTGTGGCTCGGGAGTCCCATGTGTGGTCTCGGCTCCTTGCCTGTGGCTCGGGAGTCCCGTTTGTGGTCTCGGCTCCTTGCCTGTGGCTCGGGATTCCCGTGTGTGGTCTCGGCTCCTTGCCTGTGGCTCGGGATTCCCATGTGTGGTCTCTGCTCCTTGCCTGTGGCTCGGGATTCCCATGTGTGGTCTCTGCTCCTTGCCTGTGGCTCGGGATTCCCATGTGGTTCTTGGTCTGATCCAGTATCACAGCTGTCTTGAAGAATGTGGGACTCCAGGCAGATCTATAATTGCAGAACGGATGACTGCTGTATGATTTCTATACATCGTATTGCAAATGGTGGGAATATTTAAGATGGCTGTGATACCAGATCAGACTTGGCTGAAAACCGCATGGGTCTCCCAAGCCACAGGTTAGGAGTTGCTAAAAATATGGACACCCGAGCCACTAGTAGCCAAGATACCTGAATGTAACTTTGTATCGGCTTCCTGTAGTGTGTGTGTGACCTGAATGCTGCCTGAACTCTGCAGACTGGTGCAGTGCGGCATGCCTGGGGATCAGATGAGAGGATTTCTGGTAGTTGTACTGTAGGGGGCGGAGTTTGGATTCTCCAGATCCATTTGTATAGCCGTCCAGTTGGGATCTCTGTGATCTGTTCCTGGTTTTCCTCTACTTGGGGAATATCTGGAAGCTCCGCCTTTTTAAAGGGGAATGTACGCTGGCAATGCGTATTATTATTATTATTATTATTATTATTATTATTATTATTATATATTTTTGTTCCGACTAACAAAACTGTTTGCGGTAAATTTTAAAGCCTGCCTGTGATGATTACACATTCATACCTCCAGCCAGCAGGTGGAGCCCTTGTATTTTCCAGTGTCAACTGTGTACAGAGCTCAGGAGCTCAAGCTGAATTTAGCATATTGACTCCGCCCTTCTCTGTCCAGCCCCCTCTGAGGTTTGAATGAGAGGAGACACGTCTGGTGGGAATAGTCGGAGATGGGACTAGAAGTGTCAGATTTGGGAGGGAGATCAACCCAGATCTGCCCATCCCATGGCCGGTGTCCTCACTGCTCCAGTGCTGAGATGGAATAAGCTGGGAGTACCGGCATTGATGTAAGCTCCTCCCCCACACCGGATTCTCTGTGCACGGCACCGGTGTTGTACACGTGATTGGCGGCTCAGAATTCCTTGTATTACTTCCTGCTTCAGAAAAGGGGCGGACCTGGGACTGCAGATCTCAATATAATGTGTGCCAAGGGGTGGAGCACGGACTGCAAATCTCGCTGTGAGAAGGGGCAGAGCTGGGATCACAGAACCCACGGAGTCCATATTCTGTCGCGACAATGGGTGGAGCTGGGACAGCCGATCTCGCTGTGACATGTGCGAAGGGGTGGAGCTGGGACCGCAGATCTCGCTGTGACATGTGCGAAGGGGTGGAGCTGGGACCGCAGATCTCGCTGTGACATGTGCGAAGGGGTGGAGCTGGGACCGCAGATCTCGCTGTGACATGTGCGAAGGGGTGGAGCTGGGACCGCAGATCTCGCTGTGACATGTGCGAAGGGGTGGAGCTGGGACCGCAGATCTCACTGTGACATGTGCGAAGGGGTGGAGCTGGGACTGCAGATCTCGCTGTGACATGTGCGAAGGGGTGGAGCTGGGACCGCAGATCTCGCTGTGACATGTGCGAGGGGGTGGAGCTGGGACCGCAGATCTCGCTGTGACATGTGCGAAGGGGTGGAGCTGGGACTGCAGATCTCGCTGTGACATGTGCGAAGGGGTGGAGCTGGGACAGCAGATCTCACTGTGACATGTGCGAAGGGGTGGAGCTGGGACTGCAGATCTCGCTGTGACATGTGCGAAGGGGAGGAGCTGGGACTGCAGATCTCACTGTGACATGTGCGAAGGGGTGGAGCTGGGACTGCAGATCTCGCTGTGACATGTGCGAAGGGGTGGAGCTGGGACCACAGATCTCACTGTGTCAAGGGGTGGAGCCTGGACTGCAGATCTAGCAGTGATGCATGCCAAGGGGTGGAGCCGGGAGTGCAGATTTCACTGTGACACGTTCTGAGGGGCGGAGGAGTTAGGAGTATTCTTGCAGTAACACTCCTAACATTCTCCCTTCGGCTTGGACTGGGGGCTCCTCTTTGGTGGGGTTTGTACTTTCATTGTTCTATCTCTCCCCTCATTGGCTGACTGTTGGTATTCTTTTAAAGTTGAGCCAATGTGTTCCTGGGTTCCAGCCTCGCCCACACCCTGGGTTGCATGGCCTAAAATTCTTATAAGCACTGTGAAAATCCTGCTTAATCTTGGCTGTGAGGGACAAAGTAAGCAGTCCAGGGGGGGGGGCCTCCTCCTCCCGCACAGCCCCAGTGCCTTCTGGGTAGACGTTGGACGAGTTGCTGGAACTGAAGTGGAACATTCTGACCAGCCAAGTCCGGGCGAAGGTCAGAGTCCGCCCAGGGAGCCAATAGGAGGCCGCGCTCCCAGCTGGGGGCCCCTCCCCCTTCCCCTGCGCAGATAGGAATTCTTGGATGAGATTTTGTCCTCTGAGATGTTCTGTGATTGGCCGGACATGAACCTTCTGGAGCCCGCGCTGCGTCACTAGAAATAACTGGAGTCGGGGTGCAGCTGGCGTCTGGGGGGCGCATATGAAACCCCCTCTGGAGCAACGGGCATTTCCATATAATGTGGACCTGTCCTCATGTCTGCCCCCCCCTCCTGTCTGGGCAATCTTCCTTCCCTCCCGTTTCCTGTCTTGGGGGGACCCCCCTTGGTCCCTTCCCTCCTGTTTCCTGTCTTGGGGGACCCCCTCAGTCTCTTCCTGTTCTTGTCTTGGGGGGGCCCCGGTTGCCCCACATGTTACTTGTCCTGGTGTCGGGGGGACAGGAAGTGAAGGTAGTCCCCCTAATGATGATTCTACAATGTAGGGGACATTCTTGGATGGGCCCCAGATGAAGACCGCTGGTCCCCGAAGACTTCCTCGGGGGGGGGGGGGGGGTCTGTCCTTTAGTTGGCCCCAAATATTGCAGATTTGTTTGTAGAAAGGGCCAAATCGAAGCGGAGAATGCGCTCGGAGCCGCGCAGAGTCCGTGATTCCGTGTAGAGCGCTCATTTTTTTTGTATATTCTGTACACGGCTCTCAGTGGGGGAGGGGGAGGTCCAGTAACAATTTATAGGATTGGTCTACGGGGGTCACCAAAATGAGTCAACACCCCCCCCCTTTACAGCTGTGTGTGGGGGATGGGGTGTATGCAGTAAAGTGTGCGGGGTTCTCCTTTATATTCCAACCCGACCCTCATGCAGAATGACCAAGTGACCCCCCCCCCCCCCATTGGGGTCCATCATGATGACCTGCACCCCCCACACAATGACATGGGATCCTCAGCCACAGTACTCCCCCCCCCCCCCCCCCATTATGTTTGTTTCTTCCTCTGACTCCTGATGATGTCTCCCGGGGATCCCCTGTAATCCCCGCAGTCCCATCACATTGAAGTGAAAGTAACATTTCACTTTTTTTATTGAAGGGGGGGGGGGGTAGTGTTGGAAAAGCCCCCCCCCCCTCCTTCCCCATTGCAGAGCGCCATTTTACAAATGTTGACAAATTAGCCCCCCCCCCCCCCCAAATAAGGAGGGGGAGGGTGAAATATGTAATCTCCCTTTCTATTAAAGGGACACCCGTATATTTGCCCCCTCCCAGGGCAATGAGTACAGGGGCGCCCCTCACCCATTCCCACAAGGAGGTGAAAGGAAAACAAATGGCCAATGCCGAAATAAAAATCTGAAATAAAAAAAAATTAATAAGTTTGTTTTATTTTTATATTGATCTTGGATGGAATAAGAAGGTGGGGGGGGGGGGGTTAGAATCCCTGCTAGGTGTCCCCCTGGGGAGATGTCCCTTCACTTCCTGTCTTGTAGCCACAACAGGAAGTGGGGGGGGGGAGTCCCTGGTTGTCACCCGTGTCCCCCATGTCCTCTCTATTCCTGTTCTAGTGACAACCCACAATTTGCGGTTTCACTCTCGGGGAACACATGGGGGGGAATCTCTGTAATATGGGGGGGGGGCAGGGCAGTCTCTGTAATATGGGGGGGGGGAGAGAATCTCTGTAATGGGGGGGGGGGAGAGAATCTCTGTAATATGGGGGGGGGGGAGAAAATATCTGTAATATGGGGGGGGGAGAATCTCTGTAATATGGGGGGGAGAGAATCTCTGTAATATGGGGGGGGGGAGAATCTCTGTAATATGGGGGGGGGAGAATCTCTGTAATATGGGGGGGGGAGAATCTCTGTAATATGGGGGGGGGAGAGAATCTCTGTGATATGGGGGGGAGAGGAATCTCTGTGATATGGGGGGGAGAGGAATCTCTGTGATATGGGGGGGAGAGGAATCTCTGTGATATGGGGGGGAGAGGAATCTCTGTGATATGGGGGGAGAGGAATCTCTGTGATATGGGGGGGAGGAATCTCTGTAATATGGGGGGGGGAGGAATCTCTGTAATATGGGGGGGAGAGGAATCTCTGTAATATGGGGGGAGGAATCTCTGTAATATGGGGGGGGAGGAATCTCTGTAATATGGGGGGGAGGAATCTCTGTAATATGGGGGGGGAGGAATCTCTGTAATATGGGGGGGGGGGGAGGAATCTCTGATATGGGGGGAGAGGAATCTCTGGGGCAGGGCAATCTCTGTAATATGGGGGGGGGGAGAGAATCTCTGTAATATGGGGGGGGGAGAGAATCTCTGTAATATGGGGGGGGAGAGAATCTCTGTAATATGGGGGGGGAGAGAATCTCTGTAATATGGGGGGGGGGGAGAATCTCTGTAATATGGGGAGTGGGGGAGAGAATCTCTGTAATATGGGGGGGGGAGAATCTCTGTAATATGGGGGGGAGAGAATCTGTAATATGGGGGGGGGGGAGAATCTCTGTAATATGGGGAGGGGGGGAGAGAATCTCTGTAATATGGGGGGGGGGGAGAATCTCTGTAATATGGGGGGGAGAGAATCTCTGTAATATGGGGGGGGGGAGTGAATCTCTGTAATATGGGGGGGGGGGAGTGAATCTCTGTAATATGGGGGGGGGGGAGAATCTCTGTAATATGGGGGGGGAATCTCTGTAATATGGGGGGGGGAGAGAATCTCTGTAATATGGGGGGGGGAGAATCTCTGTAATATGGGGGGGGAGAGAATCTCTGTAATATGGGGGGGGGAGAATCTCT
This sequence comes from Lithobates pipiens, assembly GCF_037356315.1. Taxonomy (NCBI): domain Eukaryota; kingdom Metazoa; phylum Chordata; class Amphibia; order Anura; family Ranidae; genus Lithobates; species Lithobates pipiens. Next base: position 2,217,019 of record NW_027507788.1, read on the forward strand.
GTAATATGGGGGGGGAGAGAATCTCTGTAATATGGGGGGGGGGAGAATCTCTGTAATATGGGGGGGAGAGAATCTCTGTAATATGGGGGGGGAGAGAATCTCTGTAATATGGGGGGGGAGAGAATCTCTGTAATATGGGGGGGGGAGAATCTCTGTAATATGGGGGGGGGAGAGAATCTCTGTAATATGGGGGGAGAGGAATCTCTGTAATATGGGGGGGGAGGAATCTCTGTGATATGGGGGGGGGAGGAATCTCTGTAATATGGGGGGGAGAGGAATCTCTGTGATATGGGGGGGGGGGAGGAATCTCTGTGATATGGGGTGGGGGGGAGAGGAATCTCTGTAATATGGGGGGGAGAGGAATCTCTGTAATATGGGGGGGGAGAGGAATCTCTGTAATATGGGGGGGGGGGAGGAATCTCTGTGATATGGGGGGGGGGAGGAATCTCTGTAATATGGGGGGGAGAGGAATCTCTGTGATATGGGGGGGGGGGGGAGGAATCTCTGTGATATGGGGTGGGGGGGATAGGGAGAGGAATCTCTGTGATATGGGGGGGAGGAATTTCTGTGATATGGGGGGGGGGGGGGGGGAAGAGGAATCTCTGTAATATGGGGGGGGGGGGGGGCAGGACAATCTCTGTAATATAGGGGAAGGAATCTCTGTGATATGGGGGGGGGGGAATCTCTGTGATATGGGGGGGGGCAGAAAAAAAACCCTGAAGTCTGTCCCCTTTGTGTATAACTCGTGTTTGTTTTTATATAAAAGTTCCATAGACAGCCTAGAAGGTCATCATACAAGCCCCGGTCATCACACGTGCCCCGGTCATCACACGTGCCCCGGTCATCACACGTGCCCCGGTCATCACACGTGCCCCGGTCATCGCACGTGCCCCGGTCATCGCACGTGCCCCGGTCATCGCACGTGCCCCGGTCATCATACAAGCCCCGGTCATCACACGTGCCCCGGTCATCACACGTGCCCCGGTCATCACACGTGCCCCGGTCATCACACGTGCCCCGGTCATCACACGAGCCCCGGTCATCACACGTGCCCCGGTCATCACACGTGCCCCGGTCATCATACAAGCCCCGGTCATCATACAAGCCCCGGTCATCGCACGTACCCCGGTCATCGCACGTACCCCGGTCATCGCACGTACCCCGGTCATCACACGTGCCCCGGTCATCACACGTGCCCCGGTCATCGCACGTACCCCGGTCATCGCACGTACCCCGGTCATCGCACGTACCCCGGTCATCGCACGTACCCCGGTCATCGCACGTGCCCCGGTCATCGCACGTGCCCCGGTCATCACACGTGCCCCGGTCATCACACGTGCCCCGGTCATCACACGTGCCCCGGTCATCACACGTGCCCCGGTCATCACACGTGCCCCGGTCATCACACGTGCCCCGGTCATCACACGTGCCCCGGTCATCATACAAGCCCCGGTCATCACACGTGCCCCGGTCATCACACAAGCCCCGGTCATCGCACGTACCCCGGTCATCGCACGTACCCCGGTCATCGCACGTACCCCGGTCATCGCACGTACCCCGGTCATCGCACGTACCCCGGTCATCACACGTGCCCCGGTCATCACACGTGCCCCCGGTCATCACACGTGCCCCGGTCATCATACAAGCCCCGGTCATCATACAAGCCCCGGTCATCATACAAGCCCCGGTCATCGCACGTAGCCCGGTCATCGCACGTAGCCCGGTCATCGCACGTAGCCCGGTCATCGCACGTAGCCCGGTCATCGCACGTAGCCCGGTCATCACACGTGCCCCGGTCATCACACGTGCCCCGGTCATCACACGTGCCCCGGTCATCACACGTGCCCCGGTCATCACACGTGCCCCGGTCATCATACAAGCCCCGGTCATCGCACGTACCCCGGTCATCGCACGAGCAATGAAATGACTTCCAGGAGTAAATAAAAGGATATAATAAATGTTTTGTATCAAGTAAAATAGAAGATAAACAATAAAAGAAATGATAATAATTTGGATGTCGGTAAACAATCCGAGGCGTTGATTTATCATCACAAGGGGGATTGGAGTTATGAGAATTCGTCACTTCTAAAGGAGATTGTACAATCAGATTGGAAGGTGTATGGCGGAGCGATTGATCCGATTGGCAGGAAATGACGTTACAATGTTGCCATTGGATCATGTGGTCGCTGTGCTGAGCTTCAGCGGAAACCGATGAATTCTTAACCCTTTGTAGTCCATGTTTACTGAATGTGACCCCCCCCCCCCCCCCCCCGGGAGGACTCGCTCCTCTGCTGGGGAGGGAAGGGTTAAATCCTCCCGCCTCTGCTGATTGGGCGGGGTGGTGCTCAGTCCCAGCAATGGGTGGGTGTGGGGGAGGGGCTTGTACCTGCTTGCTCTGTCCTGAGCCCCCCCCTCCCCTCCCCCTGCTTCCAGTCTGCTCTCCGGCACTGACCAGCACTGTGTGCTCCACCCTGCACTGACACAAGGTAAGGGCTCACCCTCCATAGCACTGCCCTAGGCTGCGGTGCTGTACACTGGGGCTGCTCTTTAGAGCTGACGGTCTACTCGTTGTTTGCCTGTTTCCTTCCTGTCGTCCTGTGTGCCCCGGGGGCGCTGCTGATCAGAAGGTAATGGGAAATTTCCTGCCCACCCACCTGTCACTTCCCCCTTCCCTGGGAACATGCTGGGGCAGTACAGGAAACCTTCCCCCGGGACCGTGCTGGGGCAGTACAGGAAACCTTCCCCCGGGACCGTGCTGGGGCAGTACAGGAAACCTTCCCCCGGGACCGTGCTGGGGCAGTACGGGGAACCTTCCCTGGGAATGTGCTGGGGCAGTACGGGGGACCTTCCCCCGGGACCGTGCTGGGGCAGTACAGGAAACCTTCCCCCAGGACCGTGCTGGGGGCAGTACGGGGGACCTTCCCCCAGGACCTTGCTGGGGCAGTACGGGGGACCTTCCCCCAGGACCTTGCTGGGGCAGTACGGGGGACCTTCCCCCAGGACCGTGCTGGGGCAGTACGGGGGACCTTCCCCCAGGACCGTGCTGGGGCAGTACGGGGGACCTTCCCCCAGGACCGTGCTGGGGCAGTACGGGGGACCTTCCCCCAGGACCGTGCTGGGGCAGTACGGGGGACCTTCCCCCAGGACCGTGCTGGGGCAGTGCGGGGAACCTTCCCAATGGAACGTGCTGGGGCAGTACGGGGAACCTTCCCCCGGGACCGTGCTGGGGCAGTACGGGGAACCTTCCCAATGGAACGTGCTGGGGCAGTACGGGGGACCTTCCCCCGGGACCGTGCTGGGGCAGTACGGGGGACCTTCCCCCGGGACTGTGCTGGGGCAGTACGGGGGACCTTCCCCCGGGACTGTGCTGGGGCAGTACGGGGAACCTTCCCCCCCCCCCCCCCCCGGGAACGTGCTGGGGCAGTGCGGGGGACCTTCCCCCCCCCCCCCCCCCCCAAACATGGGGCTTGTAGTTCCTCCAGTCTGCAGTGATGGCAGAACGTGGTCACGGTTGATGTTTCCTAGGAACGCGCTCTCCCTCGCTGCCAGTCCCCTGTCACCCCCGGCACCAATTAGTCAGCCAGGCGCAACGGATGGCACGATGGGGGAGGGGGAGGCGGGCATGTGCCAAGTCTTTAGGAAGTTGCCGTGTAGCGGGATGGGTGGGTCAGTGGAGAGTTAATGTTCTCTGTACACCCACGTCCTGTTATGGCCCCAGGTCTGTGTACACAGCGCCAGATATCAGAGATGGGGGGGGGGGGGGGACCGTGCCTGGCCAGATCCATAATAATTGTATGTCAGATATCTGAGAATGTGTGTAACTGAGAGTGACAACTGATAACTGCGTAAGAGGAGAGCTGAGGCCGGGGAGATCAGACTATATATACAAGGACGGAGGCCGGGGAGATCAGACTATATATACAAGGACGGAGGCCGGGGAGATCAGACTATATATACGAGGACGGAGGCCGGGGAGATCAGACTATATATACAAGGAAGGAGGCCGGGGAGATCAGACTATATATACGAGGACGGAGGCCGGGGAGAACAGACTATATATACAAGGAAGGAGGCCGGGGAGATCAGACTATATATACGAGGACGGAGGCCGGGGAGATCAGACTATATATACAAGGAAGGAGGCCGGGGAGAACAGACTATATATACAAGGAAGGAGGCCGGGGAGATCAGACTATATATACGAGGACGGAGGCCGGGGAGATCAGACTATACGAGGACGGAGGCCGGGGAGATCAGACTATATACAAGGACGGAGGCCGGGGAGATCAGACTATATATACAAGGAAGGAGGCCGGGGAGATCAGACTATATACAAGGACGGAGGCCGGGGAGATCAGACTATATATACAAGGACGGAGGCCGGGGAGATCAGACTATATATACGAGGACGGAGGCCGGGTAGATCAGACTATATACAAGGACGGAGGCCGGGGAGATCAGACTATATATACAAGGACGGAGGCCGGGGAGATCAGACTATATATACGAGGACGGAGGCCGGGGAGAACAGACTATATATACAAGGAAGGAGGCCGGGGAGATCAGACTATATATACGAGGACGGAGGCCGGGGAGATCAGACTATATATACAAGGAAGGAGGCCGGGGAGAACAGACTATATATACAAGGAAGGAGGCCGGGGAGATCAGACTATATATACGAGGACGGAGGCCGGGGAGATCAGACTATATATACGAGGACGGAGGCCGGGGGAGATCAGACTATATATACAAGGACGGAGGCCGGGGAGATCAGACTATATACAAGGACGGAGGCCGGGGAGATCAGACTATATATACAAGGACGGAGGCCGGGGAGATCAGACTATATATACAAGGAAGGAGGCCGGGGAGATCAGACTATATACAAGGACGGAGGCCGGGGAGATCAGACTATATATACAAGGACGGAGGCCGGGGAGATCAGACTATATATACGAGGACGGAGGCCGGGGAGATCAGACTATATATACAAGGAAGGAGGCCGGGGAGAACAGACTATATATACAAGGACGGAGGCCGGGGAGATCAGACTATATATACGAGGACGGAGGCCGGGTAGATCAGACTATATACAAGGACGGAGGCCGGGGAGATCAGACTATATATACAAGGACGGAGGCCGGGGAGATCAGACTATATACGAGGAGGGAAGGCCGGGGAGATCAGACTATATATACAAGGACGGAGGCCGGGGAGATCAGACTATATATACAAGGACGGAGGCCGGGGAGATCAGACTATATATACAAGGACGGAGGCCGGGGAGATCAGACTATATATACAAGGACGGAGGCCGGGGAGATCAGACTATATATACAAGGACGGAGGCCGGGGAGATCAGACTATATATACAAGGACGGAGGCCGGGGAGATCAGACTATATATACAAGGACGGAGGCCGGGGAGATCAGACTATATATACAAGGACGGAGGCCGGGGAGATCAGACTATATATACAAGGACGGAGGCCGGGGAGATCAGACTATATGACTATATATACAAGGACGGAGGCCGGGAGATCAGACTATATATACAAGGACGGAGGCCGGGAGATCAGACTATATACAAGGCCGGGGAGATCAGACTATATATACAAGGACGGAGGCCGGGGAGATCAGACTGTATACAAGGACGGAGGCCGGGGAGATCAGACTATGTATACAAGGACGGAGGCCGGGGAGATCAGACTATATATACAAGGACGGAGGCCGGGGAGATCAGACTATGTATACAAGGACGGAGGCCGGGGAGATCAGACTATATATACAAGGACGGAGGCCGGGGAGATCAGACTATATATACGAGGAGGAAGGCCGGGGAGATCAGACTATATATACAAGGACGGAGGCCGGGGAGAACAGACTATATATACAAGGACGGAGGCCGGGGAGATCAGACTATATATACAAGGACGGAGGCCGGGGAGATCAGACTATATATACAAGGACGGAGGCCGGGGAGATCAGACTATATATACAAGGACGGAGGCCGGGAGATCAGACTATATATACAAGGACGGAGGCCGGGGAGATCAGACTATATATACAAGGACGGAGGCCGGGGAGATCAGACTATATATACAAGGACGGAGGCCGGGGAGATCAGACTATATACAAGGCCGGGGAGATCAGACTATATATACAAGAAAGGAGGCCGGGGAGATAAGACTATATATACAAGGACGGAGGCCGGGGAGATCAGACTATATATACGAGGACGGAGGCCGGGGAGATCAGACTATATATACAAGGACGGAGGCCGGGGAGATCAGACTATATATACAAGGACGGAGGCCGGGGAGATCAGACTATATATACAGAGGACGGAGGCCGGGGAGATCAGACTATATATACGAGGACGGAGGCCGGGAGATCAGACTATATATACGAGGACGGAGGCCGGGGAGATCAGACTATATATACAAGGACGGAGGCCGGGGAGATCAGACTATATATACAAGGACGGAGGCGGGGAGATCAGACTATATATACAAGGACGGAGGCCGGGGAGATCAGACTATATATACAAGGACGGAGGCCGGGGAGATCAGACTATATATACAAGGACGGAGGCCGGGGAGATCAGACTATATACAAGGCCGGGGAGATCAGACTATATATACAAGAAAGGAGGCCGGGGAGATCAGACTATGAGGAGGGAGGGGAAAATAAATACACTGAAACAGCAGTTGGGGAGATCACAATGGCTACTGGATAAGCAGTATACAAGGGGAGGTGGTGGGGCAGAAGCGTAATCTACAAGATGAGATTCATGACAATAAATGGCAGTTGGAGATCTGCTCTATACAGGATATGGTGGGTGGGAAAACGTGGATTGGAGGCAGCAGGGAGGAGAGGTATAATATACAGGAGGAGAGGTATAATATACAGGAGGAGAGGTGATGGCGGGGAGGAGAGGTATAATATACAGGAGGAGAGGTGATGGCGGGGAGGAGAGGTATAATATACAGGAGGAGAGGTGATGGCGGGGAGGAGAGGTATAATATACAGGAAGAGAGGTGATGGCGGGGAGGAGAGGTATAATATACAGGAGGAGAGAGAGGTGATGGCGGGGAGGAGAGTTATAATATACAGGAGGAGAGGTGATGGCGGGGAGGAGAGGTATAATATACAGGAGGAGAGGCGATGGCGGGGAGGAGAGGTGATGGCGGGGAGGAGAGGTGATGGCGGGGAGGAGAGGTAGAATATACAGGAGGAGAGGTGATGGCGGGGAGGAGAGGTATAATATACAGGAGGAGAGGTGATGGCGGGAGGAGAGGCGATGGCGGGGAGGAGAGGCGATGGCGGGGAGGAGAGGTATAATATACAGGAGGAGAGGCGATGGTGGGGAGGAGAGGTATAATATACAGGAGGAGAGGTGATGGCGGGGAGGAGAGGTATAATATACAGGAGGAGAGGTGATGGCGGGGAGGAGAGGTATAATATACAGGAGGAGAGGCGATGGCGGGAGGAGAGGTGATGGCGGGGAGGAGAGGTAGAATATACAGGAGGAGAGGTGATGGCGGGGAGGAGAGGTATAATATACAGGAGGAGAGGTGATGGCGGGGAGGAGAGGTATAATATACAGGAGGAGAGGTGATGGCGGGGAGGAGAGGCGATGGCGGGGAGGAGAGGTATAATATACAGGAGGAGAGGCGATGGCGGGGAGGAGAGGTAGAATATACAGGAGGAGAGGCGATGGCGGGGAGGAGAGGTAGAATATACAGGAGGAGAGGTGATGGCGGGGAGGAGAGGCGATGGCGGGGAGGAGAGGTATAATATACAGGAGGAGAGGCGATGGCGGGGAGGAGAGGTAGAATATACAGGAGGAGAGGCAATGGCGGAGAGGAGAGGTAGAATATACAGGAGGAGAGGTGATGGCGGGGAGGAGAGGCGATGGCGGGGAGGAGAGGTAGAATATACAGGAGGAGAGGTGATGGCGGGGAGGAGAGGCGATGGCGGGGAGGAGAGACGATGGCGGGGAGGAGAGGTATAATATACAGGAGGAGAGGCGATGGTGGGGAGGAGAGGTATAATATACAGGAGGAGAGGCGATGGCGGGGAGGAGAGGTATAATATACAGGAGGAGAGGTGATGGCGGGGAGGAGAGGTATAATATACAGGAGGAGAGGCGATGGCGGGGAGGAGAGGTAGAATATACAGGAGGAGAGGTGATGGCGGGGAGGAGAGGTATAATATACAGGAGGAGAGGTGATGGCGGGGAGGAGAGGTATAATATACAGGAGGAGAGGTGATGGCGGGGAGGAGAGGCGATGGCGGGGAGGAGAGGTATAATATACAGGAGGAGAGGCGATGGCGGGGAGGAGAGGTATAATATACAGGAGGAGAGGCGATGGCGGGGAGGAGAGGCGATGGCTGGGAGGAGAGGCGATGGCGGGAGGAGAGGTATAATATACAGGAGGAGAGGTGATGGCGGGGAGGAGAGGCGATGGCGGGGAGGAGAGGCGATGGCGGGGAGGAGAGGTATAATATACAGGAGGAGAGGTGATGGCGGGGAGGAGAGGTATAATATACAGGAGGAGAGGCGATGGCGGGGAGGAGAGGTATAATATACAGGAGGAGAGGCGATGGCGGGGAGGAGAGGTAGAATATACAGGAGGAGAGGCGATGGCGGGGAGGAGAGGTATAATATACAGGAGGAGAGGTGATGGCGGGAGGAGAGGTATAATATACAGGAGGAGAGGTGATGGCGGGGAGGAGAGGCGATGGCGGGGAGGAGAGGTATAATATACAGGAGGAGAGGCGATGGCGGGGAGGAGAGGTATAATATACAGGAGGAGAGGCGATGGTGGGGAGGAGAGGTATAATATACAGGAGGAGAGGCGATGGCGGGGAGGAGAGGTATAATATACAGGAGGAGAGGTGATGGCGGGGAGGAGAGGTATAATATACAGGAGGAGAGGCGATGGCGGGGAGGAGAGGTAGAATATACAGGAGGAGAGGTGATGGCGGGGAGGAGAGGTATAATATACAGGAGGAGAGGTGATGGCGGGGAGGAGAGGTATAATATACAGGAGGAGAGGTGATGGCGGGGAGGAGAGGCGATGGCGGGGAGGAGAGGTATAATATACAGGAGGAGAGGCGATGGCGGGGAGGAGAGGTATAATATACAGGAGGAGAGGCGATGGCGGGGAGGAGAGGCGATGGCTGGGAGGAGAGGCGATGGCGGGGAGGAGAGGTATAATATACAGGAGGAGAGGTGATGGCGGGGAGGAGAGGCGATGGCGGGGAGGAGAGGCGATGGCGGGGAGGAGAGGTATAATATACAGGAGGAGAGGTGATGGCGGGGAGGAGAGGTATAATATACAGGAGGAGAGGCGATGGCGGGGAGGAGAGGTATAATATACAGGAGGAGAGGCGATGGCGGGGAGGAGAGGTAGAATATACAGGAGGAGAGGCGATGGCGGGGAGGAGAGGTATAATATACAGGAGGAGAGGTGATGGCGGGGAGGAGAGGTATAATATACAGGAGGAGAGGTGATGGCGGGGAGGAGAGGCGATGGCGGGAGGAGAGGTATAATATACAGGAGGAGAGGCGATGGCGGGGAGGAGAGGTATAATATACAGGAGGAGAGGCGATGGCGGGGAGGAGAGGCGATGGCGGGGAGGAGAGGTAGAATATACAGGAGGAGAGGCGATGGCGGGGAGGAGAGGTAGAATATACAGGAGGAGAGGTGATGGCGGGGAGGAGAGGTAGAATATACAGGAGGAGAGGTGATGGCGGGGAGGAGAGGCGATGGCGGGGAGGAGAGGTAGAATATACAGGAGGAGAGGCGATGGCGGGGAGGAGAGGTAGAATATACAGGAGGAGAGGTGATGGCGGGGAGGAGAGGTAGAATATACAGGAGGAGAGGCGATGGCGGGGAGGAGAGGTAGAATATACAGGAGGAGAGGTGATGGTGGGGAGGAGAGGCGATGGCGAGGAGGAGAGGTAGAATATACAGGAGGGAGAGGCGATGGCGGGAGGAGAGGTATAATATACAGGAGGAGAGGTGATGGCGGGGAGGAGAGGCGATTGCGGGGAGGAGAGGTATAATATACAGGAGGAGAGGTGATGGCGGGGAGGAGAGGTAGAATATACAGGAGGAGAGGTGATGGCGGGGAGGAGAGGTAGAATATACAGGAGGAGAGGCGATGGCGGGGAGGAGAGGTATAATATACAGGAGGAGAGGCGATGGCGGGGAGGAGAGGTATAATATACAGGAGGAGAGGTGATGGCGGGGAGGAGAGGCGATTGCGGGGAGGAGAGGTATAATATACAGGAGGAGAGGTGATGGCGGGGAGGAGAGGTAGAATATACAGGAGGAGAGGTGATGGCGGGGAGGAGAGGTAGAATATACAGGAGGAGAGGTGATGGCGGGGAGGAGAGGCGATGGCGGGGAGGAGAGGCGATGGCGGGGAGGAGAGGTAGAATATACAGGAGGAGAGGTGATGGCGGGGAGGAGAGGTATAATATACAGGAGGAGAGGCGATGGCGGGGAGGAGAGGCGATGGCGGGGAGGAGAGGTATAATATACAGGAGGAGAGGTGATGGCGGGGAGGAGAGGTGATGGCGGGGAGGAGAGGTATAATATACAGGAGGAGAGGTGATGGCGGGGAGGAGAGGTATAATATACAGGAGGAGAGGTGATGGCGGGGAGGAGAGGCGATGGCGAGGAGGAGAGGTAGAATGTAGAGGAGATGTTTGATATAGATGTATTATTAGAAATGGCAGTTGGAGGGCGGCTCTGTACGGGGGGGGGGGGGGGGGCGGTCGGGCGGTGATGAATGGGCGGAGAGGGGTGTATTTCCAGGAAGAAGTATCGGGACTCTGTAGGATGACTCTGGTGACCACCTGTAGGTTGTCCTCGGCTGTAATGGTTTTGAGGTTATGGGGGGGGAGACCCTAAGCCGTGGCTCTTGTGTGCCCCTGGGGGGGGGGGTGCCTAGAATTGATCTAAATCCGTTCTATGGCAGAGACTGTGAGCTCTAACAATTTAATTGAAGACCTGATGGATCTGTGGGGCCCTCCGGGGTCTTCTCTTGGGGGGGGGGGGGGGCTGCGGGTTCTTCTCTTGGGAAGCCCCCGGGGTCTTCTCTTGGGCCCCTGACATGTTCTCCCATGCTGTCAGGTGGATTATATCCTCTGCCTGGTGTTCAGAGGTGACCCCCCCCCCCCCCGGGTGGCCATCCATTAACCTAATTGCTACCGGATCTATAATTACCTGAAGTAGTAAATTCCATCATAGGATTACCGGGCCGGCATTGTGGAGGAACTCCGGGCGGAGAAATGTGCCATCAGTGAGGGATTATGGGAAATGTTCCTCTGTATTGGGCAATGCTCAGGTAATAATCTTTGTTTCAATAGGAACAAAAACCTGGCAGAGGCTCAACACCCCCCCCCCCCCCCTCCAATTCTTCCACACACTAGAACACCTCCAACCTTTCCCGATCTCTCCTCTCCTTCCTGTGACTCCACCAAGGACAAGAAGTGAAATGTCCACATGATGGCAAAACCAAAACAGAGGATCTAACCCCCCCCCCCCCCCATAGAAAACCAGGTCTTTAGCGTCTTTGGAGATTAATTTTAATATGGGGGGGCAAAGGTGTAAGGACCAGCTGGAGCCTGACGGACCCCCTGCCTGCCTATAAGTTGGATTGGTGCGGAGGTCAGCCGGACTCGATATTGTAGGGGGACCCCGGCGGTTGTGGGAATTCTGGGTGGGTGGGAAGCCAGCGATCGGCAGGTCACTCATATTAGATGGATTAGAGGTGGCGGAGAGCTGTGCTAATTGCTTTGCTTCTAATCCGCCTCTAGACGGGCTGATCCCCCCCCCCCCCCCCCCCGACCACCCGCTGGGCCAGAGCTGGCAGAGAGACCGCCGTGCGCCACTCCAATCCCCACCCCATGGAGTGCTCTCAACTCCGCCCACAAAACCTCCAACATTCTATTCCTCTACAATACACAGGATACCCCCCCCCCCCCCCACACACACACCAAACCCAGATATTACCTTGTAAAGTATCCGTGACATCATCACTGGGCTGTACACAGCCTGAGAGCAGAGCTGTGGGAGGGGCCAGCAGGCTCCACCCACTACAGGGGGGGGCGGAGACGAGACCAGTCCCCCTGTACAAGGAGAGGGGAGAGCAGTGGGTGGTCTTTATTACAGGAAGTCTCACACTGGATTCCTGCACAGATCTGGGAGAAGATTCCGGAAGAAGTCACATGACCGAGGGATTTATTATCCCAGGGTTCAGCTTTATATATACTATAGAGGATCTATCCAATGAGAACACAGAAACCTGGCAAAGAGTCTAACCCCCCCCCCATTTTATCCATACTGAGTGCAGACTCTCCACACTGCTCAGGAACGTTTCCTCTGATTATATAAAAGTGTTACAAAGTTTCAGTGAACTTTTTGTATCTCTTCTTCTATCAGATATGGGGGAGGGGTCAGTGTTATCTGTCTGGCAGTTGACTCCTTTTTTTTTTTTGTTTCTATATAAACATCTCAGTAAAGTTTTTGTATTGGATGAGATTGGAGTGTGTGGTTGGTGTCGTCCAATCGGGAAGACTCTCTGTTTTATATAAATGTCTCATCGGATGAGATTGGGGTGTGTGTGGTCGGTGTCGTCCAATCGGATGAGGTTGGTGTGTGTGTGGTCGGTGTCATCCAATCGGATGAGGTTGGTGTGTGTGTGTGTGTGGTCGGTGTCGTCCAATTGGATGAGATTGGGGTGTGTGTGGTCGGTGTCGTCCAATCGGATGAGGTTGGTGTGTGTGTGGTCGGTGTCGTCCAATCGGATGAGGTTGGTGTGTGTGTGGTCGGTGTCGTCCAATCGGATGAGGTTGGTGTGTGTGTGGTCGGTGTCGTCCAATCGGATGAGGTTGGTGTGTGTGTGGTCGGTGTCGTCCAATCGGATGAGGTTGGTGTGTGTGTGGTCGGTGTCGTCCAATCGGATGAGCTTGGTGTGTGTGTGGTCGGTGTCGTCCAATCGGATGAGGTTGGTGTGTGTGTGGTCGGTGTCGTCCAATCGGATGAGGTTGGTGTGTGGTGGTCGGTGTCGTCCAATCGGATGAGGTTGGGGTGTGTGTGGTCGGTGTCGTCCAATCGGATGAGGTTGGTGTGGGTGTGGTCGGTGTCGTCCAATCGGATGAGGTTGGTGGGTGTGTGGTCGGTGTCGTCCAATCGGATGAGGTTGGTGGGTGTGGTCGGTGTCGTCCAATCAGGGAGGCGCTCGGTTTATATAAACGTCTCGGTAAAGTTTTTGTATCTCTTCTGAGGAGGAAAAGAAAGTTTGTAAATATTATTCTTCCTCTTCCCAGGCCCAGAGGGGGCGGAGCTGTCCTCTCTCCCCTCAGCTGGCACATGCAGGGTTAATCTGGGGCCCCTCCCCCCTCTGAAGAATGGGAGGAAGGGGGAGGGGCTGAGATAAAAGTACAAACTAGTGGCAGACATGAGGCTGGGGAGCTCCGGGGGATGGTGAGGGTCTGGGGGAGACCGGCTCAGGACTCTGCCCCCCGACTCGGCCCCCCGTGCTCCGCTGTGATTGGGATCTGTGGCCCCCGGGCCCCCCAGTGTTAGAGGACATGGCTGGTAGGGGAGTCCGGTGAGGCCTGGTATAAGGGAGGCTGGGAGGCCCCCCCACCCCCTCCCCCGGACTGACAGCTGGAGACGGTGTGGATGTCAGTCAATGGAAGTTCTAAGAGACTCTGTTGTACATTTCACTTTTCAGATGTCATCGTACAAGAGGGCGACCCTGGACGAGGAGGAGCTGGTGGACTCCATCGGTGAGGGCGAGGTCTACCCCAATGGAGTGCAGGTGAGGACCCTTACCTGTGCATGTGACCCCTGAGTGTCGCCCCCCCCCCGTGGTGTCTGTGTGTCCCCCCAACCTCCTGACCAACCCTCCCCAATTCTTCAGGTCTACCTGTGTGTGATTCCAGATGGTCTGTTCTCTTACCCCCCCCCGAACCTGAAAGGTGTCCTGAACCCCCCAAATGTGTGGGTCTACCTGTGTGTATGTCCCCCCCCGAGTATCCCGACCCCCCGGGTGGTGTCTGTGTCCTCCCACCCCGGATGGTTCTTCTGTCTCCTGACTGACCCTCCGCCATTCTTCAGGTCTACCTGTGTGTGACCCCAGATGGTCCAAGTTGTCCCCAAACCTGGATTGGGTCCTGAACCCCCCCCCCCCCCCCCCCCCAATGTGTGGGTCTATCTGTGCATGTGACCCCTGAGTGTCCCAACCCCCGTGTGGGGTGTGTGTATCCTGACCACCCCCCCCCCCCCGTGTGGGGTGTGTATCCTGACCATCCCCCCCCCCCCATGTGGGGTGTGTGTATCCTGACCATCCCCCCCCCGTGTGGGGTGTGTGTATCCTGACCAGCCCCCCCCCCCCCCCGTGTGGGGTGTGTGTATCCTGACCAGCCCCCCCCCCATGTGGGGTGTGTGTATCCTGACCAGCCCCCCCCCCATGTGGGGTGTGTGTATCCTGACCAGGCCCCCCCCCCCATGTGGGGTGTGTGTATCCTGACCAGCCCCCCCCCATGTGGGGTGTGTGTATCCTGACCAGCCCCCCCCCCATGTGGGGTGTGTGTATCCTGACCAGGCCCCCCCCCATGTGGGGTGTGTGTATCCTGACCAGCCCCCCCCCATGTGGGGTGTGTGTATCCTGACCAGCCCCCCCCCCCATGTGGGGTGTGTGTATCCTGACCAGGCCCCCCCCCCCATGTGGGGTGTGTGTATCCTGACCAGCCCCCCCCCCATGTGGGGTGTGTGTATCCTGACCAGCCCCCCCCCCCATGTGGGGTGTGTGTATCCTGACCAGCCCCCCCCATGTGGGGTGTGTGTATCCTGACCAGGCCCCCCCCCCATGTGGGGTGTGTGTATCCTGACCAGGCCCCCCCCCCATGTGGGGTGTGTGTATCCTGACCAGGCCCCCCCCCCCCCATGTGGGGTGTGTGTATCCTGACCAGGCCCCCCCCCCATGTGGGGTGTGTGTATCCTGACCAGGCCCCCCCCCCCATGTGGGGTGTGTGTATCCTGACCAGCCCCCCCCCATGTGGGGTGTGTGTATCCTGACCAGGCCCCCCCCCCCTATCTCTGCAGGTATCCTGAACCGCCGAATGTCTGGATCTACCTATTTTGTGACCCGTGAAAGTGTCCTGACCCCCAGATGGTGTCTCCTGTGTCCTGACCACCCCCAATTCCTGAGGGTCTACCTGTTTGTGACCCCACATGGTGCCGGTGTGTTCACCCATGCCCCCCCCTCCTCCCCCTCATGATCTGTGTTGTTACGTTGTCTCCTCCTCGCTCGCACTGACACGTTATTTCCTCTCGGTGGTCGCTCGGACATGCGGCTCCCATGTTTCCTCCATGTGTGTCGGGATTTATGTTGCCCATTATAGATAATTGTTTTCAGCCCCGGGCTCTGTTCTCCCAGCGGTGTGGTGTCACCCGCTGTCTGTCCTTCCCGCTGTCAGGGACTCCGGGGGCAGGGGGTGCAGTCGGCCTGTTGGAGGCGCTCGTTTTTTACTTTTCAGCATGTTGGAGAATCTTTGGCTCCTCCTCCTTAGTCTGACAAGTCACAGAAGAGGCAGGAACAAGCCTGGCAGGACAGACGGCAGCGGATGGGGGCCGCCCTGGTGGTGGAGTTCTGTATTGCGGCTCTATGGCGGTCGTCATCCAGATAATTGGAAGGGGAGACACTTCAGTCCAGGCACACAAACCTGTATGTGGGGCCCGGCGGTGTCTATAGACGTTCGGAAAGGCTTGACACACATCCAAGGTCCACATATGACGTCTTCCATGTTTTTGTTGCTGTGGATCAGGTTTAGGGTGTTGGGGGTGCGTCTATGTGGTAGTCTTGAAGGAGGTGGGAGTACATGGTAGCTTTGAGGAAGAAGTAAAGGAGTATAGGGGATGTGGGGGAAAGGAGTATGAAGCAGTTTCCGGGGGGGGGGGGGGGTACCTGGTAGTCTTGGGATTGTGGGGGGGGGAGGTACATGGTAGTCTTGGGATTGTGGGGGGGGAGGTACATGGTAGTCTTGGGATTGTGGGGGGGGGAGGTACATGGTAGTCTTGGGATTGTGGGGGGGGGGTACATGGTAGTCTTGGGATTGTGGGGGGGGGGAGGTACATGGTAGTCTTGGGATTGTGGGGGGGGAGGTACATGGTAGTCTTGGGATTGTGGGGGGGGGGAGGTACATGGTAGTCTTGGGATTGTGGGGGGGGGGGAAGGAGTACATGGTAGTCTTGGGATTGTGGGGGGGGGAGGAGTACATGGTAGTCTTGGGATTGTGGGGGGGGAAGGAGTACATGGTAGTCTTGGGATTGTGGGGGGGGGGGGGGGGAGTACATGGTAGTCTTGGGATTGTGGGGGGGGGGGGGAGTACATGGTAGTCTTGGGATTGTGGGGGGGGAGGAGTACATGGTAGTCTTGGGATTGTGGGGGGGGGGGAGTACATGGTAGTCTTGGGATTGTGGGGGGGGAAGGAGTACATGGTAGTCTTGGGATTGTGGGGGGGGAGGAGTACATGGTAGTCTTGGGATTGTGGGGGGGGGGGGAGTACATGGTAGTCTTGGGATTGTGGGGGGGGAGGAGTACATGGTAGTCTTGGGATTGTGGGGGGGGGGGGGAGTACATGGTAGTCTTGGGATTGTGGGGGGGGGAAGGAGTACATGGTAGTCTTGGGATTGTGGGGGGGGAGGAGTACATGGTAGTCTTGGGATTGTGGGGGGGGGGGGGAGTACATGGTAGTCTTGGGATTGTGGGGGGGGAGGAGTACATGGTAGTCTTGGGATTGTGGGGGGGAGGAGTACATGGTAGTCTTGGGATTATGGGGGGGGAGGAGTACATGGTAGTCTTGGGATTGTTGGGGGAATGAGTATGCGGGGGGGTGTTGGGGGAAGGAGTATGCGGGGGGGGGGGTTGGGGGAATGAGTATGCGGGGGGGGACGTAGGGAGAAGGTGTGTGTGTGTGTGTGTGTGTGTGTGTGTGTGTGGGGGGGGGGGGGGTGTTGCACAGTAAGTAATACTGTTTTTCTGGGTGGTGTGGGAACGGAGCAGTCCAGCCCCCCCCCCGTCACTCGTCATGTTATACAATCTCTAAACACATTTGATCTCTTCCAAATCCCATTGACGTGATGGGGAGTGGTGCCTTCGTCTTGCTCAGTGAGTCACATCCAGCTGCTCATGAGAGTAAAGCTTCCCTGATTGTGAGCTCTTGGGACCTACAACATGGATATATTCGGGGGGCCAACCTCGGACACACATTGGTTGGGGGGGTGGGGGGGGTTTGGCGGTGGCATCAGACACACATTGGTTGGGGGGGATTGGCGGTGGCATCAGACACACATTGGTTGGGGGGGATTGGCGGTGGCATCAGACACACATTGGTTGGCATAGGACACACATTGGTTGGCGGTGGCATAGGACACACTTGGTTGGGGGGGGTTGGCATTGGCATAGGACACACATTGGTTGGGGGGGGAGGGGGGGTTGGCGGTGGCATAGGACACACATTGGTTGGCGGTGGCATAGGACACACATTGGTTGGGGGGGGTTGGCGGTGGCATAGGACACACATTGGTTGGGGGGGGGGGGGGGTTGGCGGTGGCATAGGACACACATTGGTTGGGGGGGGGGTTGGCGGTGGCATAGGACACACATTGGTTGGGGGGGGGTTGGCGGTGGCATAGGACACACATTGGTTGGGGGGGGGGGGGTTGGCGGTGGCATAGGACACACATTGGTTGGGGGGGGGGGGGGTTGGCGGTGGCATAGGACACACGGTTGGTTGGGGGGGGGGGGGGTTGGCGGTGGCATCAGACACACATTGGTTGGGGGGGGGGTTGGCGGTGGCATAGGACACACATTGGTTGGGGGGGGGGGGGGTTGGCGGTGGCATAGGACACACGGTTGGTTGGGGGGGGGGGGGGTTGGCGGTGGCATCAGACACACATTGGTTGGGGGGGGGGGGTTGGCGGTGGCATAGGACACACGGTTGGTTGGGGGGGGGGGGTTGGCGGTGGCATCAGACACACATTGGTTGGGGGGGGGGGGGGTTGGCGGTGGCATCAGACACACATTGGTTGGGGGGGGGGGGGGGGTTGGCGGTGGCATCAGACACACATTGGTTGGGGGGGGGGGGGGTGGCGGTGGCATAGGACACACGGTTGGTTGGGGGGGGGGGGGGGGTTGGCGGTGGCATCAGACACACATTGGTTGGGGGGGGGGGGTTGGCGGTGGCATAGGACACACATTGGTTGGGGGGGGGGGGGGTTGGCGGTGGCATCGGACACACATTGGTTGGGGGGGGGGGGGTTGGCGGTGGCATAGGACACACATTGGTTGGGGGGAGGGGGGTTGCCGGCGGCATCAGACACGCATTGGTTGGGGGGGGGAGGGGGGTTGCCGGCGGCATCAGACACACATTGGTTGGGGGGGGGGGTTGGCGTTGGCTTTAGACACACATTGGGAGGGGGGTTGCCGGCGGCATAGGACACATATTGGAGACGGTTATGACGAGTGTGTGGGGAATTGTTTCCATTCCAGAGATGTCACTCACCATATTGTGGTAACCGGATCCGGCTCACCTGGCACAGTACAGGTAAAGCAGCCACATAATCCTCTCCGCTTCCATTAACCCTTCACATGCAGCTGTTGTCGGGTGACGGGGTCACCACCTGCCCTATGGCTTGGAACAGGAGGCTGAATTCTGATTTGAGGTTTGGATGAGATGGAATTAATCCACAATCGGGGTGTGTTTGTTTTTTTGTTTTTTTTTTGTGTTTTTTTAATATAAATTTTTATTATATAGAGGATGTAGAAATGGTAGCGGGGGTGGGGGGGGGGTGGGGGTGGGTATTTGAAGTAGTAGCTGGGACGTTGGTGTGGAGGTGGGTGCAGTGACGAGGTTTCTGTTGGGGAGGTGGTTGCAGTAAAGCAGTCTTTGGGGACTGGCAGTGGAGCAGCGGGGCTCTTTGCTGGGGAGGTGGTTGCAGTGGCGGGGGCTCTTTGCTGCGGAGGTAGGTCCAATGGCTGGATCTTTGGGGGCATGGGTGCAGTGGCTAGGTTGTCGGGGGGTGGGGGGGCGTGGGTGCAGTGGCTAGGTTGTCGGAGGGGGGGTGGGTGCAGTGGCTAGGTTGTCGGAGGGGGGGGGGACATTGGTGCAGTGGCTAGGTTGTTGGGAACGGATGAAGGTAGCTGGTGGGTTGACAGAAATGTGGTTGTAGTAGCTGGGGACCTTTTGTAGAGGGGGAGGTAAAGGTGGTAATTGAGGTATTTTTGGGGGGAGGAGTGGTTTAATTATATCTAAAGACCTTATTGGGTGAATTAGGAAATTGTAATGCCCCTCTCGTTGGGAAGATTTCCCTTCACTTCCTAGGACTAGGTGGTGGCAGTAGCTGGGGCTATTGTAGGTGGGGGGGCAGTAGCTGGGGCTATTGTAGGTGGGGGGGCAGTAGCTGGGGCTATTGTAGGTGGTGGGGCAGTAGCTGGGGCTATTGTAGGTGAGGGGGCAGTAGCTGGGGCTATTGTAGGTGAGGGGGCAGTAGCTGGGGCTATTGTAGGTGGGGGGGCAGTAGCTGGGGCTATTGTAGGGTGGGGGGCAGTAGCTG
>NW_027507788.1:2236866-2304799 GCF_037356315.1 Lithobates pipiens
AAAAGAATTCTGGCATTTAAAAATTTAGTGTTGCGTTTTTGATGCGTTTTTTTTTTACATGCAGTTTGCGGGGGGGGGGGGGAGGTTGTTTCTTGATGACAGACTGAATAGCCGGTTAAGGAGTGGGCGGCCGCTGTGTCCTTAACAACCGACGAGTCATCAGCTGTCAGCGGGGTTCCTGGCTGACAGCTTGAATGCAAAATAAAGCTAAGCCAGCAAATAATAAATTAAGGGGGAAAAAGGCACGAGGTCCCCTCCACAATCCATACCGGGAAGTACTTCGGGTCAAAATTAATAATAATAAAAAAAAAAGAAAAAATGGCGTGGGGTACCCCCAAAATCCGAGTCAGCTCTTTGTCTGGGAGGGATCTGCAATACAAACATTCCCTTCTCATAAGTTTGTGTTCTGTACAATCAAACAGCCAGAACATGGAATGGATGGGGGGCGCTCCTCGCTCTTCCACTGTCTGTATAATTATTCTGATTATTCTAATACGGGATTTATATGGCGTCATCAGTTTTGCGCTCATTGGACTTGGAGCCAATGTTGCCGCATAAACTATCCCCCCTTATCAGGACAGGACAGCGTATTCATACACCACAGGTTATCAGTTTGTACCTTCGTGGGATTGGACACTGGGATTTGAGGGGACACACCCCCTTCCCTCCTTGGGTGCCTTCCCTGTAACCCCGCCCCACTCTTGTGAGTCATGACTTTTTTTTTTTTTTGCTAATGTCTGAAGGGTGATGGGCCTCTTCTCCTTCCCAGAGAAATCCACTCCACTTGAAGACTGCCATGTACTTTTTATGTCGGTACTTTAAGTGGTTACCCTGGGGATGATGGCTACAGGTGTCATCCCGGTGTGGTCTTTTTCAGGAGGTGATTAATTTTTATTTTTTTTTATTTTTTTTGTAAAATTTTTTTTTTTTAAAGCCATCCCAGTGGCTAATTAGCTGCTGGATTGCTTTTACAGGCAGCGGAAGCCGCCCGCTGGTCCCTCCTCCCAGGCGCTCCATCCCACTGGAGAACCTGGCGGTTCTACTATAAAGCAGGGGGAGGCAACCGGGGGGCACTCCAGCTGTTGCAGAACTATAAGTCCCATCATGCCTCTGGGGGTAATTGTAACTGCCAGCCTTGCAATGCCTCATGGGAAATGTAGTTCCACAGCAGCTGGAGGGCCCCCGGGTTGCCTCCCCCTGCTATAGAGCCTGGTTCAGGAGACCGGAAGCATTTTTGTCACTTCTGGTTTCCCTGGAAGTGAAGGGGGCCGTTTTTAAAACCTTGGTGTGATCAGATTCTTTTAGGGGCAGAGGAGAGCAGCGGGGTCTAATAGACTCCAGCTCTCTCCATAAAGAGGACCTGTCGATGTCACAGGGGGGGGGTGTGTTTTTACAAAGTCAAAAAAAAGTGTAAATAATACATAACAAATGATAAAGTGCCCCATGTTTGTGCATGTGAAGGTGAACTCAGACATTGGTCCCACATGTATTCATAAACGTCAGTCACGTGCGTACGTAAACGGTGATCACACCACACACGTGAACGTCAAGAGTGAGAGCGATAATTTTAGCACTAGGCCTCCTCTGTGACCCTTCACTGGTAAACGGTAAAGGCTTTTAAAGTGTCGCTTATGGAGATTTTCAAGTACCATAGTTTGGCGCCATTCCGCGAGCGCGTGCAATTTTGAAGCGTGACGTGTTTGGGATCTATTTACTCTTTTGTAACGCCATCTTTTTATTTTAACACATAATTAGGTGTTATATTATGTTTTTTGCATAAAATGTATTTAAAGTGTATTTTTTTTTCCAGCAAATGTGCGTTCGAAAAAACCGATGGCCAAATACTGTGTGACTTGAAAAATTGCGCAACCCACCATTTTTATTCTCTAGGGCCTCTGCTAAAAAAGAATGTTTGGGGGTTCAAAGTAATTTTCAAGCAAAAAAAAAAAAGATTTTTACTTGTAAACAAAAAGTGTCAGTAGAGGCGGGGTTTTGGGTAGTTTATTTTCTCTTGCGATTCTTCGTCCCTCGCAGTCTTCTAACGCCGGAACGGAAGCGGTGTTTCTGGATTGGTAAAACATTTCGGAGCCGTATCTGGACCCCACACTGTGGGCACAGCCTGTAATGTTCATTTGCTATTGGATCCTGCGTGTAGCGCTCACCTTGGCAATTGTACAACGCGTTGCGTCAGCCGCGGGGCGCTGCGCAGGCCCAGGGCTGTGCCCGATATTTCCAACAATCGAATGTGATTACCTGTAGAAGTTACTTGTGTAGAAAGTGTAAAGGATCTCCCATGTGTGCTGCATAGTCTCGGCCGCCATGAGATGGGCATAGTATAGAGCGGGGGAGGGGCAGTGATAGCGGCTCTCATACACTTCGCAGAGTCGCTCTCATATACCATCCTGTTACTCCACAAAAGCCGCACTGACGGTGTGCCCCCTGAAAATGGATGGCAGACGGGTCCGCCAGTGGCTTACTGTCCTAGGGACATGTTGGAACAGTTTCCACCAAACACCTGCAGCCACTAATCCGTGTATTGTAACATGGTGGGTGTAGTTGTTATCAGGCTGAACAGACAAAAAACTAACAGTGTGTGGCCAATTTTACTGAAGGCTTTCTCGCTCTTTTATTTTACAGAGAGTTCAACAAGGCTCTGCTCCCTGTGGGCCGTGGGGGAGGGGTATTGCTGTCGGAAATTTTGCACCTTCTATGCAAACAAATGGTATGTTATCCATACAGAACATTGCCATGCGTGGGGCAGATGTGTACAAGTCACCCGCCTCTATCATGACATCACCTGTACAGAACGTTGTCATACATTGGGGTATACAGTGTGTATATTGTGTCCTTGTCATGTCATATTTCAGAGCCATAAGAAAGTGGCGGCATTGTGGAGGAAGACCGGGCTGAGATGGCAAGATTTACTACCCGACGGGGAGGATGTGCAAAGTTTTGTAAGTGAAAAGGTGAGAGACGGCCGGCTATGCAATCCTGTGTTCTGCACCTCCCTGTACAACCCCTTCCTATACTCTGCACCCCCCTTCCTATACTTTGCACCCCCCATTCCTATACAACCCCTTCCTATACTCTGCACCCCCCTTCCTATACAACCCCTTCCTATACTCTGCACCCCCCTTCCTATACAACCCCTTCCTATACTCTGCACCCCCCTTCCTATACAACCCCTTCCTATACTCTGCACTCCCCTTCCTATACTCTGCACCCCCCTTCCTATACAACCCCTTCCTATACTCTGCACCCCCCTTCCTATACAACCCCTTCCTATACTCTGCACTCCCCTTCCTATACTCTGCACCCCCCTTCCTATACAACCCCTTCCTATACTCTGCACCCCCCTTCCTATACTCTGCACTCCCCTTCCTATACTCTGCACCCCCCTTCCTATACAACCCCTTCCTATACTCTGCACCCCCCTTCCTATACAACCCCTTCCTTTACTCTGCACCCCCCTTCCTATACAACCCCTTCCTTTACTCTGCACCCCCTTCCTATACAACCCCTTCCTATACTCTGCACCCCCCTTCCTATACAACCCCTTCCTATGCTCTCATACCCCCTTCCGATATTCTGCACTACCCTTCCGTGAGTTCCACCAACAAAAAAAGAAAACCAATGTGGTTGTGTTTCCCCAGAATCTGGACTTCACGTTGTCAGACTGCTCCAGCCCTTCAGAGAAGAAGGAGATGACGGCGGAGGAGCTCAACAAGCGGCTGGAAGAGCTTATCATCGAGGAGAATGCCAGTGATGAACATATATTTGACTGGGTAGAAGTGAGTTCTGTCCTGTGGTAGTATAATGATTCTGTCTGGGTATACCAGAGAGCCCCACCCCTTGGAGCTCGTCTGGACCGCCCCTTAGGAGAAAAGGGCTGATTGGCTGCCTAGTCCAGTTTGTGTCTAATCATTGTAAGTTTACAAATCATGTCCTGCCAGGAGACCTGTGGACAGGTTGGAGGCTTCCATTGGGAATGCCTAATGTAGAGTTCGAGGCTCCCGTTGGGGGTGCCTGTGGACGGGTTGGAGGCTCCCGTTGGGGGTGCCTGTGGACGGGTTGGAGGCTCCCGTTGGGGGTGCCTGTGGACGGGTTGGAGGCTCCCGTTGGGGGTGCCTGTGGACGGGTTGGAGGCTCCCGTTGGGGGTGCCTGTGGACGGGTTGGAGGCTCCCGTTGGGGGTGCCTGTGGACCGGTTGGAGGCTCCCGTTGGGGGTGCCTGTGGACGGGTTGGAGGCTCCCGTTGGGGGTGCCTGTGGACGGGTTGGAGGCTCCCGTTGGGGGTGCCTGTGGACCGGTTGGAGGCTCCCGTTGGGGGTGCCTGTGGACGGGTTGGAGGCTCCCGTTGGAGGCGCCTGTGGATGGGTTGAAGGCTCCCATTGGGGGTGCCTGTGGACGGTTTGAAGGCGCCTGTGGACGGGTTGGAGGTTCCCGTTGGGGGTGCCTGTGGAAGGTTTGAAGGCTCCCGTTGGGGGTGCCTGTGGACAGTTTGAAGGTGCCTGTGGACGGGTTGGAGGCTCCCGTTGGGGCTGCCTGTGGACGGGTTGGAAGCTCCCGTTGGAGGCGCCTGTGGACGGGTTGAAGGCTCCCGTTGGAGGTGCTTGTGGACGGGTTGGAGGCTCCCGTTGGGGGTGCCTGTGGACGGTTTGAAGGCTCCCGTTGGGGGTGCCTGTGGACGGTTTGAAGGTGCCTGTGGACGGGTTGGAGGCTCTCGTTGGGGCTGCCTGTGGACGGGTTGGAGGCTCCCGTTGGGGCTGCCTGTGGACGGGTTGGAGGCTCCCGTTGGGGCTGCCTGTGGACGGGTTGGAGGCTCCCTTTGGGGCTGCCTGTGGACGGGTTGGAGGCTCCCTTTGGAGGTGCTTGTGGACGGGTTGAAGGCTCCCGTTAGGAGGTGCTTGTGGACGGGTTGGAGGCTCCCGTTGGAGGTGCTTGTGGACGGGTTGGAGGCTCCCTTTGGAGGTGCTTGTGGACGGGTTGGAGGCTCCCATTGGAGGTGCTTGTGGACGGGTTGGAGGCTCCCTTTGGAGGTGCTTGTGGACGGGTTGGAGGCTCCCTTTGGAGGTGCTTGTGGACGGGTTGGAGGCTCCCGTTGGAGGTGCTTGTGGACGGGTTGGAGGCTCCCTTTGGAGGTGCTTGTGGACGGGTTGGAGGCTCCCTTTGGAGGTGCTTGTGGACGGGTTGGAGGCTCCCGTTGGAGGTGCTTGTGGACGGGTTGGAGGCTCCCTTTGGAGGTGCTTGTGGACGGGTTGAAGGCTCCCGTTGGAGGTGCTTGTGGACGGGTTGGAGGCTCCCTTTGGAGGTGCTTGTGGACGGGTTGGAGGCTCCCGTTGGAGGTGCTTGTGGACGGGTTGGAGGCTCCCTTTGGAGGTGCTTGTGGACGGGTTGGAGGCTCCCTTTGGAGGTGCTTGTGGACGGGTTGGAGGCTCCCGTTGGAGGTGCTTGTGGACGGGTTGGAGGCTCCCTTTGGAGGTGCTTGTGGACGGGTTGGAGGCTCCCGTTGGAGGTGCTTGTGGACGGGTTGGAGGCTCCCTTTGGAGGTGCTTGTGGACGGGTTGGAGGCTCCCTTTGGAGGTGCTTGTGGACGGGTTGGAGGCTCCCGTTGGAGGTGCTTGTGGACGGGTTGGAGGCTCCCGTTGGAGGTGCTTGTGGACGGGTTGGAGGCTCCCGTTGGAGGTGCTTGTGGACGGGTTGGAGGCTCCCGTTGGAGGTGCTTGTGGACGGGTTGGAGGCTCCCGTTGGAGGTGCTTGTGGACGGGTTGGAGGCTCCCGTTGGAGGTGCTTGTGGACGGGTTGGAGGCTCCCGTTGGAGGTGCTTGTGGACGGGTTGGAGGCTCCCTTTGGAGGTGCTTGTGGACGGGTTGGAGGCTCCCGTTGGAGGTGCTTGTGGACGGGTTGGAGGCTCCCGTTGGAGGTGCTTGTGGACGGGTTGGAGGCTCCCTTTGGAGGTGCTTGTGGACGGGTTGGAGGCTCCCTTTGGAGGTGCTTGTGGACGGGTTGGAGGCTCCCGTTGGAGGTGCTTGTGGACGGGTTGGAGGCTCCCTTTGGAGGTGCTTGTGGACGGGTTGGAGGCTCCCGTTGGAGGTGCTTGTGGACGGGTTGGAGGCTCCCTTTGGAGGTGCTTGTGGACGGGTTGAAGGCTCCAGTTGGAGGTGCTTGTGGACGGGTTGGAGGCTCCCTTTGGAGGTGCTTGTGGACGGGTTGGAGGCTCCCGTTGGAGGTGCTTGTGGACGGGTTGGAGGCTCCCTTTGGAGGTGCTTGTGGACGGGTTGGAGGCTCCCGTTGGAGGTGCTTGTGGACGGGTTGGAGGCTCCCGTTGGAGGTGCTTGTGGACGGGTTGGAGGCTCCCTTTGGAGGTGCTTGTGGACGGGTTGGAGGCTCCCGTTGGAGGTGCTTGTGGACGGGTTGGAGGCTCCCGTTGGAGGTGCTTGTGGACGGGTTGAAGGCTCCCGTTGGAGGTGCTTGTGGACGGGTTGGAGGCTCCCGTTGGGGGTTGCCTGAAGACATGTTGAGGGATGCCTAAGGATGGTTTGGTGGCTCCTGTTGGGGGATGCCTGATAGGTTTTTGTTTTGTTTTTTATTATTATTATTATTATTATTTTTTATTTGAGAGAAAAGTACAAGATCACTACAGCATATATGCAACCTAATCATCACCGGAAGCTTCAAACCTGTCCTCAGGCCAATGGTTGTCAGTCCAAAAATAGGTGCCGATGACTCTGCAAGAAAACCCCTTTTTATTGCAGCGCAGGTAAAATCCAGCCAAAATACCTACGCATTTCAGCCCAAAAGGGGCCCTGAGCATATATTTAAAATATAAAAAAAAAAATTGTCATGCTATCACAATCCGGATAATAGTGACAAATTGTTAAATAGAAAAAGTCCTCTTTGTGTAGAAATTGATTGAATATCAACGGCATCCACCAACATAACTGGAAGTAGTCCTCCTGTGATATCACCACCACCAAGTGCCAAAATGCTTGCTTACCAGCTGTTGTTGACCCCGTCTTATAGGAGGTCAAACGCGCTGTGGCCTAATACCCAGCCAGGACCTTTACACGCCTGTAAGTCCTCTTGGGTGCCTACAGCGATGTCAATAAGCATCTCCAAGCAGCCTCCTTTGATTCCTCCCTAATCATCAGAGCAATGTTAGAGACCCTTTTGGGCTGAAACGCGTAGGCCTTTTGGCTGGATTTTACCTGTGCTGCTATAAACGGAGGTCTAGTTGCCGAATTTTACGGCTGCTTTTTTTTTTTTTTAGACTTTCATGCATGTATTAAGCCTGCAGCGGCTTTGGGTTGTGCTTTAAAGGCTCTGATTGGTAATGCCCGAGGACAGGTTTAGGCGTCCAGTGATGATGCCCGAGGACAGGTTTAAGGCTCTGATTGGCAATGCCTGAGGATAGTTGTTAGTACTTGGCCTTTTAGTCTGTGAAATGTGTCGGCCCTCTTTTGTTTTAGTACATGGCGTGTCTGGCAGCACAGACAGCAGGTAAGAGACATCTTGTGTGACATGTCCATTCTGAATGACCTGGAATTGTGCTGACCCGGCTTCTCCTCTTCCAGGCTAATCTAGATGAAGGCCAGATGATGTCTCCGACATTCCTTAGAGCTTTAATGACCGCAGTGTGCAAAGCGGCGATTGTGGGTGAGTGTTTGTGACCAGACGTGTCGTGTGAGGTCGGCAACGAGACTCTGACAGGTTCTCTTCTTTCCCTCCCCAGGGGATTGTTCTTCCTGCCGCGTGGACACTACTTTTCTCAAACAGAAGGTTCCAGTCTTAGTAAAGTACCTGGACTCCAATGTAGAGAGGGAACTACAAGCACTTTATGCACTTCAAGCATTGATAGTAAAACTTGATCAACCTCCCAGTGAGTACAAAGAGGGACACCTACCGAGCAACTTCCCTTCTCGTTATTGTTTGTTTATATGTGAAGGAAACACAGATTTCCCCCTCCAATCCTAACAACATTGCAGTCCCCTGCTCCATCACTCCCCATCCCAAGCTGCAGTGTCATGCTCCACCACCCTCTTATCCAAAGCTGGACTCCTCTGCTACTCCTTCCGCAATCCAGCACTATTGTCTTCTGCTCCACTGCTCATCTGATCCTAAAATCTTCCACTCCTTACTCCTCCCTCTCCCCCTTCCCTTCTCACGCTCCCATTTATACTCCCCCCCCCCCCCCCCCATCCCATGCTGCTGTCCCCAGCTACTTAAACCCACCCCCCAATCCCATTCTGCTGTCCCCAGCTACTTTGCCTCTGCCATTCCCTTATCCTCCCGGGCACACAGCGCCTCTCTGCCATTCCCTTCTCCTCCCAGGCACACAGCGCCTCTCTGCCATTCCCTTATCCTCCCGGGCACACAGCGCCTCTCTGCCATTCCCTTATCCTCCCGGGCACACAGCGCCTCTCTGCCATTCCCTTCTCCTCCCAGGCACACAGCGCCTCTCTGCCATTCCCTTATCCTCCCGGGCACACAGCGCCTCTCTGCCATTCCCTTCTCCTCCCGGGCACAGCGCCTCTCTGCCATTCCCTTCTCCTCCCGGGCACAGCGCCTCTCTGCCATTCCCTTATCCTCCCAGGCACAGCGCCTCTCTGCCATTCCCTTATCCTCCCGGGCACCCAGCGCCTCTCTGCCATTCCCTTATCCTCCCGGGCACCCAGCGCCTCTCTGCCATTCCCTTATCCTCCCGGGCACACAGCGCCTCTCTGCCATTCCCTTATCCTCCCGGGCACAGCGCCTCTCTGCCATTCCCTTATCCTCCCGGGCACACAGCGCCTCTCTGCCATTCCCTTATCCTCCCGGGCACACAGCGCCTCTCTGCCATTCCCTTATCCTCCCGGGCACAGCGCCTCTCTGCCATTCCCTTATCCTCCCGGGCACAGCGCCTCTCTGCCATTCCCTTATCCTCCCGGGCACAGCGCCTCTCTGCCATTCCCTTATCCTCCCGGGCACAGCGCCTCTCTGCCATTCCCTTATCCTCCCGGGCACACAGCGCCTCTCTGCCATTCCCTTATCCTCCCGGGCACAGCACTTCACCCCACCTAGTCACAATGCCCCCATCCCCCCCGCTATGGCAGTATTGTGTTGCGGTGTGAATATCCTAAATTGCTGCAGTTACAGGCTTCTGTCATTTGATTGATCCTGCGATAGGCTCTCTAACCCCCCGTCTCTCTCTCTCTCTCTCTCTCTCTCTCTCTCTCTCTCTCTCTCGGCAGACTTGCTCCGTATGTTTTTTGACTGCCTCTACGATGAAGAAGTCATATCGGAGGAGGCCTTCTACCGATGGGAGAGCAGCAAAGACCCCGCGGAGCAGAACGGGAAAGGCGTAGCACTAAAGTCAGTCACTGCCTTTTTCACGTGGCTGCGAGAAGCCGAGGAGGAATCCGAGGACAACTAGAAACTTAAATGACATTCTAAAGACCTTCTTCAAAGACGGACAAGACACAGCAAGGGCCACTTTCACCATCTTTATATACTTTATTTTTTTCCCCCCCTTGTTCCTCTGTTCGCCAATCAGGGTACAGAAAATGGATGAAAAAAAAAAAAAAAAACAAGAATGGATCAAATGGGATCCACCCCGTCGGTGAAACAACCGATACCCAGCCCAAGAATTAATTTAAGTTTGAGGTGTAGAGAGTGGGGGAGGGGAGGGGGGAGCAGTTCCAGAATTGGATCGGGGGGCGGTCGCCCCTGTTTATTGTGGGCTATTCTATTTATAGAAGTAAATATTAATTTTTTTTTTGTTTTTTCTTTTTTTTAATACTGCCCTCTCATGCTCTCATATTTTTTTTTATTTTTTTTTTTTAAAGCAGAGAAATAGAAAAGAGAAAGACTTGCCCTTGGAAAAAATAAATAAAAAATCCACAGATCATTTCAGAAAAAGAGAGAGAGAATAATTTATTATCCACGGACTACATGAACCAGCGTTTCCTCCCCTCTGTGAAGCAGATGTACTGTAAAAGACGGGAAACCTGGACCTTCCTCGCATTGTAGCCTGCCTTTTATATTTAAAAAAAAGAAAAAAAAAAAGATATAAAAGATAATGTTTTATGACAGGTTTGAGCTTTGACTGTCTCAGCGCTAGCGGGTTCATTTGGAAAAGGTTTGCGATGAGCTGAATTCCCGCCGTACAAGGCTTCCTCCATACACTGTGTCTGTCTAATACCCAAAGCCACCATCGGAGGCGCTACGGAGCGGGCCCAGCCGCTGACAACGGGATCTTGCGCTTGGCACGGTACGCAGCGCTAATGGTTAATAAGACGGCACCCGATTCCGGCTTCCCGCTCTCGGCTCTGTGGAAGCGCTGGAGCTAACCCCCCCTTTAGGCAATTCATTCCGGACGCCGAACTGCTGTCTTGGCTCATCAGATCGGCGTCGTGGTGACGCATGATTACGCAAAAGTTTGGGGGGTGGGCGGGGCACACAAAAAAAAATTTGCAATTCAGTATTTTAACAGTTGAATCGCCGCAGATTTAGAAGCTGACAAGTTTATAGGAGGCCTCCGACAGGACGTGACCGCGGGAAGGGGGAGCGTGACTCTGGGCCTGTACAAGCTGCAGCCAATACGAGTGCAGCTTTCCAAACTAACGGCACATGGACTGTGCCACGCTTTCTCTTATGTTGTATTTCTATTCATTTTAGCCTGGTTTCCTATGGAAAGAAAGGCTAATAAAACTCTGTACCCTGTTTTCTGTATGGTCTCTTTTTGTGTCTGCGTGTCTCTCTGGGGTGAGGGGAAGGCGGGTCCTGTAGGATGTGGGGGGGGAGTGCCGGGGGAATGCGGATCCTGTAGGGTGTGGTGGGGGTGGGGAATGTGGGTCCTGTGGGGGGGTGGGGAATGTGGGTCCTGTGGGTGTTGGGGGTGCCGGGGGAATGTGGGTCCTGTAGGGTGTGTTGGGGGTGCCGGAGGAATGCGGGTCCTGTAGGGTGTTGGGGGTGCCGGAGGAATGCGGGTCCTGTAGGGTGTTGGGGGTAAATGAGGCCCTGTAGCGTGTGGAGGAGGAATGGGATCCTGTAGGGGGGGTGTCGGGGGTATGCGGGTCCTGTAGGGTGTTGGGGGTGCCGGAGGAATGCGGGTCATGTAGGGTGTTGGGGGTGAATGAGGCCCTGTAGCGTGTGGAGGAGGAATGGGATCCTGTAGGGGGGGTATGCGGGTCCTGTAGGGTGTTGGGGGTGAATGAGGCCCTGTAGCGTGTGGAGGAGGAATGGGATCCTGTAGGGGGGGTGTCGGGGGTATGCGGGTCCTGTAGGGTGTTGGGGGTGCCGGAGGAATGCGGGTCATGTAGGGTGTTGGGGGTGAATGAGGCCCTGTAGCGTGTGGAGGAGGAATGGGATCCTGTAGGGGGGGTGTCGGGGGTATGCGGGTCCTGTAGGGTGTTGGGGGAATGGGGCCTTGTGGTGGGATGGGTTCTTGTAGTGTGTGGGGTCCTGCAGGGTGGGTGTAAGTGTGAGGGTGAATGGGGTCCTGTAGCATGTGGAGGAGGAATGGGGTCCTGTAGGTTGTGTAAGGAAGGGGGGGTAGGAGTAATGTCCCATAGGGTGTGGATGAGGCCCTGTAGGGTGGGTGGGAAGAGGGTTGTGTAGGTGTGATGGGGGTCCTGTAGAGTGTGTAAGTGGGGGTGGTTGGGTTGAGGTCCTGTAGGTTGTGTAAGGGAGGGGGGTAGGAGTGATGTCCCATAGGGTGGGTGGGAAGAGGTGTGTGTGTAAGTGGGGGGGGGGGAGGGTTGGGTTGAGGTCCTGTGTGGGGTTGATGGGGTCCTGTAGTGGGTGTAAGGGGGGGAGGGTGGGGTCGTGTGTGTGTGTGGGATGAGGTGTGTGTGTAGGGGGGGGGTTGGGTTGAGGTCCTGTAGGGGTGTGGGTGAGGTGTGTGTGTGGTGATGGGGTCCTGTAGTGTGTGTAAGGGG
The DNA here is from genome assembly GCF_037356315.1 of Lithobates pipiens. Lineage (NCBI taxonomy): Eukaryota > Metazoa > Chordata > Amphibia > Anura > Ranidae > Lithobates > Lithobates pipiens. The sequence continues at coordinate 2,248,784 of NW_027507788.1, forward strand.
GGGAGGGTGAGTTCCGGTAGGGGTGTGTGTGTGTGTGTGTAAGGGGAGGCGGGGGGGGGGGGGGGTTGGGTTGAGGTCCTGTAGGGGTGTGTGGGGGTGATGGGGTCCTGTAGTGTGTGTAAGGAGGGGGGGTGGGGTGGTTGGGTTGAGGTCCTGTGGAGGGGGGGTGATGGGGTCCTGTAGTGTGTGTAAGGGGGGAGGGTGAGGTCCGGTAGGGGTGTGTGTGTGTGGATGAGGTGTGTGTGTAAGGGAAGGGGTGGGGTTGGGTTGAGGTCCTGTAGGGGTGTGTGTGTGGGGGTGATGGGGTCCTGTAGTGTGTGTAAGGCGGGGGGTGTTGAGGTCCTGGGGGGGGGGTTGGGTTGACGTCCCGTTGAAGGGGGGGGGGGAGGGTGAGGGCGAAGGCCTGTGGGGGGGTTGAGGTCCTGTAGGGGTGTGAAGGAGGATCACCTCTGTCCTGTGTTCTGCTCAGTGGAAGTCTTTCGGATATTGTTGACTTGAGTTCAGAAGAAGACGCCCCTCCCACGTTGGCCCTGAACTGGTTTGTTTTTCTACATGGCCTGAAATGGACCCAAAACTCCACCTGCTGGTTGGAGAGGAGAATACAAAACAATTGTGATGTCATACTTGTTAATTGTGTTTTATGTCTGAGCCCTTTATCTGCTGCTGTTGGGGGGAGGGGGGGGGTGCTGAGTGGAATATCCCACCAGGGTCACTTACCATGAGCCAATGAAAATGGCCGTGTGTCTTTGGAAAGCAAGCACAGAGAAGATGCGAACTCCATGCAGACGATGTTCTGACCAGTGTTGCCAACCCTCTGAAGTTAAATTTATTGGCAGGACCCCAAAATTTACAAATGCCACAATTTTTTATTTTTTTTGCTGGCAAAAATCATGAAGTTTGCTGACAGAAGCACATCTTTTACTGGCACTGCAAAAACAGCGCCTACAGTGCCAGTCTTCAGTGCAAATACCAATATGTAAACTACAAACATGTAGCCGGCGCTCTTCTCAATGTGTTTAAGTTAAACAAAAGTAAAATAAACGAATTTCTTCACTTACAAGGTCCGGGGGGAACAGAGGCGGCGCAGACAATGGGCATGGATGGTACAGGAGGGGGTCTGTCAGTAGAGGTAGGTCGGCACAATACACAGCTGCGGTCTGACTGACCTGGATGGATGGATGGTCAGTTGGTGCTCCAGGCCAGGCACAGGCATCACTGACCTCCCTGGACCCCTGCTGTGGTGAGGCGCCGCCCATTCAAAAATGGCGGCAGGTGGTGACATTACATCACTGCGCAAATGCGCCTGCCCATGGCGCCCGGTGTGCACAAGTTCTCGCAAGCCTGGCAGGCTTCGGAACAGCGCATGCGCAGTAGCCATCTTTTTTTTTACGGGGCACTGCTGCCCGTAACGGACATTCACGGGCACCCCGAATTTTTGGAATGAAATTTACAGGTTGCCCGTGAATTACCGGGCGGTTGGCAACACTGGTTCTGGCCAAAATTCAAACAGAGGATCCCAGTGCTGCCCCAACCACTGCATGCCAGATTTATCTGCTGAACAGCATTATATTTCATTCTTCAGTATATATCCAATTACTGGCCCCTTTGTTAGGTCCTCCTTGCGAGTAGCAGGTGTGACCCCCCTTTTATTAGGTGCACCTTGCTAGTAGTGGGTTGGACCCCCTTTTTTAGGTCCCCCTTGCTAGTAGTGGGTTGGACCCCCTTTATTAGGCGCCCCCGTTGCTAGTAGAGGGTTGGACCACCTTTATTAGGTCCCCCTTGCTAGTAGCAGGTGTGACCCCCTTTATTAGCTCCCCCTTGCTAGTCCCGGGGTGGACCCCTTTATTAGGTGCACCTTGCTAGTATCAGGTTGGACCCCCTTTATTAGGTGCACCTTTCTAGTAGCGGGTTGGACCCCCTTTATTAGGCGCCCCTGTTGCTAGTAGAGGGTTGGACCCCCTTTATTAGGTGCACCTTGCTAGTAGTGGGTTGGACCCCCTTTATTAGGTCCCCCTTGCTAGTAGTGGGTTGGACCCCCTTTATTAGGCACCCCCGTTGCTAGTAGAGGGTTGGACCACCTTTATTAGGTCCCCCTTGCTAGTAGTGGGTTGGACCCCTTTTATTGGGTCCTCCTTCCTAGTAGTAGGTTGGACCCCCCTTTATTAGGTCCCCCTTGCTAGTAGTGGGTTGGACCACCTTTATTAGGCGCCCCTGTTGCTAGTAGAGGGTTGGACCACCTTTATTAGGTGCACCTTGCTAGTAGTAGGTTGGACCCCCCTTTATTAGGTCCCCCTTGCTAGTAGTGGGTTGGACCCCCTTTATTAGGCGCCCCTGTTGCTAGTAGAGGGTTGGACCACCTTTATTAGGCGCCCCTGTTGCTAGTAGAGGGTTGGACCACCTTTATTAGGTGCACCTTGCTGGTAGAGAGTTGGAACCCCTTTATTAGGTCCTCCTTGGCGGTAGCGGGTTGGACCCCCTTTATTAGGCCCCCCTTGCCGGTACCAGGTTGGACCCCCTTTATTTGGTCCTCCTTGCCGGTAGTGGGTTGGACCCCCTTTATTAGGCCCCCCTTGCTGGTACCAGGTTGGACCCCCTTTATTTGGTCCTCCTTGCCGGTAGTGGGTTGGACCCCCTTTATTAGGCCCCCTCCTCGCCGGTACCAGGTTGTACCCCCTTTATTTGGTCCTCCTTGCCGGTAGCGGGTTGGACCCCCTTTATTAGGCCCCCCTTGCCGGTACCAGGTTGGACTCCCTTTATTTGGTCCTCCTTGCCGGTAGTGGGTTGGACCCCCTTTATTAGGCCCCCCTTGGCGGTACCAGGTTGGACCCCCTTTATTTGGTCCTCCTTGCCGGTAGTGGGTTGGACCCCCTTAATTAGGCCCCCCTCGCCGGTACCAGGTTGGACCCCCTTTATTTGGTCCTCCTTGCCGGTAGCGGGTTGGACCCCCTTTATTAGGCCCCCCTTGGCGGTAGCGGGTTGGACCCCCCTTATTAGGCCCCCCTTGCCGGGAGCGGGTTGGACCCCCTTTATTTGGTCCTCCTTGCCGGTAGCGGGTTGGACCCCCTTTGTTAGGCCCCCCTTGCCGGTAGCGGGTTGGACCCCCCTTATTAGGCCCCCCTTGCCGGTAGCGGGTTGGACCCCCTTTATTAGGCCCCCCTTGCCGGTAGCGGGTTGGACCCCCTTTATTAGGTCCCCCTTGCCGGTAGCGGGTTGGACCCCCTTTATTAGGTCCCCCTTGCCGGTAGCGGGTTGGACCCCCTTTGGCCTTCATTCTTGGTGGCAGAGATACAACAAGGTGCTGGGAACGTTCCTCAGAGATTTTGCTCCATAGTGACCCGATGACATCACACAGTTGTGGCAGCGCTGCAGGGAGGAAATGGGCGATCTGTGCCAGACAGGCTGTGCCCAGGCACAACTGGCACACTCTGTGGGCGTGGCTAGGACCCCCTATTGCCTTCATTGGACAGCTTTTGGTCGGTCCTGACCACTGTATATTAAAAAATTAAAGTTAGTGCAGCGCAAATAAAACAGCAAATCCACAAACACAGATAAAGAAAGCGAACGTCTCGCAGCGCGGAGGATGAAGATTCCGAGTCCATGTTCCTCCCAGATATGACCTCTGAGAGCTGAATGAAGGGCAGCAGCGCCGGTATCCCCAATGGGATGGAGAGAGTTGGCTGGTGTAGTAATGGAACCCGATCATCCGGGGCGGGGTATAGAAATAAACGATCGACGCGATCTCCGTCATGTGCATTTAAACCGGCAAGGGGGGGCCTAATAAAGGGGGTCCAACCCGCTACCGCCAAAAACTCTTAAGGCCATAACATAAAATAACGCTACATGTATCGATGAAAGATAAGACCAGTAAAATACAGCGTTATGGCAGCGGGTGACGTCCGCAATATAGCTCCTCCGCCCCCGTACGCGTTGCGTCCTATGGGACTTCGTCAGTGAGGTCCCGACCACTGCAGACCGGACACATCCCACAAGAGCTGCAATTTTGGCGTTGCTCTGACCCCCGTTGTCTAAACATTATAATTTGATCCTTTGCCAAAGTCCCTCAAATCCTTACTCTACTCAAGTCATTCTGCTTTTAACACATCAACTTCAGGGACAACATGTTCACCTGCTGCCCCATATATCCCACCCACTTTCAGATGCCATTGTAACCAAATAATCCGTGTTATCACTTTACCTGTCAGTGGTCAGAGTGTTCTAGCTGATCGGTGTGTGTGTATAGAGGGGGAGGGGGTGCGTGTACATATATACAGCATCTGACGAAAGTAAGTACACCCCTCAGTGACATGTCTTCTCTCTTTTCATGTGACAACACTGAAGAAATGACACTTGTCTACAATGTAAAGTAGTGAGTGTACAGCTTGTATAACAGTGTAAATTTCCTGTCCCCTCAAAATAACTCAACACACAGCCATTAATGTCTAAACCGCTGGCAACAAAAGTCAGTACACCCCTAAGTGAAAATCTCCAAATTGGGCCCAAAGTGTCAATATTTTGTGTGGCCACCTTTATTTTCCAGCACTGCCTTATCCCTCTTGGGCATGGAGGTCAGCAGAGCTTCACAGGTCGTCACTGGAGTCCTCTTCCCCTCCCCCATGATGACATCACGGAGCTGGTGGATGTTGGAGACCTTCCCCTCCTCCACCTTCCGTCTGAGGATCCCCCACAGATGATCAGTAGGGTTTAGGTCTGGAGACATGCTTGGCCAGTCCATCACCTTTACCCTCAGCTTCTTTAGCAAGGCAGTGGTGGTGTTGGAGGTGTGTTTGGGGTGGTTATCATGTTGGAATACTGCTCTGCGGTCCAGTCTCTGAAGGGAGGGGATCATGCTCTGCTTCAGTATGTCACAGTACATGTTGGCATTCATGGTCCCCTCAATGATCTGTAGTGAAATGCAGGGCTTAGAACTCCACCTGACTGTTTAGATGTTGAATTTTAAAGGCAGCGGCAAGTCTGCTCATCTCACAGGTTTTCTAATCTGAGACAGTCGCTGCTTTTAAAATTCAACATCTAAACATTCAGACGGATGGGCACTGGTCGGGCTACATTGATGGGCACTTGTCAGGTTACATTGATGGGCACTGATGAGGCTACATTGATGGGCACTTGTCAGGTTACATTGATGGGTACTGATGAGGCTACATTGATGGGCACTGGTCAGGTTACATTGATGGGCACTGGTCAGGTTACATTGAAGGGCACTGATGAGCCTACATTTATGGGCACTAATGAGGCTACATTGATGGGCACTAATGAGGCTACATTGATGGGCACTAATGAGGCTACATTTATGGGCATTGGTCAGGCTACATTGGTGGGCACTGATGAGACTACATTGATGGGCACTGGTCAGGCTACATTGATGGGCACTGGTCAGGCTACATTGATGGGCACTGATGAGACTACATTGATGGGCACTGGTCAGGCTACATTGATGGGCACTGGTCAGGCTACATTGATGGGCACTGGTCAGGCTACATTGGTGGGCACTGATGAGACTACATTGGTGGGCACTGGTCAGGCTACATTGATGGGCACTGGTCAGGCTACATTGGTGGGCACTGATGAGACTACATTGATGGGCACTGGTCAGGCTACATTGATGGGCACTGGTCAGGCTACATTGATGGGCACTGGTCAGGCTACATTGATGGGCACTGGTCAGGTTACATTGGTGGGCACTGGTCAGGTTACATTGAAGGGCACTGATGAGCCTACATTTATGGGCACTGATCAGGCTACATTGATGGGCACTGGTCAGGCTACATTGATGGGCACTGGTCAGGTTACATTGATGGGCACCGGTGAGATTACATCGATAGGCACTGGTCAGGCTACATTGAAGGACACTGGTCAGGTTACACTGATGAGGCTACATTGATGGGCACTTGTCAGGTTACATTGATGGGTACTGATGAGGCTACATTGATGGGCACTGGTCAGGTTACATTGATGGGTACTGGTCAGGTTACATTGAAGGGCACTGATGAGCCTACATTTATGGGCACTAATGAGGCTACATTGATGGGCACTAATGAGGCTACATTGATGGGCACTAATGAGGCTACATTGATGGGCACTAATGAGGCTACATTTATGGGCATTAGTCAGGCTACATTGGTGGGCACTGATGAGGCTACATTGATGGGCACTGGTCAGGCTACATTGATGGGCACTGGTCAGGCTACATTGATGGCCACTGATCAGGCTACATTGATGGGCACTGGTCAGGCTACATTGATGGGCACTGGTCAGGCTACATTGGTGGGCACTGGTCAGGCTACATTGATGGGCACTGGTCAGGCTACAGTGGTGGGCACTGATCAGGCTACATTGATGGGCACTGGTCAGGCTACATTGATGGGCACTGGTCAGGTTACATTGATGGGCATCGGTGAGATTACATCGATGGGCACTGGTCAGGCTACATCGATGGGCACTGTTCAGGCTACATCGATGGGCACTGATGAGATTACATTGATGGTCAGGTTAGATTGATGGGCACTGATGAGGCTGCACTTGTTACCCATGCTCACATTGGGACGATTTGGCATGTCAAATCGGCGGCTATTGCTGGCAATGACACCATCCGAATTGGTGCAACGCCGACTTTGCGGCGCTGCATCGATTTCCATAAGTAGTTCCTGTCTTACTTTCAGGGGCGATTTGAATAGATGTCGCCCCTGAGTTGGGATTGCATTGCCGGTTGGAAATTGTATGAGTTCAGCTGAACCCGCACGAATCTGAAACCTGGGCTTAATGTACAGAGCGGAAGAGGTGGAGCCTAAAGAGGAAGGGGTGTGGTTTCCAGATGACAGGATGGGTCTTAAACAGGAAGGGGTGTGTCAAATTTAAATTGGAGGGTGCATGAGTTTAGTCAGGCCTAGGGCACCACTGTGTGTGTTTGTATGTATGTGTATATATATATATATACAGTCAGGGGTCAGAATGTTCTGGTTGATGGGTATAAATGGATATAATCAGTGTGGGCCGTGCCGGTAGTATAGTGAGGGGGGAAAAGTATTTGATCGGCTGCTAATTTTGTCGGTTTGCCCCACTGACAAAGAAACGATCGTCTATCATTTTATTGGTTGGTTTATTATAACAGTGAGAGAATCACAACAAAAATATCCAGAAAAACACATTTCATAAAAGTTATAAATTGATTTGCATTTTAATGAGTGAAATAAGTATGTGAACCCTTCACAGAACAGGACTTACTAATTGGTGGAGAAACCCTTGTTGGAGATCACAGAGGTCAGACATTTCTTGGAGTTGGCCTCCAGATTCGCACATCTCAGGAGGGATTTTGTCCTCTTTGCAGATCTTCTTCAAGTCATTGAGGTTTCCAGGCTGACGTTTGGTGACTCGAACCTTCAGCTCCCTCCACATATCTTCTATGGAATTAAGGTCTGGAGACTGGCTCCAGACCTTAAAGCAACTCCTTTGTTGCCTTGGCCGTGTGTTTTTGGGTCATTGCCATGCTGGAATACCCATCCACGACCCATTTTTAATGCCCTGGCTGAGGGAAGATTTGATGGTACATGGCCCTGTCCATCGTCTCTTTGATGCGGTGAAGTTGTCCTGTCCCCTTAGAAGAAAAACACCCCCAAAGCATAATGTTTCCACCTCCATGTATGATGGTGGGGGATGGTGTTCTTGGGGTCATAGAACCTCCATGTATGACGGTGGGGGATGGTGTTCTTGGGGTCATAGGTCCTCCATGTATGATGGTGGGGGATGGGGTTCTTGGGGTCATAGGATCTCCATGTATGATGGTGGGGGATGGTGTTCTTGGGGTCATAGGATCTCCATGTATGATGGTGGGGGATGGTGTTCTTGGGGTCATAGGTCCTCCATGTATGACGGTGGGGGATGGTGTTCTTGGGGTCATAGGTCCTCCATGTATGATGGTGGGGGATGGGGTTCTTGGGGTCATAGGATCTCCATGTATGATGGTGGGGGATGGTGTTCTTGGGGTCATAGGTCCTCCATGTATGACGGTGGGGGATGGTGTTCTTGGGGTCATAGGTCCTCCATGTATGATGGTGGGGGATGGGGTTCTTGGGGTCATAGGATCTCCATGTATGATGGTGGGGGATGGTGTTCTTGGGGTCATAGGATCTCCATGTATGATGGTGGGGGATGGTGTTCTTGGGGTCATAGGTCCTCCATGTATGACGGTGGGGGATGGTGTTCTTGGGGTCATAGGTCCTCCATGTATGACGGTGGGGGATGGTGTTCTTGGGGTCATAGGCACCATTCCTCCTCCTCCTCCAAACACGGAGAGTTGAGTTGATGACAAAGATCTGGATTTTTGGTCTCCTCTGACCACAACCCTTCCCCCGGTTCTCCTCGGAATCATTCGATGTTCATTCGTGATCTTCAGACGGACCTGTACATGTGATTTCCTGAGCGGGGGGACCTGTACATGTGATTTCCTGAGCGGGGGGACCTGTACATGTGATTTCCTGAGCGGGGGGACCTGTACATGTGATTTCCTGAGCGGGGGGGACCTGTACATGTGATTTCCTGAGCGGGGGGACCTGTACATGTGATTTCCTGAGCGGGGGGACCTGTACATGTGATTTCCTGAGCGGGGGGGACCTGTACATGTGATTTCCTGAGCGGGGGGACCTGTACATGTGATTTCCTGAGCGGGGGGACCTGTACATGTGATTTCCTGAGCGGGGGGACCTTGCGGGGGCTGCAGGATTTCAGTCCCTCGCGGTGTAGTGTGTTACCGATTGTTCTCTTGGTGACTATGGTCCCGGCTGAGATCATGGAGAAGATTCTCCGGTGTAGTTCTGGGCGGATTCCTCACCGTTCTCCTGATCATTGATCCTCCACGAGGTGAGATCTTCCATGGAGCCCCAGACCGAGGAGATCCATCGTTATTTTGTGAATAATAATCCCACCATCTGTTGTCACCTCTCACCAAGCTGCTTGGCGATGGTCTTGTAGCCCATTCCAGCCTTGTGTAGGTCTCCAATCTTCTCCCCGACATCCTTGGACAGATCTTTGGTCTCCATGGTGGAGAGATTGGAATCTGATGGATTCTGTGGATATTTATACGTTTATATATTATCCCTTTAAGAGAGAAGAGTGCTCCTAATCTCAGCTTGTTACTTGTATAGAAGACACCTGGGAGGCAGAAATCTTGCCGATTGTTGGGGATCAAATACTTATTTCAATCATTAAAATGCAAATCGATTTATAACTTTTATGAAATGTGTTTTTCTGGATATTTTTGTTGTTATTCTCTCACTGTTATAATAAACTGACCAATAAAATTATAGACGATCGTTTCTTTGTCAGTGGGGCAAACCGACAAAATCAGCAGCCGATTAACCACTTAAGGACCGCCGCATGCCAATGTGCGTCATCACAATGGCATGTACAGGCACAAGCACGTACATGTACGTGCTCGCCTTCCAGCGGGTGGGGGGTCCAATCGGACCCCCTCCCGCTGGCTGCGGCAGTCCGTTTCGCTGCAGGAGCGATCCGGGATGAGGGGATGGCCGTTGGTTTCTGGCCACCTCCTCTCGATCGCTCCTGGCAAATGAGAAGCTTCCCCCGCTGTGTATAGTAAACACAGGCAGGGAGGAAGTGATGTCATTCTCCTCGGGGCGGTCTTATTGACCGGACAACGAGGAGAAGTGAAAGTAAGTGCACCAACACTACACTAACACGTAGGCACACAACACCCCCCCCCCCGATCCCCCCTCCCCGCCCCCCCCCCAAGTCACAGTGTCACTGATTGCAGTGATCATTTATTTACTGATCACTGCATTCAGTGTCAGTTGTGACAGTAAAAACTGTCAGGGCAGTTAGTGTTAGGTCCAGGGTAGCCCCCTACCACCCCCAGTAAAGATTTAACCCCCTGATTGCCGCTAGTTAACCCTTTCACCCCCTTTTGACAGTGTCACTAAGCGATCGTTTTTCTGATCGCTGCATTAGTGTCACTAGGTAGCTAGTTATTTTTTTAGGGTCACCGCCAGGTTTTTATAGCGCTAGGTACCCCCATATACTACCCAATAATGGTTTTAACCCCCTGATTGCCCCTAGTTAACCCTTTCACCAGCGATCACAGTATAAGTGTCACTGGTAACGCTGGATAGCCAGTTAGTTATTTAGGTTCCCCGTCAGGTTTTTATATAGCGCCAGGGACCTCCATATACTACCTAATAAAAATTTGAACCCCCTGATTGCCCCTAGTTAACCCTTTCACCACTGATCACCGTATAAGTGTTACAGGTGACTCTGGTTAGTTTGCTTTTTATAGCATCAGGGCACCCACCATTTATTACCCAATAAAGGTTTAACCCCCTGATCACCCGGTGGGTTATATCAATTAGGTTTTAGGGTCAGGGTCTGCGTCGCCCCAGGCAGCGCTAGGTTAGTGCCAGTACCGCTAACACCCACGCGCAAAGCATAAACCTCCTGTAGTGGTATAGAATCTGAACAGATCAATATCTGATCTGATCAGATCTATACTAGCGTCCCCAGCAGTTTAGGGTTCCAAAAAAACGCACTGTTAGCGGGATCAGCCCAGATACCTGCTGGCACCTGCGTTTTGCTCCTCCGCCCAGCCCACCCAAGTGCAGTATCGATCGATCACTGTCACTTACAAAACACTAAACACATAACTGCAGCGATCGCAGAGTCAGGCCTGATCCCTGCCATCGCTAAGTTTTTTTTGGTAGCATTTTATATTTAAATCCTGAAGGCAGTGCTTGGATTTCGGGGCCCCGTACGCGGCTAGGCTCCCAAAAAGTCCCCCACATGTGGTATCCCCGTACTCGGGAGAAGCAGCAAAATTTATTTTGGGGTGTAATTTCACATATGCCCATAGCATGTGTGAGCAATATATCATTTAGTGACAACTTTGTGCAAACAAAAAAAAAAATTGTAATATTCCCGCAACTTGTGGCAAAATATAAAATATATCCAATGGACTCAACATGCCTCTCAGTAAATAGCTTGGGGTGTCTACTTTCCAAAATGGGGTCATTTGGGGGGGGTTTTGTGCTATTTTGGCATTTTATGGCCTTCGAAACTGTGATAGGTAGTGAGGAGTTAAATCAAAAATTTACACCCTTAGAAATCCTGAAGGTGGTGATTGGTTTTCGGGGTGCCGTACACAGCTAGACTCCCAAAAAGTCCCACACATGTGGTATCCCCATACTCGGGAGAAGTAGCGGAATATGTTTTGGGGTGCAATTCCACATATAACCATGGCATGTGTGAGCAATATATCATTTAGTGACAACTTTTTGTAAACTTTTTTTTTTTTTTTTTTGTGTCATCATTCAATCACTTGGGACAAAAAAAAATATTCAATGGGCTCAACATGCCTCTCAGCAATTTCCTTGGGGTGTCTACTTTCCAAAATGGGGTCATTTGGGGGGGTTTGTACTGCCCTGCCATTTTAGCACCTCAAGAAATGAGATAGGCAGTCATAAATTAAAAGCTGTGTAAATTCCAGAAAATGTCCTCTAGTTTGTAGACGCTATAACTTTTGCGCAAACCAAAAAATATTCGCTTATTGACATTTTTTTTACTAAAGACATGTGGCTGAATACATTTTGCCCTAAATGTATGACTACAATTTAGTTTATTCGATTTTTCTTATAACAAAAAGAAGAAAATATATTTTTTTTTCAAAATTTTCGCTCTTTTTTCATTTATATCGCAAAAAATAAAAATCGCAGAAGCAATCAAATACCATCAAAAGAAAGCTCTATTTGTGGGAAGAAAAGGACGCAAATTTCGTTTGGGTGCAATATTGCATGACCGCGCAATTACCAGTTAAAGCAGCGCAGTGCGAAATTGCAAAAAGACCTCTGGTCCTTAAGGTGTTTATTGGTCCGGAGCTGAAGTGGTTAAATACCCCCCCTCCCCCCACTGTATACAGGTAGATGTAGGTATATACACACAGCGTGATTCTAGATATGGGGGTGCATGTAGATATATAGGAGTGTATACAGGTAGATTTAGGTATATACAGATATTATATAGGGAGGTGTATATAGAGATAGTATACAGGTTCATATAGATAATAATATATAGATAGGTGTATATAAGGAGGTATATATATATATACACACATAGAGGGATTAGCAGCCAATCAGCGTCGGTCTTGTATGGCGGAAGTGTCAGTGAATGAAGTGAAGCTGGGAGCTGATTGGTTGCCCCGGGTGCGGGGCTGTATGACGTGTTAGGATGGGGTATACAGAAGGGGGAGGGGTAACACACGTTGAGAGCCACGCTGGGTCAGTAGGCCCCGCCTCCTCCCATGTCTCCCCGCCCCTCCCCCTCGGTTGCCATGGAGACGACGTGGCGGACGTAGCCGGGCTCGTGCCCGCGTAGGGGGCGTGTCTATCAGTCGGGATCGCGGCGGACGGTGTTGGAGCTGCAGAGGGAGAGGTGAGCGTCATGGCGGGGGGCCCCGGGACCCCCCGATACACCCCCGCCCGGTGGGGGCCCCTCCCCCGCACACCCCCCGCTCTCTCTCACCCCGGGGGAGGGGCGGGAGGACGAGGCGGTGGGGGAGGGGCCGTTGCCGCCATTTTCTCCGGGGATGAGGATGGCGGGAGAGGTGTGAGGGGGGGGGGTTGTTGGGGGAGGGGAGGTCGGGGGTCCGGGAGGGGCCCCTCCATTCTAGGGCCCCGGAGCTCCGATAATGTGGGGTCCCCCCTCCCCCTCCTTTCCCTCCGCGCAGGCCCCGCCCTCCTTCCCTCGCCGTTCAAGAGATGCTCCGGCCTCTGATTGGCCGAGGCACGCCCCGCCCCCTGAATGCTGCCTCTTTGTTTTGTGTTGCCCGGGAACCCCGCCCACTGCGCGCCGATTGGCTGGCGGCGGAATGCAGGGCTGTTGTCCATGGCAACCAGTGAGGGGGCGCCTGATTGGTTCTCCCTGCTGATCCTCAGGCTGCCTGATTGGTCCAAGACAGTGATAGAGGAGGGGAAGCCTGAGGATCAGCATGAGGGGGAGGGGCACTGTGTGTGTGTATATATATATACTGTGTGTGAGGCCTGAGGATCAGTATGGGGGAGGTCACCTTACTGTCCTGTTATATATATATATATATATACACACACAGAGGAAGCCTGAGGATCAGCATGAAGGGCACTGACTGTCCCCTCTGTATATATATATATATATATATATATAATGATGTAAAGCGCTGTGTAAACTGTCGGTGTGATATAAATCCTGTATAATAATAATATACAGTGTGTGAGGCCCGAGGATCAGTATGACGGATTCCTCCATGGAGTGCAGACAGCCGCCCCTCCCCCTCACATAGAATGTATTATATATACAGTGTGTGAAGTCGGGGATGAGGATGATGCAGAGCGCAGGTTCTGATCATTCGATATTATTATTATACGGGATTGTCGGAGCGCAAACACTTTACACAGCACTTTACAAGAGGATTAGAAGGTCCTCCACTCATCTAATCCTATACAGTGATTGGTCGGTCCTCTCTATGATGGGAGGAGGGGCCCAGACAGGTGTGTGGTGTTTATCCAATCACCGGCCCCTATATTAGGCCCCCCTGGCTGGTAGCGGGTTGGACCCCCCTGTGGCCTCCATTCCTGGTGGTGGAGATACAAGAAGGTGTTGGGAACGTTCCTCAGAGATATTCCTCCCTAGTGACATCACACAGTCCCTGTATATTGTGTTCAGCAACCCCCTGCTGGGGGGACACAGAGCACAGTCCTAGTGAGACGCCCCCCCCCCACCGGGCACACATGGCGGGACCCCACCGAGCACACATGGCGGGACCCCCGGGCAGATGACAGGACCCCACCGAGCACACATGGCGGGACCCCACCGAGCACACATGGCGGGACCCCACCGGGCACACATGGCGGGACCCCACCGGGCACACATGGCGGGACCCCACCGAGCACACATGGCGGGACCCCACCGAGCACACATGGCGGGACCCCACCGGGCACACATGGCGGGACCCCCGGGAAGATGACAGGACCCCCGGGCACATGGTGGGACCCCCGGGCAGATGACAGGACCCCCGGGCACATGGTGGGACCCCCGGGCAGATGACAGGACCTCTGGGGCACACATGTCGGACCCCCCCGGGCAGAAGTCTCTCTCACACAATCCTCTTTTCTCTGAAGGTTCAACCGATTTCACCATGCCGATCCGTCGTGCTCTCAATTCCCAGGAAACTGCACCGAAGAACCGATCCGCTGAGAGCGAGGACAAGAAAGCAGGTGAGTGCGACACGGAACCATCATGTGTGAGATCTGTACCGAGCTCCGTCATGTGTGTGTGTGATCTGTACCGAGCTCCGTCGTGTGTGTGATCTGTACCGAGCTCCGTCATGTGTGTGTGATCTGTACCGAGCTCCGTCATGTGTGTGTGATCTGTACCGAGCTCCGTCATATGTGTGTGTGATCTGTACCGAGCTCCGTCATATGTGTGTGTGATCTGTACCGAGCTCCGTCGTGTGTGTGTGTGTGTGATCTGTACCGAGCTCCGTCATGTGTGTGTGTGTGATCTGTACCGAGCTCCGTCATGTGTGTGTGTGATCTGTACCGAGCTCCGTCATGTGTGTGTGTGATCTGTACCGAGCTCCGTCATGTGTGTGTGTGATCTGTACCGAGCTCCGTCATGTGTGTGTGTGTGATCTGTACCGAGCTCCGTCATGTGTGTGTGTGTGTGTGATCTGTACCGAGCTCCGTTGTGTGTGTGTGATCTGTACCGAGCTCCGTCGTGTGTGTGTGATCTGTACCGAGCTCCGTCGTGTGTGTGTGTGATCTGTACCGAGCTCCGTCGTGTGTGTGTGTGTGTGATCTGTACCGAGCTCCGTCATGTGTGTGTGTGATCTGTACCGAGCTCCGTCGTGTGTGTGTGTGTGATCTGTACCGAGCTCCGTCGTGTGTGTGTGTGTGTGATCTGTACCGAGCTCCGTCGTGTGTGTGTGATCTGTACCGAGCTCCGTCGTGTGTGTGTGTGATCTGTACCGAGCTCCGTCATATGTGTGTGTGTGATCTGTACCGAGCTCCGTCATGTGTGTGTGTGTGATCTGTACCGAGCTCCGTCGCATGTGTGTGATCTGTACCGAGCTCCGTCCTGTGTGTGTGTGTGTGATCTGTACCGAGCTCCGTCGTGTGTGTGTGATCTGTACCGAGCTCCGTCGTGTGTGTGTGTGATCTGTACCGAGCTCCGTCATATGTGTGTGTGTGATCTGTACCGAGCTCCGTCATGTGTGTGTGTGTGATCTGTACCGAGCTCCGTCGCATGTGTGTGATCTGTACCGAGCTCCGTCCTGTGTGTGTGATTGTGTGGCGTGTCTGATATGTAACCTGTCCTTTGTATGATGTCTGATGTGTCTAGTATATAACGTGTCCATTGTATGGCATTTCTGGTATATAACGTGTCCATTGTATGACGTGTCCATTGTATGACGTGTCTGGTATATAACGTGTCCATTGTATGGCGTGTCTGGTATATAACGTGTCCATTGTATGGCGTGTCTGGTATATAACGTGTCCATTGTATGGCGTGTCTGGTATATAACGTGTCCATTGTATGACGTGTCTGGTATATAACGTGTCCATTGTATGACGTGTCTGGTATATAACGTGTCCATTGTATGACGTGTCTGGTATATAACGTGTCCATTGTATGACGTGTCTGGTATATAACATGTCCATTGTATGACGTGTGGTGTGTCTGGTATATAACGTGTCCATTGTATGGCGTGTCTGGTATATAACGTGTCCATTGTATGGCGTGTCTGGTATATAACGTGTCCATTGTATGGCGTGTCTGGTATATAACGTGTCCATTGTATGGCGTGTCTGGTATATAACGTGTCCATTGTATGGCGTGTCTGGTATATAACGTGTCCATTGTATGGCGTGTCTGGTATATAACGTGTCCATTGTATGGCGTGTCTGGTATATAACGTGTCCATTGTATGGCGTGTCTGGTATATAACGTGTCCATTGTATGGCGTGTCTGGTATATAACGTGTCCATTGTATGGCGTGTCTGGTATATAACGTGTCCATTGTATGGCGTGTCTGGTATATGACGTGTCCATTGTATGGCGTGTCTGGTATATGACGTGTCCATTGTATGACGTGTCTGGTATATGACGTGTCCATTGTATGACGTGTCTGGTATATGACGTGTCCATTGTATGACGTGTGGTGTGTCTGGTATATAACGTGTCCATTGTATGACGTGTCCATTGTATGACGTGTCTGGTATATAACGTGTCCATTGTATGGCGTGTCTGGTATATAACGTGTCCATTGTATGGCGTGTCTGGTATATAACGTGTCCATTGTATGGCGTGTCTGGTATATAACGTGTCCATTGTATGACGTGTCTGGTATATAACGTGTCCATTGTATGACGTGTCTGGTATATAACGTGTCCATTGTATGACGTGTCTGGTATATAACGTGTCCATTGTATGACGTGTCTGGTATATAACATGTCCATTGTATGACGTGTGGTGTGTCTGGTATATAACGTGTCCATTGTATGGCGTGTCTGGTATATAACGTGTCCATTGTATGGCGTGTCTGGTATATAACGTGTCCATTGTATGGCGTGTCTGGTATATAACGTGTCCATTGTATGGCGTGTCTGGTATATAACGTGTCCATTGTATGGCGTGTCTGGTATATAACGTGTCCATTGTATGGCGTGTCTGGTATATGACGTGTCCATTGTATGGCGTGTCTGGTATATGACGTGTCCATTGTATGACGTGTCTGGTATATGACGTGTCCATTGTATGACGTGTCTGGTATATGACGTGTCCATTGTATGGCGTGTCTGGTATATGACGTGTCCATTGTATGACGTGTGGTGTGTCTGGTATATAACGTGTCTGGTGTATGACGTGTCCATTGTATGACGTGTCTGGTATATAACGTGTCCATTGTATGACGTGTCTGGTATATAACGTGTCTGGTATATAACGTGTCCGGTATATAACGTGTCCGGTATATAACGTGTCCGGTATATAACGTGTCCGGTATATAACGTGTCCGGTATATAACGTGTCCGGTATATAACGTGTCCGGTATATAACGTGTCCGGTATATAACGTGTCTGGTATATAACGTGTCCATTGTATGGCGTGTGCCTGGTATATAACGTGTCCATTGTATGGCGTGTCTGGTATATAACGTGTCCATTGTATGACGTGTCTGGTATATAACGTGTCCATTGTATGGCGTGTCTGGTATATAACGTGTCCATTGTATGGCGTGTCTGGTGTATAACGTGTCCATTGTATGGCGTGTCTGGTATATGGCGTGTCTGGTATATGACGTGTCCATTGTATGACGTGTCTGGTATATAATGTGTCCATTGTATGGCGTGTCTGGTATATGACGTGTCCATTGTATGACGTGTCTGGTATATAACGTGTCCATTGTATGGCGTGTCTGGTATATAACGTGTCCATTGTATGGCGTGTCTGGTATATGACGTGTCCATTGTATGGCGTGTCTGGTATATGACGTGTCCATTGTATGGCGTGTCTGGTGTATGGCGTGTCTGGTATATAACGTGTCCATTGTATGGCGTGTCTGGTATATGACGTGTCCATTGTATGGCGTGTCTGGTATATGACGTGTCCATTGTATGGCGTGTCTGGTATATGACGTGTCCATTGTATGATGTGTCTGGTATATAACGTCCATTGTATGACGTGTCTGGTATATAACGTGTCCATTGTATGACGTGTCTGGTATATAACGTGTCCATTGTATGGCGTGTCTGGTATATAACGTGCCCATTGTATGGCGTGTCTGGTATATGACGTGTCCATTGTATGGCGTGTCTGGTATATGACGTGTCCATTGTATGGCGTGTCTGGTATATGACGTGTCCATTGTATGGCGTGTCTGGTATATAACGTGTCCATTGTATGGCGTGTCTGGTATATAACGTGTCCATTGTATGACGTGTCTGGTATATAACGTGTCCATCGTATGACGGTCTGTCCTCTTCTGTGGCAGAGCCTGACGCCAGCTCAGAAGAGTCTGCTTCCACCGGGGAGGAGCAAGAGACGGAGACTCCTCCCGCCACTTCCAGTGAGACCGAGCAACCGAAAGAGGCCGAGACGGACGAGGAGAAGAAGGGGGAGGGAGAAGTAACAGAGGAGGCCAAGAAAAAGTAAGGAGACCCAACCGGGGGCTGTGGGGGGGGGGGGGGGTGTTTAGCAGACCAAGAAGCGGGAATAGTGGTCCTGTGTGTGTCCCAGCACCCACCGGGTTCTTCTTTTTCCCGGGCTGTGTCCAGTTGGAGGAAATGTCCTTTACTTCCTGTCCCAAAGACGCAACAGGAAGTGAGAGGAGATCTCCTTTTAGTGGTCATTGGACAGTTTCCCGTCCTCTCTGGCTCCGGTGACCCCGGATGTCTCCTGTAGAAGTCCGTTGGTCCTGTAGCTGTATCCTCCTCCCGTGTTATGTTACATACGGTGATTTGTGCAGTAATTCAGCAGGGCTGTCATTGGGCACTCATCAGAGCTTTGCTGAATGTTTTGCAGTGGGGAGAAGGATCAGTCCAAAGAGAAAGAGAAGAAGGTGAAGAAGACCATTCCATCATGGGCGACCCTGTCTGCCAGCCAGCGTGCCCGGGCGCAGAAACAGTCACACGCCTCCTCTGCCTCTCGCCCCAAGATGGACGCCATCCTGACCGAGGCCATCAAGGTTTGTGCTGGTTCCCTTCCTGATAAAGTGATTAGTAGATCCAGAATCAGAGCAGATCTTCAGGCAGTGCCGCTGTTCTGTCAGAATAGGTAACGGAAGTGACGTTCTGTTGCCACCATCTTGCTACACCCCGAACGCATCCACAGTAAGGATAGACCGAGAAGGGGGCAAGCGGACATCTTGCTACACCCCGCACTAGCCCACAGTAAGGATAGACAGAGAAGAGGGCTAGCGGGCATCATACTACACCCCACATTCATCCACAGTAAGGATAGACAGAGAAGAGGGCTAGCGGACATCTTGATACACCCACTGGAGTTTTGCATTGCACACTTATTTTTAACAGGAAACGGAGCTTATAGGTAAAATATGGGATTTAGAAATCCGACGGACTGTTTAAATGTTTAATTTTAAAAGCAGCGGTGATGCTGCTGATCTCACAGGTTTGTTAATAGTCATAACAGGTCTGCTTTTAAAATTCAACATGTAAGCAGTCCGGTGGATTTCCAAATACTGTATTTTACCTATAAGCTCCATTTCCTGTTAAAAATAAGTGTGAAATGCAAAACTCCAGTGGGTGTAACAAGATGTCCGCTTACCCCCTTCTAGGGGGAATCCTTACTGTGGATGAGTGTGGGGTGTAGACATAAAAAATTGCAACAACCGCCATTTTATTCTGTAGGGTCTTTGCTTATATATATATATAATGTTGTTCTATGTAATTCTCTAAATAAAAAATGCAGATTTTTACATGTATGTGAGAAATGGCAGAATTGGTCCAGTAGGGAAGCAGTTAAATGACAGCGGGGGGCCGTCCTAAACTTCACTGGCTGCACCAATTCAAAGGCAACGACTGACCTCACACTGAGAAACATTCAAACACCGATGGCTTTATTTAGCCAGGCATACATTAACTGGGAATTCCTGCTCTCTGATAGGAGGAGGCCCCAGGTGGGACCTTTTTGTTCATGTTTGTCTGGATGAATAAAGTTATCAGCGTTTGAATTTTTCGGAGTGCAGCCATTGTTTTCCTTTTGGATTAGTGCAGCACAGATGCAGTTCCATGCACTCACCCCTAGAGGGCAGACTTCCGCTCTGATTGTACAATGCGGTCCCCCCGGCTCATCGCCTCTCGCTGTGCTTCTCCTGCAGGCGTGTTTCCAGAAGTCTGGGGCCTCCGTGGTCGCCATCCGAAAATACATCATCAATAAGTACCCGTCTCTGGAGCTGGAGAGGAGGGGCTTCCTGCTGAAGCAAGCTCTGAAACGGGAGCTGCAGAGAGGCGCCATCCGCCAGGTAGGAACCAATCACATTTTATCTCCTACTGTGACCCCCCCACCGATTGGTCAGAGCTCGTGACATCACATACCCCCAGTCTCAGGTCTGGTATTCGGGGTGTAAGGAGGCTCTGACACCGTCTACCTGTGTTTTCAGGTGAAAGGGAAAGGAGCGTCCGGCAGCTTTGTCGTTGTGTCAAATTCCGGAAAGTCGGCGCCGAAATCCAGAGACAAGAAGGTTGGTGGTCATTGGTGCTGCCTTGATGATGAGTCGGCCGCCCCTCCTCCGCTGTATGGTGATCAGTCTCACTCTTCACTTCCTCTTATAGAAGAGCTCATCCACAGGAGGAGATCAGACCAACGTCAAGCTGGAGGACATCTTACCTCTGGCATTCACCCGGCTGTGTGAGCCCAAGGAAGCGTCCTACAGCCTCATCAAGAAATACGTCTCCCAGTATTACCCCAAGCTCAAAGTGGACGTCAGGTGAGACCGCAGCTTGGAGTATGTATGGTATATTCAGGTGGCAGCTTGGAGTATGTATGGTATATTCAGGCGGCAGCTTGGAGTATGTATAATATAATCAGGTGGCAGCTTGGAGTATGTATGGTATATTCAGGCGGCAGCTTGGAGTATGTATGGTATAATCATATGGCAGATTGCCGTATCTATAGTATAATCGGGTGAAAACAGATTCCCGCCATTTACGACCCTTTCCCGTCTCTTCCCATGGAGGAAGAGCATGCTTTTATTTATTATTAGTATTTATTCTCCATTTGAATTATGGTGTCACCTGTCATACCTTTTCACACCGGGGCCAGTGTAGGATTGGAGCACGGTTCGTTTGACCAGTTTGGACCGGCTCCCTAGAGACATGGGCTGACCAGTTTGGACCGGCTCCCTAGAGACATGGGCTGACCAGTTTGGACCAGCTCCATACAGACATGGGTTGAGACCAGCTCCATACAGACATGGGTTGACCAGTTTGGACCAGCTCCATAGAGACTTGGGTTGACCAGTTTGGACCAGCTCCATAGAGACTTGGGTTGACCAGTTTGGACCAGCTCCATAGAGACTTGGGTTGACCAGTTTGGACCAGCTCCATACAGACATGGGTTGAGACCAGCTCCCTAGAGACATGGGCTGACCAGTTTGGACCGGCTCCATAGAGACATGGGCTGACCAGTTTGGACCGGCTCCATACAGACATGGGCTGACCAGTTTGGACCGGCTCCATACAGACATGGGCTGACCAGTTTGGACCGGCTCCATAGAGACATGGGCTGACCAGTTTGGACCGGCTCCATAGAGACATGGGCTGACCAGTTTGGACCGGCTCCATACAGACATGGGTTGAGACCAGCTCCATACAGACATGGGTTGACCAGTTTGGACCAGCTCCATACAGACATGGGTTGACCAGTTTGGACCAGCTCCATAGAGACTTGAGTTGACCAGTTTGGACCAGCTCCATAGAGACTTGAGTTGACCAGTTTGGACCAGCTTCATAGAGACTTGGGTTGACCAGTTTGGACCAGCTCCATACAGACATGGGTTGACCAGTTTGGACCAGCTCCATAGAGACTTGGGTTGACCAGTTTGGACCAGCTCCATACAGACATGGGTTGACCAGTTTGGACCAGCTCCATAGAGACTTGAGTTGACCAGTTTGGACCAGCTCCATAGAGACTTGAGTTGACCAGTTTGGACCAGCTCCATAGAGACTTGGGTTGACCAGTTTGGACCAGCTCCATACAGACATGGGTTGACCAGTTTGAACCAGCTCCATAGAGACTTTGGTTGAGACCAGCTCCATAAAGACATGTGTTGACCAGTTCGGTGTGGTAGAACTCGAGTGTCCTGTACAGAGCCCTGACCTCATCCCTACTGATCACCTTTGGGATGAATTGGAACGTTGACTGCAGGCCAGGTCTTTTTTTTTCTTTTGGTACCCAACGTGAGGCCCAACATGTGGGCAACGTCTTCTCATCCAACCTCATTTCCTGACCTCACAAATGGGCACAAATTCCCACAGACAGTCTCAAAAATCTTGTGGAAAGTCCTCTTAAGAGCGGAGGATGGTAAAGTTACAAAGGGGGTAACTCCATATTAATGTCTATAATTGGGGGGTGCATTTTCTGTAATTGCCTCCCTCTGCGTTGGATCGGATGAGTTGTGACGTTTGTCTTTTGCCTTTTAGGCCTCAAATGCTGAAGAACGCTCTGCAGAGAGCTGTGGAAAAGGGGCAGCTAGAGCAGATCACAGGAAAAGGGGCATCCGGAACATTCCAGGTAAGGGGGAGGGGGATGGGTACGCTTATCTGTGTGTTAAAGGAATGTTATAAATGCCGGTTTATAATGCCAGTCTGTAGATTGGGGGGAGGGGTATATACTTCACTTCTGAATACGGTCATAGCAGTGGTTGGCATCTTTCCGAATCACTCTTGGCCATCACAAGTCTGAATCCTGAGCGTACCTGAACTCTGGCTGATCTCTGTTGGCACAGCTGAAGCGGGCTGGAGATAAACCTCTCCTGAGTGGCGGAGTGTTCGAAGACGCCATCTTATCTGCCATCACAGCTATGAATGAACCCAAGACTTGCTCCACCACTGCCATCAAGAAGTACGTTCTGGAGAACCACCCCGGAGTGAACTCCAGCTTCCAGGGTAAGTGGGGGAGGGAAATGGTACAAAGTGCTGGAGAAAAAATAAATCTTCTCCCTGTTCCTCATGTGATTTCTCCTCCTCTCTCCTCCAGTCCACCTGCTGAAGAGAACTCTGCAGAAGTGTGAAAAGAATGGTTGGATGGAACAGATCTCCGGGAAAGGGTTCAGTGGTACCTATCAGCTCAGCTTCCCATATTACCCAAGGTAGGTGATTCTGCAGGTTGAGGGGGGGGAGCCATGCTGGGGGTGGAGCCTTGTTGAACAGGGGGGATGGGAGCTGTGCCAAACAGGGGGAGGGCAGAAAGGAAAGGGAGTTATGCTGAGCAGGAGATAATGGGAGTCGTTGTGGGGAGGGGGAGCTGTGCTAAGAAGCGGGTAAGATAACTCTGGGAGCTGAGTCCCCTTGCTCAGCTGGATGGACGGGAGCTGTGCCGAGCAGTGGGGGTGGAGGACCTGAGGAGGGGAAAGGAAGCCATGCCAAGCAGTGGGGGTGGGAAGCAAGCCGAGAAGGAATGGAGCTGTGCCAAGCGGGGGGAAGGGAGCCATGCCAAGCAGTGGGGGTGGGAAGCGAGTTGTGCCGGGGAGGGAAGCCATGCCAAGCAGTGGGAGGCGAGCCGAGTAAGAGGGAAGGGAGCCATGCCAAGCAGTGGGGGTGGGAGGCAAGTTGAGCAGGGGAGGGGGAAGGGAGCCAAGCCAAGCAGTGGGGGTGGGAGGCGAGCCAAGGAGGAGGGGAACGGAGCCATGCCAAGGGGTGGGAGGCGAGCCGAGTAGGAGTTAAGGGAGCTGTGCTGAGCAGGGGAGGGGGAAGGGAGCCATGCCAAGCAGTGGGAGGCGAGCCGAGTAAGAGGGAAGGGAGCCATGCCAAGCAGTGGGGGTGGGAGGCAAGTTGAGCAGGGGAGGGGGAAGGGAGCCAAGCCAAGCAGTGGGGATGGGAGGCGAGCCAAGGAGGAGGGGAACGGAGCCATGCCAAGGGGTGGGAGGCGAGCCGAGTAGGAGTTAAGGGAGCTGTGCTGAGCAGGGGAGGGGGAAGGGAGCCATGCCAAGCAGTGGGAGGCGAACCGAGTAGGAGGTAAGGGAGCTGTGCCGAGCAGGGGAGGGGGGAAGGGAGCCATGCCAAGCAGTGGGGGTGGGAGGCAAGTTGGGGAGGGGGAAGGGAGCCATGTCAAGCAGGGGAGGGGGAAGAGAGCCAAGAAGGAGGGAAGGGAGCTGTGCCGAGAAGGGGAAGGAAGCCATGCAAGCAGTGGGAGGCGAGACAAGTAGGAGGGGGGGGAAGGGAGCCATGCCAAGTAGTAGGGGTGGGAGGCAAGCTGAGCAGGGGAGGGGGAAGGGAGCCATGCCAAGCAATGGGGATGGGAGCCATGCCAAGCAGTGGGGATGGGAGGTGAGCCAAGGAGGGGAAGGGAGCCATGCCAAGGGGTGGGAGGCGAGCCGAGTAGGAGGTTAGGGAGCTGTGCTGAGCAGGGGAGGGGGAGGGGAGCCATGCCAAGCAGTGGGGGTGGGAGGCAAGTTGGGGAGGGGGAAGGGAGCCATGTCAAGCAGGGGAGGGGGAAGGGAGCCATGCCGAGCAGTGGGAGTTGAGCCGAGTAGGAGGTAAGGAAGCCATGCCAAGCAGTAGGGGTGGGAGGCAAGCTGAGCAGGGGAGGGGGAAGGGAGCCATGCCAAGCAGTGGGGGTGGGAGCTGAGAAGGAGGGTGGGGATGGTATCTGTGCCGTTCTGAGCAGGAAGGGTAGGATCCAGCCAGATGTAAGGAAGAAATGAGCTGTGTTAAGCGGGGGAAGGGTCTGTGGGGGGTGGGGCTGTGCAGGGGAGGGGCAGTCACTCTTTATGGAGCTGTTTTGTTATGTTCCAGTGTGGTGGCGCACAGACTAATCATTTGGTTTCCTCCTTGGTAGCCCTTATGTGCTATTCCCAGACAAGGCGGGTAAAGAGGAAGATGACGATGAGTCGGAGGATGAATCAGAAGAAGAAGAGGAGTCGTCTGAGGAGGAAGAATCTGAAGACGAGGAACCCCCTCCAAAGAGGAGGTCAGTTTTTACCACCATGGCGGGGGACATCAGCCACTCATAAGTCAGATGGTATAACCTGTGTGTGTCCTCCCTTCCCCCGCTGGCTCTACATCACAGTTACATCACAGTTACATCACAGTTACATCACAGTTACATCACAGTTACATCACAGTTACATCACAGTTACATCACAGTTACATCACAGTTACATAGTTGGTCAGGTTGAAAAAAGACACAAGTCCAAAAAAAAAAAAAAAAAACTGCTGCTTGCTTAGTTCTCCGCTCTTAGCAGAGAGCTGTGACTGACAGTCGCCACTCTCTGCTCTCCCCTCCGGGGCTCACTGGAGCGCTGGGCTGTGGAGGGGGAGGGAACGGCTGGCTCACTGAGAGGCTGAACTGGCTGCCGGTCCTGACCATGTGATCCTGAGCCTGGACCGGCTGAGTGACGGCGGTGCACTTTGGCGCACTGTTGAAATCTGAAATTTGGTCCGGGCAGGAAGGGGGTGAAAGTGGCCGGTATTGAGGTGGTTAAACCTAAATTTCTAGCCTACAAATTCTGTGTACAGTCATTGGTTAAGCATGCAATTTAGTTAACAAAAAGTCCAAAAGTATATATATATATATATTTTTTTTTAATGAGCGGTGAAAGCTGTGGGCGGAGCCACAAATCGGCATTCAGCACGCACCACAGGAGCCGCTGTCAGACTACAGCTGGGGGGAGGACAGGAAGGGGGACATTTACTAAAACTGGAGAGTGCAAAATCTGGTGCAGCTGTGCATGGGAGCCAATCAGCTTCTAGCTTTTGTTTTTTTTGTTTTAGTCAAAGCTTAATTGAAGAAGCTGATTGGCTGCCATGCAGAGCTGCACCAGATTTTACAGTGAAAAGTCTGTGTAAAATACAATATCCTGAACGACCACTAGAGGTCGCCAGTGGATGAACATGAAGTCATATTTATTACCATAATAAACCTGCAAATACATAAAATGCAAACAGATAAAAAATAATTGTGATTGGCCCCCAAAAGAGGATTCCGATTACAGTGAATTGTTCAAAGAAAAATTCATAAATTGGTGTCCAAAAAACTTCCATCGAATGGCTTCCAAAAATGCATGGAGTTGCCTCAATCACTTCAGCCCCGGAAGGATTTTACCCCCTTAATGACCAGGGCATTTTTTATTTTATTTTTTTGCGATATGGCACTGCGTCGCTTTAACTAATAATTGCGCAGTCGTGCAGCGCTGCACCCAAATAAAATGTATGTCTTTTTTTTTTTTTTTTTTTCCCACAAATAGAGATTTCTTTTGGTGGTATTTGATCACCTCTGCGGTTTTTCATCTTTTGTGCTATAAGGAAAAAAAAGGCCGACAATTTTGAAAAAAATAAATATTTTTTTTTTTACTTTTTGCTATAATATCCAAAAAAAACAACACATTTTTATCAGTTTAGGCCAATATGTATTTTCATACTTCTTTTTTTTTTGTAAAAAAAAAAAAAATTTTGGAATAAGCGTATATTGATCGGTTTGTGCAAAAGTTATCGTATCTACAAAATAAAGGATATATTTATAGCATTTTTTTGTAACTAGTAATGGCAGCAATCTGCGGATTTTTTTTTTTTTTTTTTTGTGTGTGTGGGACTGCGACATTGCGGCAGGCAGATCGGACACATTTTTGGGACCATTGACATTTATACAGCAATCAGTGCATTTTTATAGCTCTGATTACTGTGTAAATGTCACTGGCAGGGAAGGTGTTAACACTGGGGGGCGATCAAGGGGTTAATTGTGTTCTCTCCTGTGTTTCTAGTTGGGGGGGGGGGGGAGGAGACTGATCGCTGTTTCTGATTACTATGAACAGCAGATCTGTCTCTCCTGTCAGAACAGGGATTTGTGTGTTTACATACACAGATCCCTGTTGTGGCTCTCGCGGGTGGCCGGTGGACACACACATGGGGTCCCCCACCGTGCGGCGGACGCGCGCTCCCCTTCTATGGCTCTTAAAGGAAGCAGGCGTACAGGTACGGCGGTCGGCGAGTGGTTAATCCAGCAGAAAAAGTGACTATTGATCCTCCACCAATCGCCTGTCACACTGCCTACTCACCGCAACACCAGCACTCCCATAAGGAGTCGCAGCAAGTGCACTCCCAACGGTCGCCACAGTGATTGGCCTGTAGACTTGAGCCGCCAGATGTCCGATCATCCGCAAAGCCTTGTAAGGAAGAAATCCACCCATCCCCCCAACCCCCCATAGTGTGATCTGTAAAAATCGATATAAAATCAGCGCTACAGTGATGTGGGAGTCGTAGAGTTGCGGGGAGTAGGCGGTGTCACCCGTGTTGGTGGAGGAAGAGCCGTAGTCACTTTTTCTGCTGGATTGAGGCAACTTCATGCATTTTTTTTGGAAGCCGTTTGATGGAAGTTTTTTGGACACCAATTTATATGATTTTTTTTCTTTGGACAATTCACTGTAATGGGAATCCTCTTTTGGAGGCCAATCACAATTATTATTTATCTAATTTATTTATTTATCTATTTAATTATTATTATTCTGTTTGCACTTTAAAGTGTATATTATTTGCAGGTTTATTATGGTAAAAAATACGACTTCATGTTCATCCACTGGAGACCTCTAGTGGTCGTTTATGATATTGTATTGGATTTTGTACTATAGGTTGATGTGATGTGATGTGGGGCGCTCGGATTATCACAAATCACACACAGAAGGTTGTACAATGGGCGGTCCCTATTAATAATATAACAAGCTTTGCGCAGGTAAGGAAATTACCAATACTTTAATTTACCCTCTTTTTTTCATTTAGTGGCAAGTCTGTCCATGTAGAGTACAGGATGCCCATGTAGAGTACAGGATGCCCATGTAGAGTACAGGATGCCCATGTAGAGTACAGGATGCACCCAGTACTTGGTCGGAGCTCCTTTTTCATGAAATACGGCGTGGCACGGAGGAGATCAGCCTGGGGCACTGCTGAGGTGTTATGGAAGGTCAGGTTGCTTTGATAGCGGCCTTCAGCATTGTTGGGTCTGGTGTCTCATCTTCCTCTTGACAATCCCCCACAGATTCTCTATGGGGTTTAGGTCGGGTGAGTTTTCTGGCCAATCAAGCACAGTGATCACATGATCGTGTGACCAGGTATTGGTAGTTTTGGCAGTGTGGGAGGTGCCAAGTCCTGCTAAAAAAATGAAGTCGGCATCTCCATAAATCTGGTCAGTAGAGGGAAGCATGAAGAGCTCTGGAATTTCCTGCTGGAGGGCTGCGCTGACTTTGGATAAAACGCAGAGGACCAACACCAGCAGATGACACGGCTCCCCAAATCATCACCAACTGGAAAATGTTGCATTAAATTTGGAAATTGTGGTCCCAGAGTCTTGAGGGGGGGAGTGGAGAGGCGCAGAGTCTTGAAGGGGGGGGGAGTGGAGAGGCGCAGAGTCTTGAGGGGGGGAGTGGAGAGGCGCAGAGTCTTGAAGGGGGGGGAGTGGAGAGGCGCAGAGTCTTGAGGGGGGGAGTGGAGAGGCGCAGAGTCTTGAGGGGGGGGGGGAGTGGAGAGGCGCAGAGTCTTGAGGGGGGGGGAGTGGAGAGGCGCAGAGTCTTGAGGGGGGGGGGGAGTGGAGAGGCGCAGAGTCTTGAGGGGGGGAGTGGAGAGGTGCAGAGTCTTGAAGGGGAGGAGTGGAGAGGCGCAGAGTCTTGAGGGGGGGGGAGTAGAGAGGCGCAGAGTCTTGAGTGGGGGGAGTGGAGAGGCGCAGAGTCTTGAAGGGGGGGAGTGGAGAGGCGCAGAGTCTTGAAGGGGGGGAGTGGAGAGGCGCAGAGTCTTGAAGGGGGGGAGTGGTGAGGCGCAGAGTCTTGAGGGGGGAGTGGAGAGGCACAGAATCCAAGTTCCATGAGGTCCAGTGTGACATTTCCACAGTCGGTGATGATTTGGGGAGTCGTGTCACCTGCTGGTGTTGGTCCTGCTGCGTTTTATCAAGGCACCCTCCCACACTGCCAAAACTACCACTACCTGATCACATGATCATGGGATCACTGTGCTTGATTGGTCAGCAAACTCGCCTGACCTAAACCAATGCTGGAGGCCGCTATCAAAGCAACCTGACCTTCCATAACCCCTCAGCAGTGCCACGGGCTGATCTCCTCCGTGCCACGCCGCATTGATACCGTAATTCATGCAGAAGGAGCCCCGACCACGTACTGGGTGTATACTATACATGGACAGACTTCTCACTAAGACAACATTTCTGTATTCAAAATCCTTTTTTTATCGGTCTTAACAAATATTCAAATTTTCTGAGATACTGAATTTTGGGGGTGTCGCTCGCTGTAAGTCACAATCTTCAAAATTAGAAGAAAGAAATGCTGGAAATCTATCGCTCTGTGTGTAACACATCCATATAAAATATGGGAGTTTCACTTTTTTGAATTACAATTAGAATGTTATTTTATTTCAGTATGTGTTGCTCCTGTAAGTCATAGAAATGTTGTTGTGCGAACTTGAAAGGTTTCCCCCGGGTCACACTGGTGCGATTTGACAGTTGGGTGACAAGTCGCACCCCATTGCCGGCAATGGAATGGTTGTGATAACTTTGAATAAGTTTCCTGTACAACTTTATTGGGATCTAATTATGAGTTGCGTAGACTTCTGTGAAATGAAGTTGCAAGCTGCAGTGAAATCGGGAGGTGCGGTTCTGAAATTTGCGTGATTTCAGACTGGTGTGAACTGGGGGTGGGGGTGGGGGGGGTGACACTTGTAGTTGGGTCCGATGTGATGATCCCATACCTTCTCACCTGCCATAGGTAGTCCTCTGTCCGTTCCTCCTGTACTAATCCCCTCTCCCCTCCTCCTCCACAGGATGCAGAAAAAGGCAGCCCCCGCCAAGTCCCGGGCTAGAGCCAGGGCCAGAGCCCCCCCACCGAAGCCCAAGAAGAGCGCACCGCCCCCTCGGGGGAAAGCCAAGACCCCCGCCAAGAAAGCTCCACCAGCACCACCATCTCCTCCCCCGGCAAAAGCCAAGAAGGGAAAAGCAGCTCCACCCCCGGCCGCCTCCAAGAAAGCCGCCATCCAGGCCGTCAAGAAGCCGGCAGCCTCCAAGAAAGCCGCAAAGCCCGCGCCGAAAGGCAAGCCCAGCTCGCGGAAATCCCTGCGGTCCAGGAAGTAAATCCGGAGGATGGAGATGGCCACGCCTCAAGAAAACAAGCGGAAGAAAAAAAAAAAAACGGTCCATCTTCATTTACAGGAAAAGGAACTTTTCCAAAAGTTGTGTGTTCATTTTTTATTTTTATTTTTTAGCATTTCCCTTCCAGTTTGTTTTCTGTGGAGGTGCAGCACTCAGTCTGTTTTATTTTGGTGTAGCTGTAGCCGCTGTGCACCCCACCCCCTACCCAACCCCTCCCCCCCATTCCTCCCAAAAACCAGCAAACGGTCCATTTCAGTTTCCTTATCTCCATGATTCTCAGTTGTGTAAATTCTCCCGTTAGAATCCAACTCTGTGCTGAATCTTCTCTGACCGTTTCAGTTACGGTTTGTGCTGAAATGATGTTTTGGTTAAATCATTGCCGGGAGCCCGAGAAGGATTCCCTTTAGGGGCCCTTTGTCGAGACGAAGTTTTGTAATCCTTCTAGCTGTATTTTTTAATAACCCTCCCTCCCCCCCCCCCCCCCATTGCAGCAGTACATAGGATAAGCCCCCCATACTGATAGCCAGCCCCCCCCCCCCCCTTCCAGTGCTTCATGGGCATTATGGCAGCGGGCCAGGAACGCGTGTCTCCAACTCTGTCCCTGTCTTCCTTATAACTACTCAGAACTAGGGAGGGGGTCCGGCAGCATTGCACTCCCTCCTTTTGTAGTTGTGGTGCTTGACAGTTGCAGAAGTACGTAGGATAAGCCCCTCCCTCCAGTGGTGTCATGGCAGCGGGCTGGGGACACGTGTCCCCTATCTCTGTCCCTGTCTTCCTTTATAACTACTCAGAGCTAGGAAGGGGGTCCGGCAGCATTGCACTCCCTCCTTTTTGTAGTTGTGGTGCCTGACAAGAGCTCGCTAGCGCACACCTGAACCCTGGGCCGCTGCCTTCCCGCCATGACCCGCTGGCATCTGTAAGTATCTCACTCGCAGTGAATACCCAGAAGCATGTTGTACAGAAATTCAAGTAGGTTTGTGTTTCCATTTTTTCTTAATTTTTATTTTAAAGCCAACTGTGTCTTTATTTTAATGTTTGCCATTTTGTAAAGACTTGGGGTGAGGATAGACATGTGAAGAAATGGGTATTCTGCTGTTTGCTACAATAAAAGACTAGATTCTGCTAGTAGGTTTGGTGTCTTCTTCTCTGCGTCCTTCTGGTACCCAACACCATCCATGGAACCTCCCCATTGGAGCCTGGTACCCAACACCATCCATGGAACCTCCACATTGGAGCCTGGTACCCAACACCATCCATAGAACCGCCCCAATGGAGCCTGGCGCCCAACACCATCCATGGAGCCTGGCGCCCAACACCATCCATGGAGCCTGGCGCCCAACACCATCCATGGAGCCTGGCGCCCAACACCATCCATGGAGCCTGGCGCCCAACACCATCCATGGAGCCTGGCGCCCAACACCATCCATGGAGCCTGGCGCCCAACACCATCCATGGAGCCTGGCGCCCAACACCATCCATGGAGCCTGGCACCCAACACCATCCATGGAACCGCCCCAATGGACCCTGGTACCCAACACCATCCATGGAACCGCCCCCATTGGAGCCTGGTACCCAACACCATCCATGGAGCCTGGTACCCAACACCATCCATGAAACTGCCCCAATGGAGCCTGGTACCCAACACCATCCATGGAACTGCCCCAATGGAGCCTGGTACCCAACACCATCCATGGAACTGCCCCAATGGAGCCTGGTACCCAACACCATCCATGGAACCACCCCCAAAGGAGCCTGGTACCCAACACCTGTCCTACGGCAGGCTGGTTCCCGGCACCAAATAACTGCCCCACTCTAACCTGATAACCGACACTATCTATAGAACCCCCTCATTGCAGCTTGGTACCCAACACCATCCATATTATTATTATTATTATACAGGATTTATATAGCGCCAACAGTTTATGCAGCACTTTACAATATAAAAAGGAGACAATACAGTTATAATACAATAAAATACAAGAGGGCCCTGCTTAGAAGAGCTTACAATCTAATAGGGTGGGGCAGGTGGTACAAATGGTTGTAACTGTGGGGAATGAGCTGATGGAAGTGGTAGAAGATTAGTTGGAGTCGTGATCGGCTTTCCTGAAAAGATGAGTTTTCAGGGAACGCCTGCAGGTAGAAAGAGTAGGGGCTAGCCAGTTGAGGTAGCGAGTTCCAGAGGATGGGAGAGGCTCTGGAGAAATCCTGGAAATGAGAGAGCTTGAGAAGAGCGGAGGGGATGATTTGGGTGATAGTTGGAGACAAGATTGGTGCTGTAGCTCGGGCAGAGTTGTGAATGGCTTTGTATTTGTATGAATTTAATTTGCTGGGTGATTGGGGGAGCCAATGTAGGGATTGGAGGAGAGGGGTGGTGGACGCCGATTGGGAGCCAGTGTAGGGATGGGGGGGTGGCAGACGCCGATTGGGAGCCAGTGTAGGGATTGGAGGAGAGGGGTGGTGGACGCCGATTGGGAGCCAGTGTAGGGATTGGAGGAGAGGGTTGGCAGATGTTGATTCGGAGCCAGTGTAGGGATTGGAGGAGGGGGAGGCGGACGACGATTGGAAGACAGTGTAGGGATTGGAGGAGAGGGGTGGTGGACGCCGATTGGGAGCCAGTGTAGGGATTGGAGGAGAGGGGTGGTGGACGCCGATTGGGAGCCAGTGTAGGGATTGGAGGAGAGGGTTGGCAGATGCTGATTCGGAGCCAGTGTAGGGATTGGAGGAGGGGGTGGCGGACAACGATTGGGAGCCAGTGTAGGGATTGGAGGAGAGGGGTGGTGGACGCCGATTGGGAGCCAGTGTAGGGATGGGGGGGTGGCAGACGCCGATTGGGAGCCAGTGTAGGGATTGGAGGAGAGGGGTGGCGGACGCTGATTGGGAGCCAGTGTAGGGATTGGAGGAGAGGGGTGGTGGACGCCGATTGGGAGCCAGCGTAGGGATTGGAGGAGAGGGTTGGCAGATGCTGATTCGGAGCCAGTGTAGGGATTGGAGGAGGGGGTGGCGGACGACGATTGGGAGCCAGTGTAGGGATTGGAGGAGAGGGTTGGCAGATGCTGATTGGGAGCCAGTGGAGGGATTGGAGGAGAGGGGTGGCGGACACCGATTGGGAGCCAGTGTAGAGATTGGAGGAGAGGGTTGGCAGACGCCGATTGGGAGCCAGTGTAGGGATTGGAGGAGAGGGGTGGTGGACGCCGATTGGGAGCCAGTGTAGGGATTGGAGAGGGTTGGCAGATGCTGATTGGGAGCCAGTGGAGGGATTGGAGGAGAGGGGTGGCGGACGCCGATTGGGAGCCAGTGGAGGGATTGGAGGAGAGGGGTGGCAGACGCCGATTGGGAGCCAGTGTAGGGATTGGAGGAGAGGGGTGGCGGACGCCGATTGGGAGCCAGTGTAGGGATTGGAGGAGAGGGGTGGCGGACGCCGATTGGGAGCCAGTGTAGGGATTGGAGAGGGTTGGCAGATGCTGATTGGGAGCCAGTGGAGGGATTGGAGGAGAGGGGTGGCGGACACCGATTGGGAGCCAGTGGAGGGATTGGAGGAGAGTGGTGGCAGAGGCCGATTGGGAGCCAGTGTAGGGATTGGAGGAGAGGGGTGGCGGACGCCGATTGGGAGCCAGTGTAGGGATTGGAGGAGAGGGGTGGCGGACACCGATTGGGAGCCAGTGGAGGGATTGGAGGAGAGGGGTGGCGGACACCGATTGGGAGCCAGTGTAGAGATTGGAGGAGAGGGTTAGCAGACGCCGATTGGGAGCCAGTGGAGGGATTGGAGGAGAGGGGTGGCGGACACCGATTGGGAGCCAGTGTAGAGATTGGAGGAGAGGGTTGGCAGACACCGATTGGGAGCCAGTGGAGGGATTGGAGGAGAGGGGTGGCGGACACCGATTGGGAGCCAGTGTAGGGATTGGAGGAGAGGGGTGGCGGACACCGATTGGGAGCCAGTGGAGGGATTGGAGGAGAGGGGTGGCGGACACCGATTGGGAGCCAGTGTAGAGATTGGAGGAGAGGGTTGGCAGACGCCGATTGGGAGCCAGTGGAGGGATTGGAGGAGAGGGGTGGCGGACACCGATTGGGAGCCAGTGTAGAGATTGGAGGAGAGGGTTGGCAGACACCGATTGGGAGCCAGTGGAGGGATTGGAGGAGAGGGGTGGCGGACACCGATTGGGAGCCAGTGTAGAGATTGGAGGAGAGGGTTGGCAGACGCCGATTGGGAGCCAGTGTAGAGATTGGAGGAGAGGGGTGGCAGTTGCCGATTGGGAGCCAGTGGAGGGATTGGAGGAGAGGGGTGGCGGACACCGATTGGGAGCCAGTGTAGAGATTGGAGGAGAGGGTTGGCAGTTGCCGATTGGGAGCCAGTGTAGAGATTGGAGGAGAGGGGTGGCGGACGCCGATTGGGAGCCAGTGTAGGGATTGGAGGAGAGGGGTGGCGGACGCCGATTGGGAGCCAGTGTAGGGATTGGAGGAGAGGGTTGGCAGACACTGAGCGGTTGGTAAGGTGGAAAAGTCTGGCAGCAGCATTCAAGATAGACTGAAGAGAGGAGGAGCCTATGGAGAGGCAGGCCAATGAGAAGGGAGTTGCAATAGTGAAGGCGAGAGATAACGGGGGAGTGAATGAGGAGCTCGGTGGTTTTATTTGTTAAAAAGGTGTGAATTTTAGAGATATTACCGAGGTGAATTCTACAAACTTGAAGACGATCGGATTTGAAGCTGAAAGGACAAGTCAGAATCTAGGATTACACCGAGTACCCTGGGGGAGGGGGAGGGACTGATGGTTGCATTGCATAGAACCACCCCATTATAGCCTGGTACCTGACACCATCCATAGAACCTCTCCACTGCAGCCTGGTACCCGACACCATCCATAGAACCTCCCCATTACAGCCTGGTACCTGACACCATCCATAGAACCTCTCCACTGCAGCCTGGTACCTGACACCATCCATAGAACCTCCCCATTACAGCCTGGTACCCGACACCA
The DNA here is from genome assembly GCF_037356315.1 of Lithobates pipiens. Classification (NCBI taxonomy): domain Eukaryota; kingdom Metazoa; phylum Chordata; class Amphibia; order Anura; family Ranidae; genus Lithobates; species Lithobates pipiens. Next base: position 2,283,618 of record NW_027507788.1, read on the forward strand.
TCCATAGAACCTCTCCATTACAGCCTGGTACCCGACACCATCCATAGAACCTCTCCACTGCAGCCTGGTAACCGACACCATCCATAGAACCTCTCCATTACAGCTCGGTACCCGACACCATCCATAGAACCTCTCCATTACAGCTCGGTACCCGACACCATCCATAGAACCTCTCCACTGCAGCCTGGTACCCGACACCATCCATAGAACCTCTCCACTGCAGCCTGGTACCCGACACCATCCATAGAACCTCCCCATTACAGCCTGGTACCCGACACCATCCATAGAACCTCCCCATTACAGCCTGGTACCCGACACCATCCATAGAACCTCTCCACTGCAGCCTGGTACCAGACACCATCCATAGAACCTCTCCACTGCAGCCTGGTACCCGACACCATCCATAGAACCTCTCCACTGCAGCCTGGTACCCGACACCATCCATAGAACCTCCCCATTACAGCCTGGTACCCGACACCATCCATAGAACCTCTCCACTGCAGCCCGGTACCCGACACCATCCATAGAACCTCCCCATTACAGCCTGGTACCCGACACCATCCATAGAACCTCCCCATTACAGCCTGGTACCCGACACCATCCACAGAACCTCCCCATTACAGCCTGGTACCTGACACCATCCATAGAACCTCCCCATTACAGCCTGATACCCGACACCATCCATAGAACCTCCCCATTACAGCCTGGTACCCGACACCATCCATAGAACCTCCCCATTACAGCCCAGTACCCGACACCATCCATAGAACCTCCCCATTACAGCCCGGTACCCGACACCATCCACAGAACCTCCCCATTACAGCCCGATACCCGACACCATCCATAGAACCTCTCCACTGCAGCCTGGTAACCGACACCATCCATAGAACCTCTCCACTGCAGCCCGATACCCGACACCATCCATAGAACCTCCCCATTACAGCCTGGTAACCGACACCATCCATAGAACCTCCCCATTACAGCCTGGTACCCGACACCATCCATAGAACCTCCCCATTACAGCCCGGTACCCGACACCATCCATAGAACCTCCCCATTGCAGCCCGGTACCCGACACCATCCATAGAACCTCCCCATTACAGCCCGCTACCCGACACCATCCATAGAACCTCCCCATTACAGCCTCGTACCCGACACCATCCATAGAACCTCCCCATTACAGCCTGGCACCTGACACTATTCATAGAACAGCACCAGTGCAGCCTGGTACCCAACATCATCAATAAAAGTGTCCTACTGCATCCTGGTACCCTCACCATTCATAGAACCACCTTACTGCAACCTGATATCTGACACCATTCATCAAACCGCCCCATTGCAACCTGGTGCCCAACACCATCTATAGAACTTCACCACAGCAGCCTGGTACTTGAAACCATCCATATAACTACTCTACTGTAGACTGATATCCATCCATAGAACTGCCCCAGTGAAACCTGGGACCCCGACCCCATCCATAGAATCTCCCAATTACAGCCTGGTACCCAACCCCATCTGTAGAACCCCTACTGCAGCCTGGTACCCAACCCCATCCATAGAACCCCTACTGCAGCCTGGTACCCAACCTCATCCATAGAACCCCTACTGCAGCCTGGTACCCAACCCCATCCATAGAACCCCTACTGCAGCCTGATACCCAACCCCATCCATAGAACCCTACTGCAGCCTGGTACCCAACACCATCCATAGAACCCCTACTGCAGCCTGGTACCCAACCCCATCCATAGAACCCCTACTGCAGCCTGGTACCCGACACCATCCATAGAACCCCTACTGCAGCCTGGTACCCAACCCCATCCATAGAACCCCTGCTGCAGCCTGGTACCCAACCCCATCCATAGAACCCTACTGCAGCCTGGTACCCAACACCATCCATAGAACCCCTACTGCAGCCTGGTACCCAACCCCATCCATAGAACCCCTACTGCAGCCTGGTACCCAACCCCATCCATAGAACCCTACTGCAGCCTGGTACCCAACCCCATCCATAGAACCCCTACTGCAGCCTGGTACCCAACCCCATCCATAGAACCCTACTGCAGCCTGGTACCCAACCCCATCCATAGAACCCTACTGCAGCCTGGTACCCAACCCCATCCATAGAACCCTATTGCAGCCTGGTACCCAACCCCATCCATAGAAACCCTACTGCAGCCTGGTACCCAACCCCATCCATAGAAACCCTACTGCAGCCTGGTACCCAACCACATCCATAGAACCCCTGCTGCAGCCTGGTATCCAACACCATCCAAGTCCTCACTAAGACACTGAAAAAGCCTGGAAGTGGGAGATTTATATGTAGAGGAATAAATGAAAATGTGTCGGACAGCCGTACTTTTCAGAAATCAGTCCAGATATTGTAATACATCGGATTGGATGAGCGTTGGGAAAGGTTTTGGGGTACAGGGGCCCTCCTAGGATCAGACTGTGGTGGGGCGCCGGAGAACCAGCGTCATTCTCAAGCAGCTTCTCATGTTTTTGGGCTGCAAGGAAATTGGGGCACTTGGAGGAAACCCACCAAGAATGTCCTCTAGTGGGTGCCAAGCCCAGGGCGCCATCACAGGGAGGCAACCCCCGAGGCACCAACTTACCCTTAATATACAACCACCTTGGGTGTTGGGTAGGTTGGTGCCTCGATGGTTACCTCCCTGTGATGGGGCTTTAAGCTTAGTAGTACCCACTAGGGGACCTTCTTTGTGGGTTTTCTCAAACTGCCCCAAAGTCCTCATTCCAAAAACATACAAGAAACTTACCTGGCTTTGTAGGAGTGTGGAGGGGTATATAACCGACATTTACCCCCATCCTATATCACCTACATATACTGCAGTGCTGTACAGAGATATACCTCACAATAAACTGGAATATACAACTACCCCTCCACCGCCTATCACCATTATACATACAGTGTCCTGAAAAAGTATTCACACCCCCTGACATTCCCCACATTTTGTTACAACCAAACCATAAATGTATTTTATTGGGATTTTATGTGATGGACCAACACAAAGTGTCACATAATTGTGAAGTGGAAGGAAAATTATAAATTATACAAATAAATATGTGAAAAGTGTGGGGGAGGGGAGGGGCATTTGTATTGCGCCCCCTTTACTCTGATACCCCTAACTAAAATCTAGAGGAACCAATTGCCTTCAGAAGTCACCTGATTAGTAAATAGAGTCCACCTGTGAGTCATTTAATCTCAGTATAAATACAGCTGTTCTGTGAAGTCCTCAGAGGTTTGTTAGAGAACCTTAGTGAACAAACAGCATCATGAAGGCCAAGGAACACACCAGACAGGTCAGGGATGAAGTTGTGGAGAAGTATAAAGCAGGGTTGGGTTATAAATAAAATCTTCCAAGCTTTGACCATCTCACGGAGCTCTGTTCAATCCATCATCGGAAAATGGAATGAGTATGGGCACAACTGCAAACCTACCAAGACATGGCCGTCCACCTAAACTGACCGGGCCGGGCAAGGAGAGCATTCATCAGAGAAGAGCCAAGAGGTCCATGGTAACTCTGGAGGAGCTGCAGAGATCCACAGCTCAGGGGGGAGAATCTGTCCACAGGACAACTATTAGTCGTCTCTCCACAAATCTGCCCTTTATGGAAGAGTGACAAGAAGAAAGACATTGGAGAAAGAAAGTCATAAGAAGTCCTGTTTGTAGTTTGTGAGAAGCCATGTGGGGGAGGGGGCAGCAAACATGTGGAAGAAGGTGATCTGGTCAGAGGAGACCAAAACTCAACTTTATGGACTAAAAAGCAAAACGCTATATGTGGGGAAAACTAACACCGCCCATCCCCCGAACACACCATCCCCACCGTGAGACATGGTGGTGGCAGCATCATGTGGTGGGGATGGTTTTCTTCAGCAGGGACAGGGAAGCTGGTCAGAGTTGATGGGAAGATGGATGGAGACAAATACAGGACAATCTTAGAAGAAAACCTGTTAGAGTCGGCAGAAGACTTGAGACCGGGGCGGAGGTTCCCCTTCCAGCAGGACAACGACCCGAAACATCCAGCCAGAGCTACAATGGAATGGTTTACATCAAAGCATATTCATGGGTTAGAATGGCCCAGTCACAGTCCAGACCTAAATCCCATTGAGAATCTGTGGCAAGACTTGAAAATTGCTGATCACAGACGCTCTCCATCCAATCTGACAGAGCTTGAGATATTTTACAAAGAAGAAGAATGGGCAGAAATGTCCTCTCTAGATGGGCAAAGCTGGTAGAGACACCCCCAAAAAGACTTGTAGAGAAAGGGGTTCTACAAAGTATTGACTCCGGGGGGCGCCATACAAATGCCCCTCCCCCACACTTTTCACATATTTATTTGTATCGTTTTCCTTCCACTTCACAATTCAGTGACACTTTGTGTTGGTCCATCACATAAAATCCCAATAAAATACATTTATGGTTTTGAGTGTAAAAAAATTTGGGAAATTTCAAGGGGTGTGAATACTTTTTCCAGGCACTGTATATACCGCATATGTATATATATAAGTCCCAGTATGGGGAGCAATGTCTGTGTGTAAGATGACCCCCACCTTTAGAGGGGTGGGGCTAGGAGTAGTGACCCGCCTAGGGGAGGAGCTGGGATCCCACATCTGGGAGGGATGGACACACCTGGGATGGGGAGAGGAGAGAAGTCGGCAGTGGAGGGAGGCGGCGAGGAGACCTATGGAGCATTGTGACTGCACACCCCGGGTAGGTGACACTGCAACTGGGAGTATTGTATGTGTAACATTGGAGGAGGAAGTCATGGAAATGAGTAACAATGTAACGCTGTACTTTGTACTCTCTGGTAGTAGTAGGGAGTGATGTGTATCGGTGTTACAATGTAATGGGGAGTGATGTGTATCGGTGTTACAATGTAATGGGGAGTGATGTGTATCGGTGTTACAATGTAATGGGGAGTGATGTGTATCGGTGTTACAATGTAATGGGGAGTGATGTGTATCGGTGTTACAATGTAATAGGGAGTGATGTGCACATCGGAGGAGGAAGTCATGGAAATGACAAGGTAACCCTGTACTTTGTATTCTCCCATAGTAATGGAGTAATGGACAGTATGTCAGTGTTACATTGTAACAAGGAGTAATGTGTGTAACATCGGTGTGTCTATTGGTTGATCTTGTGTCTTTTTTCAACTAGTATAACTATGTAAGGAGAAAGTAATATAAATGAGTAACATTGTATTTTGTACCCTTCCATAGTAATAGGGAGTCATGTATATCAGTGTTACAATGTTACACATTCAGAGTATATATATATATATATATTACTACCTTTTACAAAATAATGGGGAGCAATATATATTCTTTCATTGTTACATTGTAAGAGGGAGTAAAATATATGAAGCTACCGATATACTCCAGTTGTGGAAGAGGAAATTACATATATATATGGAGTGCAACAATGTAACAATGCTGTTTCCCATAACAACAAGATGTGATGGGTGTCTGTGGTATTGTGTACCCCGCTGTGTTACACCCTGGAGTACAATGTTACAAGGAGTGCTGGGTGTCGGTGGTATTATTGTGTACTATGTGAGTAACATACCGGTAGTAGTGGGAAGTCATGTATGAGTAACAATGTTACACCCCGGAGTACAATGCTACAAGCAGCGCTGGGTGTCGGTGGTATTCTTGCTGTAGGTGGTACTCCTGCAGTATGCCCCCCCATATCCATATGAAAGTCGAGTACTCGGGGTACCCCTATGCCCCCCCATATCCATATAAAAGGCAAGTACTCGGGGTACCCCTATGCCCCCCCATATCCATATGAAAGGCGAGTACTCGGGGTACCCCTATGCCCCCCCATATCCATATAAAAGGCAAGTACTCGGGGTACCCCTATGCCCCCCCATATCCATATGAAAGGCGAGTACTCGGGGTACCCCTATGCCCCCCCATATCCATATGAAAGGCGAGTACTCGGGGTACCCCTATGCCCCCCCATATCCATATGAAAGGCAAGTACTCGGGGTACCCCTGTGCCCCCCCCATATCCATATAAAAGGCAAGTACTCGGGGTACCCCTATGCCCCCCCATATCCATATGAAAAATGCGTACTTGGGGTACCCCTATGCCCCCCATATCCATATGAAAGACGAGTACTCGGGGTACCCCTATGCCCCCCATATCCATATGAAAGGCGAGTACTCGGGATGCCCCTGTGCCCCCATATCCATATGAAAGGCGAGTACTCGGGATGCCCCTGTGCCCCCCATATCCATATAAAAGACAAGTACTCTGGGTTCCCCTGTGCTCCTTCCATGCAGACGGCGGTGGGTGAGTCAGGATGAGCGGCTCTTGGGACACGTCACTCCCAGACACGGGAAGACCTGCACAGGACGAACGTTAATCCACCCGGGTAATCCACACATCTCCTGCACTAATCTCATCCGCAACAACGCAGGAAGACGAAGGTAGGTGAGGGGCTCCTCTGTTATCTGCATTCTAATGGCAGTAAAGGAGGGTTAGATCACCCGTCTTCCAGAAGAGCATTTGTGAGGTCAGGCACTGATGTTGGATGAGAAGGCCTGGCTTGCAGTCTCCGCTCTCATTCATCCCAAAGGTGTTCTATGGGGGTTGAGGTCAGGACTCTGTGCAGACCAGTCATGTTCCTCCACCCCAAACTCGCTCATCCATGTCTTTATGGACCTTGCTTTGTGGACTGGTCATTTGGTGGGGGATTGTTGTGTGTGAGGTGTTGGGGGGATTATGGAGGGGGGGTTGTTTTTCAGGGCTTGACTCCTTAGTTCCAGTGAAGGGAACTCTTAAGGTGTCAGTATACAAGACATTTTGGACAATTTCATGCTCCCAACTTTGTGGGAACAGTTTGGGGACGGCCCCTTCCTGCTCCAGAGGTGAAGCTGTTATAGCTGCAAAGGGCCAACTCAATATTAAACCCTCCGGACTAAGACTGGGGAGGGCATTAAAGTTCACGTGCGTGTAAAGGCAGGCGTCCCAATACTTTTGGGAATATAGTGAATATGTGTGAGAGGTGACGGGGATTGTTTTCCTTCTCCCAGCAGATCCAGTCCTGCCGGTGTGATATGCAGAAGTCGTGCCCGGAGGGGTCCTCGGTGGGGCCCGGTGCCAAGCCTCGTATCATCACCAAGTTTGCAGAGGTTGGTGACGGTGGGGGGTCCCCGGATCTCTTTGTAGTGGGGCAGAGATGCCGATTGCTGGAGGTTGCTAAGGTCCCGTCTGTGCAGAGATTGTCCCCAGGGGGCGCTGTGCAGAGATTGTCCCGGGGGGGGGGGGGGTGCTGTGCAGAGATTGTCCCGGGGTGGGGGGGGGGGGCGCTGTGCAGAGATTGTCCCGGGGGGGGCGCTGTGCAGAGATTGTCCCCGGGTGGGGGCGCTGTGCAGAGATTGTCCCCGGGGTGGGGGACGCTCCACGGTGACGCCCCCCAGAGGACGCAGCACACCGTCTCCTGGATACGGATATCACCAAGAATCTCTCCCAACTCTCTTCTGTGGAAATTCCTGAGAGGTTACTTGTCAGGACAGGCAGGAGGAAAGAGAACAGCAGATCGCACTTCATATGCCGCTCGCCCTTCCCTGACAAACGCAGAGCCACCCTCCGCTCTTTACTGGGAGATAAAGTCTTTCACATGTGCTTTGCTCTCTGAAGAGCGATCCCCGTTCAGATTTCTCTTCAGAGAGGCGGTGGGGAAACATTGTATCCACTCCTTGCTTCCTGCTTTAACCCCTCAAAGCCCGCACTAGCACATTGTACCACATGTTCACACCGCAGAAATGCAGTCCGGATGGCCTTCTGCATGCGCATTTCTTTGCTGCGTTCTGGTGCATTCCCCCCCCCCCTCCTCCCATTTTTTTTTTCTGCTTTAATGTGTTTTTGGTGCATTTTTCTTCGCACTGTGCAGAAAAAAATGCAGCGTGGCTCTACTTTTTTTTTTGTTTGTTTCTGCACTGGTGTGAACTAAACCTAGGCTTGGGGGCACACTATGCGGGGCACAGCAGGGGGGGTCTAGGCTTGGGGTCACACTATGTGCGGTCACGGGGCACAGCAGGGGGTCTAGGCTTGGGGTCACACTATGCGTGGCCGCGGGGCACAGCCGGGGGCCTAGGCTTCAGGTCACACTATGCGCGGCTGCGGGGCACAGCCGGGGACCTAGGCTTGGGGGGGGTCACACTATGCGTGGCCGCTGGGCACAGCCGGGGGCCTAGGCTTCGGGTCACGCTATGCGCGGCTGCGGGGCACAGCAGGGGGTCTAGGCTTGGGGTCACACTATGTGCGGCCATGGGGCACAGCAGGGGGTCTAGGCTTGGGTTCACACTATGTGCGGCCGCGGGGCATAGCCGGGGGTCTAGGCTTGGGTTCACACTATGTGTGGTCCTGGGGCACAGCGGGGGGGGGGGGGGGTCTGGGCTTGGGGTCACACTATGCGTGGCCGTGGGGCACAGCAGGGAGTCTAGACTTGGGGTCACACTATGTGGGGCACAGCGGGGGGGTCTAGGCTTGGAGTCACACTATGTGCAGCCGCAGGGCACAGCAGCGGGTCTAGGCTTGGGGTCACACTATGTGCGGTTGCGGGGCACAGGGGGGGTCTAGGCTTGGGGTCACACTATGTGGGGCACGGCGGGGGGTCTAGGCTTGGGGTCACACTATGCATGGCCGCGGGGCACACCCGGGGGTCTGATGCGTCCCCGTTCTCTCCAACAGTTCTGAATTTTCGGACCTGAAAACGGAGCCAAAGACGCACAGGACCCTTCTGCAATGCACTTCGCAGCCGCCCCGGAGATGTGGGCACCCGGCCTAGCATGACGATTGACATAACGCGGCCTCAGTGCTCCAATCTGCTTCTATGGGAGTCCGGAGCCGACCACACACCTCACAATCTGATTGTACGAACGTCTCTAGCTCCACCAATGTCTATGTAGTGGGAGGGGCCTGGTTGGATATGGATGAATCAGGCCCTCGTATATTACATTGTTTTGGTAAATCCAAAGAAGACAATCTGATATCTGGCTAGGCGGAATGTGTGCCCCCCCCCCCCCGTCAATCTGTCCCCCTCTGTGATGAGGAGGCAGGCTCTCCGCGGCCCCTTTAATTCTATGGAAGTGTAAGGCGATGTGTATATAAGGGAGGAATTCCCGTTCAGATTTCTCTTCAGAGAGGCGGTGGGGAAACATTGTATCCACTCCTTGCTTCCTGCTTTAACCCCTCAAAGCCCGCACTAGCACATTGTACCACATGTTCACACCGCAGAAATGCAGTCCGGATGGCCTTCTGCATGCACATTTCTTTGCTGCGTTCTGGTGCATTCCCCTCCCCCCCCCCTCCTCCCATTTTTTTTTCTGCTTTAATGTGTTTTTGGTGCATTTTTCTTCGCACTGTGCAGAAAAAAATGCAGCGTGGCTCTACTTTTTTTTTTGTTTGTTTCTGCACTGGTGTGAACTAAACCTAGGCTTGGGGGCACACTATGCGGGGCACAGCGGGGGGGTCTAGGCTTGGGGTCACACTATGTGCGGTCACGGGGCACAGCAGGGGGTCTAGGCTTGGGGTCACACTATGCGTGGCCGCGGGGCACAGCCGGGGGCCTAGGCTTCGGGTCACACTATGCGCGGCTGCGGGGCACAGCCGGGGACCTAGGCTTGGGGGGTCACACTATGCGTGGCCGCGGGGCACAGCCGGGGGCCTAGGCTTCGGGTCACACTATGCGCGGCTGCGGGGCACAGCCGGGGACCTAGGCTTGGGGGGTCACACTATGCGTGGCCGCAGGGCACAGCCGGGGGCCTAGGCTTCGGGTCACACTATGCGCGGCTGCGGGGCATAGCAGGGGGTCTAGGCTTGGGGTCACACTATGTGCGGCCATGGGGCACAGCAGGGGGTCTAGGCTTGGGTTCACACTATGTGCGGCCTCGGGGCACAAGAGGGGGTCTAGGCTTGGGTTCACACTATGTGTGGTCCTGGGGCACAGCGGGGGGCCTAGGGTTCGGGTCCCACTATGCGCGGCTGCGGGGCACAGCAGGGGGTCTAGGCTTGGGGTCACACTATGTGCGGCCATGGGGCACAGCAGGGGGTCTAGGCTTGGGTTCACACTATGTGCGGCCGCGGGGCATAGCAGGGGTCTAGGCTTGGGTTCACACTATGTGTGGTCCTGGGGCACAGTGGGGGGGGGGGTCTGGGCTTGGGGTCACACTATGCGTGGCCGTGGGGCACAGCAGGGAGTCTAGGCTTGGGGTCACACTATGTGGGGCACAGCGGGGGGGTCTAGGCTTGGAGTCACACTATGTGCAGTCGCGGGGCACAGGGGGGGTCTAGGCTTGGGGTCACACTATGTGCAGCCGCAGGGCACAGCAGCGGGTCTAGGCTTGGGGTCACACTATGTGCGGTTGCGGGGCACAGGGGGGGGGTCTAGGCTTGGGGTCACACTATGTGCGGCCGCGGGGCACAGCAGGGGGTCTAGGCTTAGGGGTCACACTATGTGGGGCACGGCGGGGGGTTAAGGCTTGGGGTCACACTATGCGTGGCCGTGGGGCACAGCGGGGGGTTAAGGCTTGGGGGTCACACTATGTGCGGCCGCGGGGCACACCCGGGGGTCTGATGCGTCCCCGTTCTCTCCAACAGTTCTGAATTTTCGGACCTGAAAACGGAGCCAAAGACGCACAGGACCCTTCTGCAATGCACTTCGCAGCCGCCCCGGAGATGTGGGCACCCGGCCTAGCATGACGATTGACATAACGCGGCCTCAGTGCTCCAATCTGCTTCTATGGGAGTCCGGAGCCGACCACACACCTCACAATCTGATTGTACGAACGTCTCTAGCTCCACCAATGTCTATGTAGTGGGAGGGGCCTGGTTGGATATGGATGGATCAGGCCCTCGTATATTACATTGTTTTGGTAAATCCAAAGAAGACAATCTAATATCTGGCTAGGCGGAATGTGTGCCCCCCCCCCCCCTCAATCTGTCCCCCTCTGTGATGAGGAGGCAGGCTCTCCGCGGCCCCTTTAATTCTATGGAAGTGTAAGGCGATGTGTATATAAGGGAGGAATTCCCGGTGACGCCGAGTCTGATTTCTGGAGATTTTCTGGACAAAACAAAAACCACAAGAAAGAAAAAAATAAACCGATGTAGTGATGTCATCAGACAGACCCGACTACCAAGAATTTGTGTGGGAGATAAGAGTGGGGGGGGGGGGGGGGTGTCGTCTTATTCCTGGTAATGAGGGGGGGTGGAATCACAGTCTAGGAGGGTTCAAAATGTAGACATGGAGGGGGGCACTGTGTTGGAATTTGGAGGGATTGGGGTCTCAGTGCCAGTATGGGCACCCAGGGAGGAGATTGCAGGGGGGTGCAGTGCAGGATAGAAGGGGTTCACATAGCAGATAAACGAGGTGGTGAGGGTCTGTGTTGGAATTGGGGTCTCAGTCCTGGTATGGGCACCCCAGAGAGGAGGAAGTTGCAGTGCAAATACTGCGGGGGGAGGGGGTCTTAGTTCTGGTATTGGGGGGGGTCAGGTAAAGTTCCTGAGTTTTGTACAGGTGAGGGTGACCCCCCATTGCTGACCTCTCGCCCTCTCTCTCTGGCAGTATGTCGGCTCGTTCCCGGTGAAGGAAGCGGACTCCAGGAGAAGAGTTTGGATTATAGAAGAGCAGATGCGCTTCCTTAAGGTCAGTGAAATGTCTGTGGTCCTCTCCTTGTTGCCCTAGTCTGCTGGCACCATGTGGAGTGAAATGGGCATAAATGTAGCTCCGTGACAGCCACAGCCAGGCGACCAGTCCACAGGCAGCGAGGGGCCCGGCTCAAGATAATGTCTAGGAGATCTCCACTAGCAACCCCCGAGGTGTTTTCATGGGATGGAGCCACCGCTGCCCTTCACCCATGATAAATTGGTCGTCAGACATCTGGGTACACCGACTTTTTAGAAGAGCAACACTCAACCAGAGTACTCCTGTTTGCCAATACCCTCCTGGCAGGTGGCACTATTTCTCCTAGGGCACAGAATCTAAGTACCAGTTGGTCTTCACCAGAGCTCTTGATGGTGGAGATAGGCCAGAAGCCCTAATGGTCCCCAGAATGCTTTGCTGCAACTGGCACCAGGTCACTGCCCCTGGGATTGCCCCACTGGTGGCAGCAGGTATAGGAGGGCTACAGTGAGAGTCATGAGAACAGAGTGCCATCAGGATAAAACCACTCTGGAAGTTGTGAGGGATTTTGCACGTACTATTGGAAGTCATGGAAGAGATTCTGCTAATACCATCATTTGAAGCCCTGGCATGGATCCTGGAAGAGATTCTGCATGTACCATTAAAAGTCCTGGAAGAGATTCTGCGTGTACCATTGGAAGTCCTGGAACTTAGAGATTCTGTGTGTACCGTTGGAAGTCCTGGCATGGATCCTGGAAGTCCTGGAAGAGATTCTGCGAGTTCCATTGAAAGTACTGGCAGGAATTCTGCAAGTGCCACTGGAAATCCTGGCATGGATTATGGAAGGGTCAGAACATCCTGTGTTGGGCGAAGCTTCGCACTGGGCATGATGGTTCCCCTTGGCTTTGTGTAGTAAGAATACAAATGACCGCTTACCCGGCTCTAGTGGTTTATAAAGGGGCAACATAAAATCAGATGTCCCATCATCACTCCCTGCGGGGTTCTGTGCAATCCTATTACCCCAACACCAACATAGATCTGATTGATGCCCGCATTCTCCACCACTTTCCATTGGGATCTCCAAATCTTTCACAGGACTCATTTAATGCCAAAAGGAGATCTGGCTAAATAGGTTGCATTCAATTATCCCAAAAACCTCATCAAAAATGAATGTAGGGATACAAATATATTTGAAAAAGCCAAATAATAGTATAGATTTATATTTTTCTAAGTGCAGCCCGATGACTCAAACTCTTTCTGGTTTTCAGACAATTACTTGCCAATCAAAAGACCCCTCCCATTTAACTCTCCATATTACTGTCCAATAATGGTGCTCGCAACTGACAAAGCAACATCAGCCCCCCTCACCCCTCCCCCTCTCTTTATACTCACAGTCCATTCACCTGTCGTAATCAAGTGAAATCCCCGACACTTCCAGGTATGGTGCAGATGAGACTCTCTTCACTTCAGTCAATCACCAGGCCAGAGTATTGTCACATGGGGTGGGAGGACTTAGGTGGGAGAGTGATTGGAAGTTATGGGGGGGGGGGGGGGGGGGGGTAATATTGAAGTGTTCTGTAGCTTTTCCATATTAGGATGGAGATATGACTAGTGATCAGCCGGCTCTGGCTAATGAGGCTTTGTACATTTCTGGTGTTAATGCTGCAATCTGCTTCTACAGAATTGCCCCCGGCGCAGAGCCGTCATCCTGAAGTTTTGCCTCCAGGGAGTGAAGATGTACGATGCTGAGGGAGAGGTAATTCTTCTTATTGGGTCTCCTCATGTGTCCCCCATGACGCCCCCCTCTCTCTCTCTGTGTCCCCCATGATGTCCCCTTTCTGAGTCCCCCATGACGTCCACCCTCTGTGTCCCCCATGATTTCTCCTTTCTGAGTCCCCCATGACATCCACCCTCTCTGTGTCCCCCATGATGTCCCCTCTCTGAGTCCCCCATGATGTCCCCTCTCTGAGTCCCCTCTCTCTGTGTCCCCCATGACGTCCCCTCTCTGAGTCCCCCATGATGTCCCCTCTCTGAGTCCCCTCTCTCTGTGTCCCCTCTCTGAGTCCCCCATGATGTCCCCTCTCTGAGTCCCCTCTCTCTGTGTCCCCCATGAAGTCCCCTTTCTGAGTCCCCCATGACGTCCCTTCTCTCTGTGTCCCCCATGACATCCCCTCTCTCTGTGTCCCCCATGACGTCCCCTCTCTGAGTCCCCTCTCTCTGTGTCCCCTATGACGTCCCCTCTCTGAGTCCCCCATGATGTCCCCTCTCTCTGTGTCCCCCATGACGTCCCCTTTCCGAGTCCCTCATGATGTTCCCACTCTCTTTGCGCCCCCATGATGCCCTCTCTCTCTCTATGCACCCATGACGTCCCCTGTGTCCCCCATGACGTCCCCACTTTGTGTCCCCCATGATGTCGCCAATCTGTGACCCCCATGACGTTCCCCTATGACGTCCCCACTCTGTGTCCCCCATGACGTCCCCACTCTGTGTCCCCCATGACGTCGCCAATCTGTGACCCCCATGATGTCCCCTATGACGTCCCCACTCTGTGTCCCCCATGACGTCCCCTGTGTCCCCCATGACGTCCCCACTCTGTGTCCCCCATGATGTGCCCCCCATGACGTGCCATTCACATGGTACACAGTATCCCCTCCTTCCATCAAGTCTTTTATACTTCTTCCAGGCACTGCACACGGAGCCCAGCACTGTATGAAGTGTGTGTAAAGGCCGGACACACCCTGCAGGGTATCTCCACTCCAATAACTCCACATTTACAAGAAAATACGCCTACAGCTGCCAACATACTTCCCACTCATCTCCATGTAATATCCCAGCATACCCGACAATCACCCCTCCCCCCCTCTCTGATTACAGACAGAACTTTAGTATGAAGGGTTTGATCCCCTGCTGTTTTTTCCCCCCGTAGTCTATAATTGTGACACCATTGTCCTCCCTCTATACAGACCCTGCTTATGGCGCACGCCCTCCGACGCATTCAATACACGACCTGCAGGCCTGAGGACCGCCAGTTCGCCTTTGTGTCACGCAACCCACACAGACCAGCCAATCAGCTCTTCTGCCACCTGTTTGTGGGCGGGCAGCCCAGCGAGGTAAGTTCTCAGGAGAAGAGTGAAGAATTCTGGATATATTTGGAATTGTCTTGCCAGATTTTTCTTACTTCTTTCTCACTCCCACTGAGCCCAGGAAGCACAGATGACCCGGTATACAGGTCAGGCAGAGAGCGCTATGTACTATGACCCGGTATACAGGTCAGGCAGAGAGCGCTATGTATTATGACCTGGTATACGGGACAGGCAGAGAGCGCTATGTACTATGACCCGGTATACGGGACAGGCAGAGAGCGCTATGTACTATGACCTGGTACACGGGACAGGCAGAGAGCGCTATGTATTATGACCTGGTATACGGGACAGGCAGAGAGCGCTATGTACTATGACCCGGTATACGGGACAGGCAGAGAGCGCTATGTACTATGACCTGGTATACGGGACAGGCAGAGAGCGCTATGTACTATGACCTGGTATACGGGACAGGCAGAGAGCGCTATGTACTATGACCTGGTATACGGGACAGGCAGAGAGCAATATGTACTATGACCCGATATACGGGACAGGCAGAGAGCAATATGTACTATGCCCCGGTATACAGGTCAGGCAGAGAGCACTATGTATTATGACCCGGTATACGGGACAGGCAGAGAGTGCTATGTATTATGACCCTGTATACGGGACAGGCAGAGAGTGCTATGTATTATGACCCGGTATACGGGACAGGCAGAGAGTGCTATGTATTATGACCCTGTATACGGGACAGGCATAGAGAGCGCTATGTATTATGACACGGTATACGGGACAGGCAGAGAGCGCTATGTACTATGACCTGGTATACGGGACAGGCAGAGAGCGCTATGTATTATGACCCGGTATACGGGACAGGCAGAGAGCGCTATGTACTATGACCCGGTATACGGGACAGGCATAGAAAGCGCTATGTACTATGACCCGGTATACGTGACAGGCATAGAGAGCACTATGTACTATGACCCGGTATACGGGACAGGCAGAGAGCGCTATGTACTATGACCCGGTATACGGGACAGGCATAGAGAGCGCTATGTACTCTGACCCGGTATACAGGTCAGGCAGAGAGCACTATGTACTATGACCTGGTATACAGGTCAGGCAGAGAGCGCTATGTACTATGACCTGGTATACGGGTCAGGCAGAGAGCGCTATGTACTATGACCCGGTATACGGGACAGGCAGAGAGCGCTATGTACTATGACCCGGTATACGGGACAGGCAGAGAGCGCTATGTACTATGACCCGGTATACGGGACAGGCAGAGAGCGCTATGTACTCTGACCCGGTATACGGACAGGCAGAGAGCGCTATGTACTCTGACCCGGTATACGGACAGGCAGAGAGCGCTATGTACTCTGACCCGATATACGGGACAGGCATAGAGAGCGCTATGTACTATGCCCCGGTATACGGGTCAGGCAGAGAGCGCTATGTACTATGACCCGGTATACGGACAGGCAGAGAGCGCTATGTACTCTGACCCGGTATACGGACAGGCAGAGAGCGCTATGTACTCTGACCCGATATACGGGACAGGCATAGAGAGCGCTATGTACTCTGACCCGATATACGGGACAGGCATAGAGAGCGCTATGTACTCTGACCCGGTATACGGACAGGCAGAGAGCGCTATGTACTCTGACCCGATATACGGGACAGGCATAGAGAGCGCTATGTACTATGCCCCGGTATACGGGAAAGGCAGAGAGCGCTATGTATCTGATTGCTGTCAATCACAAGATCAATAAATGTTCATTTTCTGTCTTCCCTTTAGGCTCAGACATTGAATCTGCTGCTATGTCGCTCCTTTCAGCTGCAATATTTATATTCACACCCCGAGGTGGAAGACACGAAGGCCTCGGCCTGTGCGGCTCCCAAGGGGCAGAGAAAAGGATTCAGGGGCGGAGTCATAAGGGAACCCCTTGACCCCGAACAAGTCACTCCCAACGTCAACGCTTTGGTGTCTTTTAGGAGGCTTCCGGAGGCCGGGAGGACAGCATCATTAGCAGCCAAGTAACTTTCCTCCCCTGTGTACATTATATCCCCCCCCCCCCAAGTACATTACATCCTCCCCCAAGTACATTATATCCTCCCCCCCCCCCCCGAGTACATTATATCCTCCCCCAAGTACATTATATCCTCCCCCCCCCCCGAGTACATTATATCCTCCCCCGAGTACATTGTATCCCCCCCCGAGTACATTGTATCCCCCCCCCGAGTACATTGTATCCCCCCCCCCCGAGTACATTGTATCCTCCCCCCCCCGAGTACATTGTATCCTCCCCCCCCCCCCCCCGAGTACATTACATCCTCCCCCAAGTATATTATATCCTCCCCTGAGTACATTATATCCTCTCCTGAGTACATTATATCCTCCCCCGAGTATATTTTATCCTCCCCTGTGTACATTATATCCTCCCCTGAGTACATTATATCCTCCTCCAAGTACATTGTATCCTTGTATCCTCCCCCGAGTACATTACATCCTCCCCAAGTACATTACATCCTCCCCTGAATAGATATCTATCCCTATATACATTTTATCCCCCGCTGTGTACCAGCAGCAGTGTATATGAGGCCTTAAATAGGAGGGCTCGGGCACCTGCCTATCAGGGGGACTGGCTGTACTGCCTTATTGCAGACAGTGATCCTCTTATTCTTCCCCCTGCAGCTTCTCCTCATCTTCCTCCCTTCAGTAGGGGGTTCGGGGGGGGGGGGGGAGGGCTGGTAAATAGGTAATTTACTGGCCCCTTCCTTTTCTCAATCGCTCCTGTGTCCATTAATCACTGAAGTATAGTAAGCTGCTACAGTTTGTGAATGAATAGGAAGCATGTAAGTGCTTCCTGTTCATTTATCTCTGCAGCTGAGGCTCGGTCAGAAATGTGAGACATCAGGGGGCCCATTTAGATTCGATATTTCACCAAATTCCCCAACAGGACACTTAAAAAACGTAACACAAAAATAAATTCATATTCTAAAAGTATACATTATATCCTTCTATGTATATATTATATCCTTCTATGTATACATTATATCCTGCTCTAGTCACCTGTCTATAGCGGCGGGGGGGGGGGGGGTGCTCATTGTTCTATCCTGCCTATGGGCACCATGGTCTTCTGTACAATGACTCCTCCGGGTGTTCTGTCTTCCCAGAGCGAGATATCAGAGGGAACAAACATCCCCCGGAGCTCATCATCCGACACTCCCTACTGCTCCCCCACACTCGTCCGCAAGAAGGCCATCCGCAGCAAAGTCATTCGATGTGGAGCGTACCGCTGTCCCAACTACGAGTCCCAACTCCGGAGCGGGATCAGACCCCTGACCACAGGTATGTACCACGTGATCAGTCCATGTAGAGGGAGAGCTATGTTATCTGTATGTAGCACCAACCTATTCCACAGCGCTGTACACAACAAACCACCAGAGCTTACACTCTGATGTCCCCTCCCCCCACATCAGTCTCTGTACATAGGAGCTTACACTCTAATGTCCCCTCCCCCCCACAGTCACATCAGTCTCTGTACAGAGGAGCTTACACTCTAATGTCCCCTCCCCCACAGTCACATCAGTCTCTGTACAGAGGAGCTTACACTCTAATGTCCCCTCCCCCCACAGTCACATCAGTCTCTGTACAGAGAAGCTTACACTCTAATGTCCCCTCCCCCACAGTCACATCAGTCTCTGTACAGAGGAGCTTACACTCTAATGTCCCCTCCCCCACAGTCACATCAGTCTCTGTACAGAGGAGCTTACACTCTAATGTCTCCTCCCCCCACAGTCACATCAGTCTCTGTACAGAGGAGCTTACACTCTAATGTCCCCTCCCCCCCAGTCACATCAGCCTCTGTATAGAGGAGCTTACACTCTAATGTCCCCTCCCCCACACAGTCACATCGGTCTCTGTACAGAGGAGCTTACACTCTAATGTCCCCTCCCCCACGGTCACATCGGTCTCTGTACAGAGGAGCTTACACTCTAATGTCCCCTCCCCCACGGTCACATCAGTCTCTGTACAGAAGAGCTTACACTCTAATGTCCCCCCCCCCCCCAGTCACATCGGTCTCTGTACAGAGGAGCTTACACTCTAATGTCCCCTCCCCCCACAGTCACATCAGTCTCTGTACAGAGGAGCTTACACTCTAATGTCCCCTCCCCCCCACATCAGTCTCTGTACAGAGGAGCTTACACTCTAATGTCCCCTCCCCCCACAGTCACATCAGTCTCTGTACAGAGGAGCTTACACTCTAATGTCCCCTCCCCCCACAGTCACATCAGTCTCTGTACAGAGGAGCTTACACTCTAATGTCTCCTCCCCCCACAGTCACATCAGTCTCTGTACAGAGGAGCTTACACTCTAATGTCCCCTCCCCCCCAGTCACATCAGCCTCTGTATAGAGGAGCTTACACTCTAATGTCCCCCCCCCCCACAGTCACATCAGTCTCTGTACAGAGGAGCTTACACTCTAATGTCCCCTCCCCCCCTTCATCAGTCTCTGTACAGAGGAGCTTACACTGTAATGTCCCCTCCCCCACAGTCACATCAGTCTCCGTACAGAGGAGCTTACACTCTAATGTCCCCTCCCCCCCACAGTCACATTAGTCTCTGTACAGAGGAGCTTACACTCTAATGTCCCCTCCCCCCCAGTCACATCGGTCTCTGTACAGAGGAGCTTACACTCTAATGTCCCCTCCCCCCACAGTCACATCGGTCTCTGTACAGAGGAGCTTACACTCTAATGTCCCCTCCCCCCCACAGTCACATCAGTCTCTGTACAGAGAAGCTTACACTCTAATGTCCCCTCCCCCACAGTCACATCAGTCTCTGTACAGAGGAGCTTACACTCTAATGTCCCCCCCCCCCCCACAGTCACATCAGTCTCTGTACAGAGGAGCTTACACTCTAATGTCCCCTCCCCCCCACAGTCACATCAGTCTCTGTACAGAGGAGCTTACACTCTAATGTCCCCTCCCCCCACAATCACATCAGTCTCTGTACAGAGGGGCTTACACTCTAATGTCCCCTCCCCCCCCACAGTCACATCAGTCTCTGTACAGAGGAGCTTACACTCTAATGTCCCCCCCCCCCCCCCCCACAGTCACATCAGTCTCTGTACAGAGGAGCTTACACTCTAATGTCCCCTCCCCCCACAGTCACATCAGTCTCTGTACAGAGGAGCTTACACTCTAATGTCCCTCCCCCACAGTCACATCAGTCTCTGTACAGAGGAGCTTACACTCTAATGTCCCCTCCCCCACAATCACATCAGTCTCTGTACAGAGGGGCTTACACTCTAATGTCCCCTCCCCCCCCACAGTCACATCAGTCTCTGTACAGAGGAGCTTACACTCTAATGTCCCCCCCCCCCCCCCACAGTCACATCAGTCTCTGTACAGAGGAGCTTACACTCTAATATCCCCTCCCCCACAGTCACATCAGTCTCTGTACAGAGGAGCTTACACTCTAATGTCCCCTCCCCCCCAGTCACACACTATTATACATCTTTATAGCTGTGACATAGACGGCGGTGTTGTACGCAGAGTACTGTATGGAGAGGTGACCCGGACGCAGTCAGGTGACGGTTGGGTTCTGTTCTGTAGGTAGGACCGATCACAGTCTGTTTGAGTTGTCGGAGAAGCCGGAGGTCTTGGTGGACGCGGTGTGGTTCTGCGCGGGGATTGACAGGTAGAGGTTATTATACATACAGTCATGGCTGTGATAAAGAGAACCCATCCCCTGAGAGCCCCATCACCTATCCCAGCCGTAACTCCTAACCAGCGCTGCAGACGAAACGCGCTTGGGGTGGAGCTAGTTCCTGGGCAGACATCTGTGTGTGCGATACCGCTCATGTCTGTTTCATCCCAGCAGTGCCAATGGCAGACGAGGGCCTCGGCACTGCCGAATATTTACTGCCATGGCAGGTTCTCCAAGTTTTCTGATTATTTTTATCATTCTTTATTAGTGGAATAATTGGGCCCACCAGCTGCCACTACAGATATAGCTGTGCCCCCGCCCCTCCCCCCCCGTGCAGCTATCATATACCGTGGTGATGTAGATGCAGCTTCCTAATCCAGCTTGGGGTGTGTTGCAGAGACTCGAGCCTCAGCCTGCTCAAGGGGACCGTATGGGCGCCTTCCTGCTCCGCCCGGACCTGGGCTGCTCCGGACACTTCACTCTCTACATGAGCACCCAGTGCGGGGTCATCCCCTACAAGATCTACACCAATCAGAAGGCCAAGTACTGCTTCGAGGTAAGACGGATCTGCGGGGGAGGGCTGTACATCTGCAATGGGGGAGGAGCATTTCTGTATGAGCTGTGTGTGACAACTCTGGAGCTGGGGGTCAGAGCTGGGATCTGATAGCACACCCCATTTCCTGAGAGTGCTCGGGGTGAGGACAACTCTGGAGCTGGGGGTCAGAACTGGGATCTGAT
>NW_027507788.1:2304999-2452499 GCF_037356315.1 Lithobates pipiens
GACACCTACCAGCAAACATATGTAGGCATAGGACACGCCCCCTGCCACACCCCTTAAAGGAGAATTAACCCCAAAAAAAGGTTAATTAAATCCACAAGGGCTTTTTTTTTACCACCAATATTCCTTTATATTGGCTTTTAAAATTACAGATGTAGAAAATGTAGAAATTGGATGAAATGTCTATAGATCAGAGCAACGTGAGGAGGGGGGGGAGGGGCACATCAGGGGCACGTCAGGGATCTGTTTATATATATATATATTGTATATCAGTTCAGTCAGGAGGGGCCCTTCTCCGCACTCACCTGTATCCTGTGGGGGGAGGGAGGGGAGAGAGAAGGGGGAGGGGTTCTTGGCACTTGTAGCCCCGCCCCTCCTCTCAGCCGCTTTAGAATCTCCCGCACAGCCTCTTCGCTCCGCCCTCCGTTATCGACCAATCCCGATGAAGGAGGCGGTGGCTGATGCCATGTTTTTTCACATTTCATCGATCTTTATTGACAGTGCAGTGTCCGTGGCAGAGAAGCCCTCGGGTCACATTCCTGACGTCACACGCTGGTTGCTAGGTGACGGGCACGCTGTGCGGGGGGGCGGAACCGGAGAAGCAGAGCGGCGCGGAGCGGAGAGTCTCGGTAATACCGGGAGGGGGGAGGGGCCGGGCTGTTCCCATAGAGACCAGACGGCAAATCCAATGGAGGGTGGGGCATTGTGCACAGCCAATCACTGAGCAGGAGAGAGGAGCACAGTGTGATGGGAGCTGAGAGGAGACATCTCATTGGCTCTGGTCAGGGGTCCCCACCAAAATCAGTCTGAGGGTCACCAGAGCTGGGGACCCCCCAATGTCACCGGATCCCTCACCGCTCATCTCTTGTCTCTTCCAGGAGCCCAAACTGAGAGCATGACCGGAGGAGTCCTATAACCCGAGAGCGGAGCGCCGCCGTCCCCCGCAAACATGGCCGCCGAGAGTGTGAAGGTGGTGGTGAGGTGCCGGCCAATGAATGACCGGGAGAAGGGACATGAAGTGCCGCTCAGTGATCACCATGGAGAGCAGCCGGGGGCAGTGCTTCATCCGCAAACCGGAGGCGGGGGAGGAGACCCCCAAACAGTTCACCTTCGACGGGGCGTACAACACCGAGCATTGCACCGAACAAATCTACAACGAGATCGCCTACCCCCTGGTGGAGGTGAGGAGCCCCCCGCCGGGGCAACATCCCCCCCAGCACCCCACACTGACCCCCTCCCCCCCAACACCGAGCATTGCACCGAACAAATCTACAACGAGATCGCCTACCCCCTGGTGGAGGTGAGGATCCCCCCGCCGGGGCAACACCCCCCATCACCCCACACTGACCCCCCCTCCCCCCCTAACACCGAGCATTGCACCGAACAAATCTACAACGAGATCGCCTACCCCCTGGTGGAGGTGAGGAGCCCCCCCGCCGGGGCAACACCCCCCCATCACCCCACACTGACCCCCCCCTCCCCCCTAACACCGAGCATTGCACCGAACAATCTACAACGAGATCGCCTACCCCCTGGTGGAGGTGAGGAGCCCCCCGCCGGGGCAACACCCCCCCATCACCCCACACTGACCCCCCCCTCCCCCCCTAACACCGAGCATTGCACCGAACAAATCTACAACGAGATCGCCTACCCCCTGGTGGAGGTGAGGAGCCCCCCGCCGGGGCAACACCCCCCCATCACCCCACACTGACCCCCCCTCCCCCCTAACACCGAGCATTGCACCGAACAAATCTACAACGAGATCGCCTACCTCCTGGTGGAGGTGAGGAGCCCCCCCAGGGAAACACCCCCCCCCCGGGGGGCAACATTCCCCACCTTCCCAACGCCAACCCATTCCCCACCTTCCCGACTCCAACCCATTCCCACCTTCCCGACACCAACCCATTCCCCACCTTCCCGACTCCAACCCATTCCCCACCTTCCCGACTCCAACCCATTCCCCACCTTCCCAACTCCAACCCATTCCCCACCTTCCCAATGCCAACCCATTCCCCACCTTCCCGACACCAACCCATTCCCCACCTTCCCGACACCAACCCATTCCCACCTTCCCAACACCATCCCATTCCCCACCTTCCCGACTCCATCCCATTCCCCACCTTCCCGACTCCAACCCATTCCCCACCTTCCCGACTCCAACCCATTCCCCACCTTCCCGACACCAACCATTCCCCACCTTCCCGACTCCAACCCATTCCCCACCTTCCCAACGCCAACCCATTCCCCACCTTCCCAACGCCAACCCATTCCCCACCTTCCAACGCCAACCCATTCCCCACCTTCCCAATGCCAACCCATTCCCCACCTTCCCGACACCAACCCATTCCCCACCTTCCCGACACCAACCCATTCCCCACCTTCCCAACACCCATCCCATTCCCCACCTTCCCAACACCATCCCATTCCCCGCCTTCCCAACTCCAACCCATTCCCCACCTTCCAACACCATCCCATTCCCCACCTTCCCAACACCATCCCATTCCCCACCTTCCCAACACCAACCCATTCCCCGCCTTCCCAACACCATCCCATTCCCCACCTTCCCAACGCCACCCATTCCCCACCTTCCCAACGCCAACCCATTCCCCACCTTCCCAACGCCAACCCATTCCCCACCTTCCCGACGCCAACCCATTCCCCACCTTCCCGACGCCAACCCATTCCCACCTTCCCGACACCACCCATTCCCCACCTTCCCGACACCATCCATTCCCCACCTTCCCAACACCATCCCATTCCCCGCCTTCCCAACTCCAACCCATTCCCGCCTTCCCAACACCATCCCATTCCCCACCTTCCCAACACCATCCCATTCCCCGCCTTCCCAACACCATCCCATTCCCCACCTTCCCAACGCCAACCCATTCCCCACCTTCCCAACGCCAACCCATTCCCCGCCTTCCCAACACCATCCCATTCCCCACCTTCCCAACGCCAACCCATTCCCCACCTTCCCAACGCCAACCCATTCCCCACCTTCCCAACGCCAACCCATTCCCCACCTTCCCAACACCAACCCATTCCCCACCTTCCCAACGCCAACCCATTCCCCACCTTCCCGACGCCAACCCATTCCCCACCTTCCCGACACCAACCCATTCCCCACCTTCCCGACACCAACCCATTCCCCACCTTCCCGACACCATCCCATTCCCCACCTTCCCGACACCATCCCATTCCCCACCTTCCCGACACCATCCCATTCCCCACCTTCCCGACGCCAACCCATTCCCCACCTTCCCGACACCAACCCATTCCCCACCTTCCCGACACCAACCCATTCCCCACCTTCCCAACGCCAACCCATTCCCCACCTTCCCGACACCAACCCATTCCCCACCTTCCCGACACCAACCCATTCCCCACCTTCCCGACACCAACCCATTCCCCACCTTCCCGACACCAACCCATTCCCCACCTTCCCGACACCAACCCATTCCCCACCTTCCCGACACCAACCCATTCCCCACCTTCCCGACACCAACCCATTCCCCACCTTCCCGACTCCAACCCATTCCCCACCTTCCCAACGCCATCCCATTCCCCGCCTTCCCAACGCCATCCCATTCCCCGCCTTCCCAACGCCAACCCATTCCCCACCTTCCCGACACCAACCAGGGGTATTGTTAGCATGGCAGCCAAGGTGGTAGTTGGCAGGGCAGCCCGGGGGGGGGGGGGTAGTTAAGTTAGGAAGGGTAGAGTCCCACCGCAGCTTGTCTGGGGATCCTGACGCTGTTTAGTTGTTCAATTTTGACATCAGCAAAAAGCGTGCGTGTCCGGAGTGACCCTTAAGCTGGCCGGTACATCAGAGCGCCGAGAGCTGTGTACTCAGGGATGGTCTGTCTGCATTGTGGAGTGTTATCAGCATTAAAGTATTACAGCGGCTGCAGCAGACAGACATTACTAAGTGATGGGTAAATCGTTTCTACAGTCTGCGGAGCTGTGCGCACCATGTATACTGTATACTGCAAGCCAACAAAAAAAATAAAAAATGATATATTATAATATTACAGTATATATTGTTTTTTGCCTCAATGGCAAGTCTATAAAACAGGTTCTTCTGAAAGCACACGCTTACAGTAGGAGGAGAGAGCAGGATGATCACCTAATCAGCATGCTGCTGCTCCTTCATACCAGGCTGGGGGTCATTCTTAGCCAGGTCTGTGTTGCTTGTGGATATTAAAGACCTGGCTTTGCTTTCTGGCAGGGGTGGCTGGACCCTTACAAACCCCTTTTGTCGGGTTAATCGGTTACCATCTCTGTACTTAGCAGCTTGCCTGGATTTTAGTTTTAAAATAAAGAAGTTCACCAGGTTGCCATGAACAACATGGACTCTGTATAATGGAGCTGTGAATGTACATCTTCCTTTATGACACTGAGCGGCCTGTGTCCCTCCCCCGCAGGGAGTCACTGAAGGGTACAATGGCACCATCTTTGCCTACGGACAGACCGGCAGCGGGAAATCCTTCAGCATGCAGGGGATCCCGGACCCTCCGTCGCAGAGGGGGATCATTCCCCGGGCGTTCGAACATATCTTTGAGAGCATTCAGGTGAGTGAAGAGCCTCGTCTTCTACATCTTTGTGGATTTCCCGTATTTCTGGGTCTCACGTTTTCCTACTTTCCTCGATTCCACAGTGTGCCGAAAACACCAAGTTCTTAGTGCGAGCCTCGTACCTGGAGATCTACAACGAGGAGATCCGGGATCTACTGGGAGAGGACACCAAGCAGAAGCTGGAGGTATGGGTGGCCCTATAGATCTGTATAATGGGCAGTCTGAGGAATGGCCGCCGCCATGCTATGGTGGCTCAAACTTCAGCTGATTCCTACTAAATGTTTGACATTTGAGCTGTGGGCAGACCTGTCGACACAACCCGACTCTACAAAATAGATTTTTCAGTTTACATTTTTTGGGGGGGGGGGGGGGGGGGTTGGGGGCTCATCCGGGATCTGTTCAGTTGACTTTTGTTGAAGGAGCTGGGTGGGAAACCAAACAACGACTTCATCCAATCAGATACAGGCACAGTCCAGGTATTGTGACAGCCATGGGTGCCAGCTGTCAGAATGCAGTAGCTGCCAGGGAAGATTCCTTCATGTTGTGCTGTTTAGTGTGGATGGGGGAAATCAGATTGATATCTCCCATTCAGTCCACAGGGTGAGCGAGATAAACCTCCATAGGCTTCTCCACCATATGGGCTGATCTCTTGGAGGGGGGTGGGCCATGGGAGACCCCTGTGATCATTCACACTGAGAGATCATCCTAGATTATCCTAGTCAAGGTTCGCGGCCTATCACATGGAACTCAAGATGAAAAACTTGTTCCTTTACATGAACCATAAACTATTTTTTTAAAGGCCATTTGTGGCCCACTGGGCAACCCTTATAACTCAGGTATCAGCCTTTGGACATGGTTTGAGGACAAGTCCATATTAATGGCCATTGTTTGGGGGCAAGTCTATATTAATGGCCATGGTTTGGGGGCAAGTCCATATTAATGGCCACGGTTTGGGGGCAAGTCCATATTAATGGCCACGGTTTGGGGGCAAGTCCATATTAATGGCCACGGTTTGGGGGCAAGTCCATATTAATGGCCACGGTTTGGGGGCAAGTAAATCTTAATGGCCACAGTTTGGGGGCAAGTCCATATTAATGGCCACGGTTTGGGGCAAGTCCATATTAATGGCCACGGTTTGGGGGCAAGTAAATCTTAATGGCCACGGTTTGGGGGCAAGTAAATCTTAATGGCCACGGTTTGGGGGCAAGTCCGTATTAATGGCCACGGTTCGGGGGCAGGTCCGTATTAATGGCCACGGTTCGCGGGCAGGTCCGTATTAATGGCCACGGTTCGCGGGCAGGTCCGTATTAATGGCCACGGTTCGCGGGCAGGTCCGTGTTAATGGCCACGGTTCGCGGGCAGGTCCGTGTTAATGGCCACGGTTCGCGGGCAGGTCCGTATTAATGGCCACGGTTCGCGGGCAGGTCCGTATTAATGGCCACGGTTCGCGGGCAGGTCCGTATTAATGGCCACGGTTCGCGGGCAGGTCCGTATTAATGGCCACGGTTCGCGGGCAGGTCCGTATTAATGGCCACGGTTCGCGGGCAGGTCCGTATTAATGGCCACGGTTCGCGGGCAGGTCCGTATTAATGGCCACGGTTCGCGGGCAGGTCCGTATTAATGGCCACGGTTCGTGGGCAGGTCCGTATTAATGGCCACGGTTCGCGGGCAGGTCCGTATTAATGGCCACGGTTCACGGGCAGGTCCGTAATAATGGCCCAGGTTTGGGGGCAGGTCCGTATTAATGGCCACGGTTCGCGGGCAGGTCCGTATTAATGGCCACGGTTCACGGGCAGGTCCGTAATAATGGCCCAGGTTTGGGGCAGGTCCGTATTAATGGCCACGGTTCGCGGGCAGGTCCGTATTAATGGCCACGGTTCGCGGGCAGGTCCGTATTAATGGCCCAGGTTTGGGGCAGGTCCGTATTAATGGCCCAGGTTTGGGGCAGGTCCGTATTAATGGCCATGTCACTTTGTAATAAGATGCCCAACAAGCTCATCCACTGTCCACAAATTTTGGCTATATAGTGAAGGACCCCACATTTCCACACTCGATGGACAGGAGGTCAGTGTGTCGTGTGAATTGCTTAGAAGAATTTTTCAGCTTAACATGATGGCTGAGAATGATGAAGATGTAATACGCAGACACTGTATACACACACTGATCTAATATAAAGAGAGTCAGGGACAGGCGGCGGTGGCTTCGGGGAGGACGTGGTTAAACTCTTGCTGTGTATTGGGTTTCCCCCAGGCAGGGGAGGGAGGAGCGGGCACACACATGCCAGGCTTTGTTACCGGCTCGTTGACCCGAGTTACCACAACAACGGTTGTCTCTTCTCCCAGACGCATCGGCAGATGCCTGCCTGTCAGTGTAATGGTACAAAATGGAGTCCGGCGCTGCCGCCAAATGTAGGAAACCATCCGGCCTCACTGATGTCATGATACCGATCCCGGCAGTAAAACCCGTACAGCCAAAACCTGCCCCTCCCCCAGGATTAGGCTTCTGGGTCTATTTTACCATCAAATATGTGTCCAGTAAATGCCACCAATACAAGACCTCCGTACCAAATACATTCATCTGTCTGCAGCCCCAGAGCGGCTCGGCACACGGCGCTACCGAGGAACCATTTCATTCCACCATCAGTCACAGCCAATGCAATCCTCATCTCCATATCTCTGACATATAGCGTAGCGATGTACAGAGCATACAGCACCCGAGGAGAGGGTGACCCTCCACTGCCATAGAGCCCCACGCCAAGGTCAGGCTGTTCTCCCTGTGCGGGTTTCCTCCGGATACTCCGGTTTCCTCCAACACTCCAAAGACATGCTGGGAGGATAATTGGCCTCTGACTAAGCTGGTCCCCTAGTACATGTATGTATGTATGTGACATAGGGACCTTAGATTGTAAGCTCCTTGGGGCAGGGACCAATGGGAATCTAACATTGTCAGCACTCTATAAATCTATTCTTGCAGCATTGTCACTCTAGGACCGGACTACAGAACCCCTCCAGGCTCATTACCATAAGATGGGGGAGGTGGTCTATAGTCCATGGAGGAGAGCAAATAACATTGCCTGAGATTTCAGGGCAGCACAGAAAGTTATCAACTCGATGGATTTCTCTCAAAATCAACCAAACAGAAAAAAAAAACTTTTCAATGGTATAATATTTATCAGATCAAATAAGAGAATTTCCTCCCCTCCCCCCCCCCAATTGCTGTTCTCCACCACCATAAAAAAAATGAAATAAAAAGAAGGCTCAGATTCACAGGTACACGCCGGCCTCTTCCTGGCACTTGGCAGCGGGCAGAGACTAGTGGTGAATGTCGGCACACATGCTGCCAGTTTGTGGTGGGCGGGCACTGTAGTGTCCCACGGCAATTCTGCGCATGTGGGAAGATTGGCCGCGCCTGCGCACGTATTGCCTCCCTCCTGGAATAGCGATTGATGTAGCGATTCTGATTGTGTTTTGTATGTTGTCAGCTGAAGGAACACCCGGATAAGGGGGTGTATGTGAGAGTCCTGTCCCAGCACACCGTGCACAGCGTCGCCGAGTGCGAGAAGATCATGGAGACGGGCTGGAGGAATCGTTCGGTTGGATACACCTTGATGAATAAAGACTCCTCCCGGTCACACTCCATTTTCACCATCAATATAGAAATGTGCAATACAGGTAAGGGGGCTACCCCGAGGTGACCCGGGGAGAGGGGGGGCTACCCTGAGGTGACCCGGGGAGAGGGGGGCTACCCTGAGGTGACCCGGGGAGAGGGGGGCTACTCTGAGGTGACCCGGGGAGAGGGGGGCTACCCTGAGGTGACCCGGGGAGAGGGGGGCTACCCTGAGGTGACCCGGGGAGAGGGGGGCTACCCTGAGGTGACCCGGGGAGAGGGGGGCTACTCTGAGGTGACCCGGGGAGAGGGGGCTACTCTGAGGTGACCCGGGGAGAGGGGGGCTACCCCGTGGTGACCCGAGGAGAGGGGGGCTACCCTGTGGTGACCCAGGGAGAGGGGGGGCTACCCTGAGGTGACCTGAGGAGAGGGGGGGCTAGCCCGAGGTGACCTGAGGAGAGGGGGGGCTAGCCCAAGGTGACCTGAGGAGAGGGGGGGCTAGCCCGAGGAGAGGGGGGCTACCCCGAGGTGACCCGAGGAGAGGGGGGCTACCCCGAGGTGACCCGAGGAGGGGGGGCTACCTCGAGGTGACCCGAGGAGAGGGGGGGCTACCCCGAGGTGACCCGAGGAGAGGGGGGGCTACCCCTAGGTGACCCGAGGAGGGGGGGCTACCTCGAGGTGACCCGAGGAGAGGGGGGGCTACCCCGAGGAGACCCGAGGAGGGGGGGCTATCCCGAGGTGACATGAGGAAAAGGGGGCTAACCCTAGGTGACATGAGGAAAAGGGGGCTACCCCGAGGTGACATGAGGAAAAGGGGGCTACCCTGAGGTGACATGAGGAAAAGGGTCTTCCCTGATGTAAGATGGGGAGAGGGGACTATAGGCCACCGTGATGTGGCATGGGTAGGGGCAATGCCAAGGGGATGGGGGAGGCCCTGGTATCCTCAATGCAATGGGTTGATGAGGCCATGATGTTTCTGCAGTAACTGACCTCTTGTCTTCTCACAGATGAGAATGGCGAGGATCACCTACGGAGCAGGAAAGTTGAATCTGGTGGATCTGGCAGGCAGCGAGAGGCAGTCAAAAACCGGAGCCACCGGAGAGCGACTGAAAGAGGCCACCAAAATAAACCTGTCCCTCTCCGCCCTGGGCAACGTCATCTCAGCCCTGGTGGATGGGAAGTCCACGCATATCCCCTACAGGGACTCCAAGCTGACCCGCCTTCTGCAGGACTCTCTCGGGGGGAACACAAAAACTCTGATGGTGGCTTGTCTGTCTCCCGCCGACAACAATTACGACGAGACCCTCAGCACCCTGCGCTACGCCAACCGAGCCAAAAACATCAAGAACAAACCGCGCATCAACGAGGACCCTAAAGACGCCCTGCTGAGGGAGTACCAGGAGGAGATCAAGAAGTTAAAGACCATGCTGACCCATCAATCCGACATCAAAGACATAACCCGTAAGTGGGACTACATGTATAAGAGGTGCCAGACCTTGTTAGTATCCAGAAATGTCTGGGCCCTCTCATTTACTAAGCTGAATCGCTGCATTGAGGCGGTTACCATGTGACACGAGCCCCCCCAAAATGGAGGAGGGGGGTCTTGAGAAAGATTCAGATATGTAGAAGGGACGCCACTTCAAAGGTAATCATTACAATTGGATATTTTATTGAATGATCAACAATGTGCAAAAAAAATCCAACGCGTTTCAGGGAATCACAAACACCCCCTTCCTTAGGGCTGTAAGGATATTACATGACATCAATAATGCCTGCATTCATTCAGAGCGGCGGGAGATAGTTCTAGGTCCCCCGGTATTGAATTGTATTGTAATTGTACTGTCTGCCTTCTCCCTAATGAAGCCGCTGCTTCGTTTGTCCATTCAGACATGAAGCCGTGGCCCCGCCCCCACCCCCTCTCTCCTCATTGGCTCACTGGCGTTGACAGCATTGGGAGCCAATGACGCTTCGCTGCTACCTCAGCCAATGAGGAGGGGGGGGGGGGGTCTGGACAGCCGGGGGTCTCTCATACAACATTGGTGAATCGAGATGGGGCTCAGGTACGTATTAGGGGGGCTACTGGACATCTTAATGCATAGAATGCACCTCCTGCCTTTACGACCGATTTTAGCCCTGGTGGGGGGGGGGGGTCGGGGGGTGCTAGTGAATAGTGAACCCCCGAACGCGTCATTTATTTTATTATATTGCTGCTCAAGTGAAATATCATTCTGGACTCGATCACCACTTGCGTGGCGCCCCTTGCTGTATATAATCTGTAACCACCATACAAGCCAATGTTATAATTTGTAACTTATTGAACCCGGAGGATAATCTGTCAGACTGACCACATTTGTTCTGTTTTGTATCAGCATTTGAGAAGCCGCCGGTGAAGGCAGAAGTCAACGGGCATGCAGTGGACGTGGAGGCAGAAAAACAGCTGATCCGCCAGGTAATGCCTTGACCCAATATCCACCTCCATGTAATGACCGTCCCGCCAATACACATGTACTGTGTTCACCGACGCGTTTCTGAGGTCTCATCCACTTTGCTCACAGCTCATCCATTGTCCACCATGAGCTATAGAGCAGGCCTATATATATAATACACTATCCAATCCGATTCCCTGCAAGGACAGAGCCAATCAAACTGATAACAGGTCACCAGAGCAACTCTGTAAATGGTACCGCCCATACAGGAAGTCAGACGCAGCCAATCAGAGCGGAATGCTGTCTGTGTCCCTGCTGGGGAGGTTGGACCTCTCTATTTGTGCAGCTGACTGTTGTCATTAAAACAGGGATAGCGGGAGAATCCTACAATGGGGACACCTATTCAGGTGACAATTCCTGTCACTTCCTGTTGTGTCTTGTGAAAGGAAGTGAAGGAAAGTCTCCCCTGTGGGACACAAACCGCAAAAAGAAAAAACAAGACAAGTTTTCATGTACCTGCATGTACGGAATCTGATTGTCGCCCCCAGGAGGGGGCCGTATAATGGGAAAACAGTCAGATCTCTGCGGAGGGCCGACAGGTGGATTTATACGATGTGTGTGTGTGTGTGTGTGTGTACAATGAGACTCTTACCTGATCTTTTCCTGACCCTTACCTGATCCTTACCTGATCCTTACCTGATCCTTTCCTGATCCTTACCTGACCTTTACCTGACCCTTTCCTGATCATTACCTGATCTTTACCTGACCCTTTCCTGATCCTTACCTGACCTTTACCTGGCCCTTACGTAACCCTTTCCTGATCATTACCTGACCTTTACCTGATCTTTACCTGACCCTTTCCTGACCCTTACCTGATCTGTGCCCAGGAGTATGAGGAGAGGTTCGCTCGGCTGAAGGCGGAATACGAGGCAGAGCAGAAGTCTCGGGTGAGGTTGGAGGAAGATATCTGCAATCTGCGGACTTCCTATGACCAGCAGCTGGCCACCATGGAGGAAGATCTGAGAAAGAGAACAGGTGAAGGTCATTAATGTAAAAAAAAGTCTCGCTATTCCGCAATCTGCCGCACAAACCACCTTCATTTACTGTCCACAGGGGCCAATGTGACTGTCGGAGGACCCATAGCAGAGGATCCAGCAATCCAGGTGAGAGAATTCTAACCAGTACAGAGGATACATTGTATACAGGTGAGATGATAGATCCAGTACAGAGGATACATTGTATACAGGTGAGATGATAGATCCAGTACAGAGGATACATTGTATACAGGTGAGATGATAGATCCAGTACAGAGGATACATTGTATACAGGTGAGATGATAGATCCAGTACAGAGGATACATTGTATACAGGTGAGATGATAGATCCAGTACAGAGGATACATTGTATACAGGTGAGAGAATTCTAACCAGTACAGAGGATACATTGTATACAGGTGAGAGGAGAACCAGTACAGAGGATACATTGTATACAGGTGAGATGATAGATCCAGTACAGAGGATACCTTGTATACAGGTGGGATGATAGAACCAGTACAGAGGATACATTGTATACAGGTGAGATGATCGATCCAGTACAGAGGATACATTGTATACAGGTGAGATGATAGATCCAGTACAGAGGATACATTGTATACAGGTGAGATGATAGATCCAGTACAGAGGATACATTGTATACAGGTGAGATGATAGATCCAGTACAGAGGATACATTGTATACAGGTGAGATGATAGATCCAGTACAGAGGATACATTGTATACAGGTGAGATGATAGATCCAGTACAGAGGATACATTGTATACAGGTGAGATGATAGATCCAGTACAGAGGATACATTGTATACAGGTGAGAGAATTCTAACCAGTACAGAGGATACATTGTATACAGGTGAGAGGAGAACCAGTACAGAGGATACATTGTATACAGGTGAGATGATAGATCCAGTACAGAGGATACATTGTATACAGGTGAGATGATAGATCCAGTACAGAGGATACATTGTATACAGGTGAGATGATAGATCCAGTACAGAGGATACATTGTATACAGGTGAGATGATAGATCCAGTACAGAGGATACATTGTATACAGGTGAGATGATAGATCCAGTACAGAGGATACATTGTATACAGGTGAGATGATAGATCCAGTACAGAGGATACATTGTATACAGGTGAGAGAATTCTAACCAGTACAGAGGATACATTGTATACAGGTGAGAGGAGAACCAGTACAGAGGATACATTGTATACAGGTGAGATGATAGATCCAGTACAGAGGATACCTTGTATACAGGTGGGATGATAGAACCAGTACAGAGGATACATTGTATACAGGTGAGATGATCGATCCAGTACAGAGGATACATTGTATACAGGTGAGATGATAGATCCAGTACAGAGGATACATTGTATACAGGTGAGATGATAGATCCAGTACAGAGGATACATTGTATACAGGTGAGATGATAGATCCAGTACAGAGGATACATTGTATACAGGTGAGATGATAGATCCAGTACAGAGGATACATTGTATACAGGTGAGATGATAGATCCAGTACAGAGGATACATTGTATACAGGTGAGATGATAGATCCAGTACAGAGGATACATTGTATACAGGTGAGAGAATTCTAACCAGTACAGAGGATACATTGTATACAGGTGAGAGGAGAACCAGTACAGAGGATACATTGTATACAGGTGAGATGATAGATCCAGTACAGAGGATACCTTGTATACAGGTGGGATGATAGAACCAGTACAGAGGATACATTGTATACAGGTGAGATGATCGATCCAGTACAGAGGATACATTGTATACAGGTGAGATGATAGATCCAGTACAGAGGATACATTGTATACAGGTGAGATGATAGATCCAGTACAGAGGATACATTGTATACAGGTGAGATGATAGATCCAGTACAGAGGATACATTGTATACAGGTGAGATGATAGATCCAGTACAGAGGATACATTGTATACAGGTGAGATGATAGATCCAGTACAGAGGATACATTGTATACAGGTGAGATGATAGATCCAGTACAGAGGATACATTGTATACAGGTGAGAGGAGAACCAGTACAGAGGATACATTGTATACAGGTGAGATGATAGATCCAGTACAGAGGATACATTGTATACAGGTGAGATGATAGATCCAGTACAGAGGATACATTGTATACAGGTGAGATGATAGATCCAGTACAGAGGATACATTGTATACAGGTGAGAGAATTCTAACCAGTACAGAGGATACATTGTATACAGGTGAGAGGAGAACCAGTACAGAGGATACATTGTATACAGGTGAGATGATAGATCCAGTACAGAGGATACCTTGTATACAGGTGGGATGATAGAACCAGTACAGAGGATACATTGTATACAGGTGAGATGATCGATCCAGTACAGAGGATACATTGTATACAGGTGAGATGATAGATCCAGTACAGAGGATACATTGTATACAGGTGAGATGATAGATCCAGTACAGAGGATACATTGTATACAGGTGAGATGATAGATCCAGTACAGAGGATACATTGTATACAGGTGAGATGATAGATCCAGTACAGAGGATACATTGTATACAGGTGAGATGATAGATCCAGTACAGAGGATACATTGTATACAGGTGAGATGATAGATCCAGTACAGAGGATACATTGTATACAGGTGAGATGATAGATCCAGTACAGAGGATACATTGTATACAGGTGAGAGAATTCTAACCAGTACAGAGGATACATTGTATACAGGTGAGAGGAGAACCAGTACAGAGGATACATTGTATACAGGTGAGATGATAGATCCAGTACAGAGGATACCTTGTATACAGGTGGGATGATAGAACCAGTACAGAGGATACATTGTATACAGGTGAGATGATCGATCCAGTACAGAGGATACATTGTATACAGGTGAGATGATAGATCCAGTACAGAGGATACATTGTATACAGGTGAGATGATAGATCCAGTACAGAGGATACATTGTATACAGGTGAGATGATAGATCCAGTACAGAGGATACATTGTATACAGGTGAGATGATAGATCCAGTACAGAGGATACATTGTATACAGGTGAGATGATAGATCCAGTACAGAGGATACATTGTATACAGGTGAGATGATAGATCCAGTACAGAGGATACATTGTATACAGGTGAGATGATAGATCCAGTACAGAGGATACATTGTATACAGGTGAGATGATGGAACCAGTACAGAGGATACATTGTATACAGGTGAGCGGATCTGTCCTGGATTCTGGTGAATGGATCTCTGCTCACATTTTCTATTGGATTGCCCATCTCAGGTAGAGGCGGCTCCGGCACAGGTGGCGGTACATCTGCGCAGTGTGAAGAGGGAGGAGCTCACCGCAGACTCCGCCTCCAACATGCTGCTCCCACCGGAGGACTCCGCCCGCTCGGTCAGCCCTCAGGAAGTGCTCGCCAGGTCTGTAGTCTGTTTTCCGCCATGGAAGCCATGTTTGGATCGTAGGGATCGGATTGTAACTTCCCGGTGACGGGTTCTCTCTCTCTTGCAGGCTGCAGTTGCTGGAGCAGCAGGTGGTGGGCGGTGAACAGGCCAAAAACAAAGACCTGAAGGAGAAGCATAAACGGCGGAAAAGATACGCTGATGAGCGAAAGAAGCAGCTGATCGAGGCGCTGCAGAACATAGACGAGGAGAGCGGGGACCGCGTTCTACTCAACGTCTACGAGTCCATCCAGGAGGAGCTGCAAGTCAAGAGCAAACACCTAGAGAAGCTGCAGAAAAAGGTGACAAAGAGCTGACACTCACATTCAAAGCTGAACTCCGGCTTTACCTTTCCCCCCCCCACATTTGTAGGGGAGCCCCTTACAGCCAACCTGACCGGACCCCCCCCAAATAAACACAGTTTACTATGCTTCAGTTATGAATAAACCCAATGAGTGATCAGTACTGATTAGTTATTGTGTTTATTCAGGAAAGGAAGGGGCTGGTAAATGTGATATATTTACCGGACCCTCCCCCCCCCAGTCTGATGAATCCTATTGTGTCCTTAAGAAAGAGAGGGGGAGGGAAGCCATCAGCACTGCAGAGGTGGGTACACAGGGGGGGGGGGGGGCCTGGGCAGTATGTATGGTGTGCGGGGAGGGTGATTGGTGTGGCTCAGGGGCGGGGTATTTACTGGAACCAATCCCGTGTATGGCTCTCTCTGCAGCGGGAGAGAAGCCAGCTTTCAGCTGCTGCAGAGAGAGCCATACAGGGGATTGGTTCCAGTAATTGGCCCCCCACCACCGTGCCGATCGTCCTCCCCCATCCACATTCAATTCACCCAGCTGCCTGGGCCTATACAGGAGGACCGGTGGTACCCCCTTATCCATGGCCCTGGCTATTTGCATTCTCTGATATCAATTGTTTTTGCTCTTCATCATGTGTGGGGAGATCTTTAGGGCTGGCGTCAGTCACTGTACTGATGTTCCGAAGATTTATATGAAAAGAACACATCCCTGGCCTCCCTTTAGACATGCATGCTCCGCCCTGCTGGCCAGGTGTAGACTTTAGCTGTGCAATCTGCTGATCGGACACGTGATTTCTCTATCAGACACTATTGTTGTGTTTTGTGCAACTGATCAGCAAATTGCACAGCTAAAGTTTTTGATATAAGTATAAAAAAAAAAAAAGTGCATAAATCTATTAGCTGCCAACATTCCACTAGATATATAATGTAAATACAGATAAACAAATATAACGTGGCGCTCAAAATAGTGACAAAAATATATATAGCTGTGAAAAAAGGTACATATACCAAAAACATCTCATCAATGAATAGAACAATATATGTTGTAAATAAACAAAATGAACTCGAGGTGAATGTTCCACAAATGAATGATTTAAAAAACATTCAGAAGTTCTCGGATAAAGAAGACGGAGCAGCTGAAAGGTGAATCCTGTGTGGGGAAAAGTCTCCCGCACTCCTCCCGGGAAAATCTATCGCAACCTTGTGTGTAAAGGAAGGATAAGGCGGCACTCTTCCCAGACTCGTATACCGGACAGCAGAGGAGGTGGATGGGCTGGCCTTTCTCCCTCAGAAAAATAGGTGCAGGAACTCGACCAGGACCCTCCAAAACCCCCTGACACACACACCCTACAAAACGCGTCAAATTTCATTCCCAGCAGGAGGGTCTTAAAGGGGCATTAAATGCCAGGAGTGCAATTTGTACAGAGTGCCAAGTTCAGGAGTGCGTGCAGGGTTCAGAGGTGAGCGCTGCATACAAAGTGCAGAGCTCAGGGGTGCGCGCTGCATGCAGAGTTGAGGGGTGCGGGCTGCATACAAAGTGCAGAGCTCAGGGGTGCGCGCTGCATGCAGGGTTGAGGGGTGCGCGCTGCATGCAGGGTTCAGAGGTGAGCGCTGCATACAAAGTGCAGAGCTCAGGGGTGCGCGCTGCATGCAGGGTTGAGGGGTGCGCGCTGCATACAAAGTGCAGAGTTCAGGGGTGCGCGCTGCATGCAGAGTTGAGGGGTGCGGGCTGCATACAAAGTGCAGAGCTCAGGGGTGCGCGCTGCATGCAGGGTTGAGGGGTGCGCGCTGCATACAAAGTGCAGAGTTCAGGGGTGCGCGCTGCATGCAGAGTTGAGGGTTGCATGCTGCATACAAAGTGCAGAGTTCAGGGGTGCGCGCTGCATGCAGCGTTGAGGGATGCGTGCTGCATACGAAGTGCAGAGTTGAGAGGTGCGCGCTGCATGTAGAGTTGAGGGGTGCATGCTGCATACAAAGTGCAGAGTTGAGGGGTGTGCGCTGCATGCAGAGTTGAGGGGTATGCGCTGCATACAAAGTGCAGAGTTGAGGGGTGCGTGCTGCATACAAAGTGCAGAGTTGAGGGGTGTGCGCTGCATGCAGAGTTGAGGGATGCGGGCTGCATACGAAGTGCAGGGTTGAGAGGTGCGCGCTGCATGCAGAGTTGAGGGGTGCGTGCTGCATACAAAGTGCAGAGTTCAGGGGTGCGCGCTGCATGCAGCGTTGGGTGCGGGATGCATACAAAGTGCAGAGTTGAGGGGTGTGCGCTGCATGCAGAATTGAGGGATGCGTGCTGCATACGAAGTGCAGAGTTGAGAGGTGCGGGCTGCATGCAGGGTTCAGGGTTGTTCTGCACACAAAGTTCAGAGTTGAGGGCTGCATACAGAGTGCAGAGTTGAGGGGTGCGTGCTGCATACAAAGTGCAGAGTTGAGGGGTGCGTGCTGCATACAAAGTGCAGAGTTGAGGGGTGTGCGCTGCATGCAGAGTTGAGGGATGCGTGCTGCATACGAAGTGCAGAGTTGAGGGGTGCGTGCTGCATACAAAGTGCAGAGTTGAGGGGTGCGTGCTGCATACAAAGTGCAGAGTTGAGGGGTGCGTGCTGCATACAAAGTGCAGAGTTGAGGGGTGCGTGCTGCATACAAAGTGCAGAGTTGAGGGGTGTGCGCTGCATGCAGAGTTGAGGGATGCGTGCTGCATACGAAGTGCAGAGTTGAGGGGTGCGTGCTGCATACAAAGTGCAGAGTTGAGGGGTGCGTGCTGCATGCAGAGTTGAGGAATGCGTGCTGCATACGAAGTGCAGAGTTGAGGGGTGTGCGCTGCATGCAGAGTTGAGGAATGCGTGCTGCATACGAAGTGCAGAGTTGAGGGGTGTGCGCTGCATGCAGAGTTGAGGAATGCGTGCTGCATACGAAGTGCAGAGTTGAGGGGTGCGCGCTGCATGCAGAGTTGAGGGGTGCATACAGAGTGCAGAGTTGAGGGGTGCGCGCTGCATACAGAGTGCAGAGTTGAGGGGTGCGGGCTGCATGCAGAGTTGAGGGGTGCGCGCTGCATGCAGAGTTCAGCCTTCTTCCACAGCTGCTTACCTCTGCATCCCCCATCTCACTTTCACCCCTCTTCTTCTGTAGTACCTCCCCTCACACTGTAGGTGGCTCTGCCTCTCTCACTTGCTGGGAGATCATCCAGTGGGGGTGTCGGCATCTCTCTTGTCCCCACCCCGCACTTGGAAAGCACAGGAAGTCAGACCTCTGTGTTTAGAAGTGATGGTGGTGAACCGGGAGCAATGGGCCTGAGTTCCACCAAGTCCCGGCTGAAAGAAAGCCCTGCACATGGGCATTGATGAGGAAGCCTCAGCGGGATTCAGCGTGCCAAGTAGATTATCAGGGAATGGGGCACTTCCGATATCCTGACACCTCTTGCTTACGGCTGTATACAGCGGCAAATTACTGACATCTTTTTTTTTTTTTTTTCTTCCTGATTCTGTGGCACAGCTGAAAGCCGCTGATGTCGAAATTGAAGATCTCCACTCGGAATTTGAGCGGGACAGAGACGATTACCTGGTCACCATCCGCCGCCAGGAAATGGACCTCCTCCTCTTCCAGCAGATTCTAGACCAGGTCCAGCCCCTGATCCGCAGAGACTGCAACTACAGCAACCTGGACAGAATCCGGAGAGAGGCGGTCTGGGACGAGGACAGCGGGACCTGGAGGATCCCAGAGCTTGTCCTACAGAAGACCAGCCTCCCTACAGGTCAGTCATGGCCGCCCACCAGGGGGCAGTACAGGGGGGCAGTACAGGGGGCAGGATTGGCCCAGAATTTAGCAGCAACATTGCTTCAGTATGAGTGCCTGTGATGTCATTATTTTATTCAATGTAGCTGGTTTCCAATACAGTCCCCACCTTAGGCCACACCCTGTTAACGTGTTTCACCCCAATAGGGCTTAATCATAGACCTCTACAATTAAAGTATAACTTAAAAACAAAACAAAAAAAAGGGGGTTTGCCTTTTCTTTTCTTTTTTTTAGTTTTGGACAAAGTGGAGAGGGATTAGAACTCCTGTCAAGTTTTTATTGCCGTCTGTGTCCTCGTTGGGAAGATTCACCCTCACTGTTTACCATTACCATCAAAAGTGGGGGAAAATAAGAAATACATTTTTGGGTTGCCCCCAGAAAAAAGTAATAGAGGGGAAATCTTCCAATGGGGACACTAGTTCTAGTGACCCCCCCCCCCCCGAAGGGATTCCATTAATGTTCAGGAATTTCCTCTCACTTCCTGTTTATGGCTATGGGACAGGAAGTGAAGGTAAATCTCCTCAATATGGCACCAATGGCAAAAAAAAATACAGGGGTTATAATCCTCCCTTACTCTATCTAAAAGGAAAAAAATAAACTTTTGCCTATAGTTCTAATTTTAAGCCGTATTGGGGTGACACGTGTCGGGGGAGGGGTGTGGTCTAAGGCACAGACTGTGCATTGGAAGCCGCATTGAATAAAGGACTGTGGTGGGATTTGAACATCGCTTTACTCTTTGCTGGATATGCCGAGCGGGACGAGTTATGGGGGTTCAGCAGAGCTTGGAGCGGTGCAGTTTTTTGGGGATTCCCGTGGTGCAAACGCTTGTGCCCTTTGCCCCCTCCCCCCCCAGATTTCTACTAATATGTCGAACAAAAAAGATTCAATGGTGAAATGCACTTTACCCACTTCCGGACCGCCCGCCGTCATTCTACGCCGTTGGTTTGAAGGGGGATATGGCAGACGATAGTTACCGCAAACCCCCGGTACCTTTTACTTCAGCAGGCGGTGCGCTTTCAAGATACAAGTGGTCTCTGCGGTGGATTCGCAGCAAGGTCGCTTTTATCGACAGCAGGAGAGGGCCCCTCCCTCCCGCCACTCTCCGGTGCTTTCCGCCACTTACCGGAGCGGAGGCGATCGGGTCCGCTCTCCTGCTGGTATGGAGATGAGTGAGGGGAAGATGGCCCCCCACCGCACTCCATACCATTGCAGGGCGGAAGCGACGTCAAAATGTCACTTCCACCCATCGCTCATAAAGCAACATATATATATATATATTTTTTTTAACACGCCGTTCCCGCTGAGCTCGCGAGTAGAAAGCGAAACGCACACGTGAGTAGCGACCGCATATGAAAACGGTGCTCAAACCGCACATGTGAGGTATCGCCGCGATCGTTAGAGCGATAATTCTACCGCCAGACCTCCTCTGTAACTCAAAACATGCAACCTGTAGAATTTTTTTTTTAAACGTCGCCTATGGAGATTTTTAAGAGTAAAAGTTTGTCGCCATTCCACGAGCGGGCGCAAGTTTGAAGCGTGTCATGTTGGGTATCAATTTACTCGTAACGTTATCTTTCACAATATAAAAAAAAACAAAATTGAGCTATCTTTACTGTGGTCTTATTATTAATTCAAAAAAGTGAAATTTTTCCAAAAAAAGTGTGCTTGTAAGACCGCTGCGCAAATACGGTGTGACAGAAAGTATTGCAATGACCACCATTTTATTCTCTAGGGTGCTGGAACCCCCAAACATTATATAATATATATCATTTTTCCTAAGTAATTTTCTAGCAAAAAATAAATAAATCTTTTAACTTGTAAACAACAAGTTTGAAAAATAGGCCTGTCCTTAAGTGGTTAATCACCTCCTGATCAACCATTGTAGTTAAAGTGATACGAAACAAGCGCCCCCCCCCCCCCCCCCCCCCCCTATGGGGATGGCGGCTCTGTAATTATTTTAATAAAAAAAAAAAAACATCAAAGTCCCTTTTGCCTATTGGATATCCAGCTGTCACATGACCCGGCTCTCTCCCAGCCTGTCTGTAGGGAAACATGAGTAGGAGGAGCTTCTAGTCCTCTGCCGCTGGTCACATGATCAGCCTTTGGGATACAGAATAAAAATAAATACATAATATCAAACTGTTTTAAATTGTCATACAAATATTTGAAATGAAATCTTTATGAAACGAAAAAAAAAAAAAAAGTTTTATTATTTTTTGACAATAACATGGTGTGGGCGGATTTCTGCCAGTCACAGGCTGTGTCACGCCCCTCCAGGCCTGTGTCTAAGAATAAAAAGGGAGGAGAAGCCTCCATCAATCTATATGTAATATCCCACCCCCATTGTGTTTAGTTGGTTAGTGGGCATGGAGGAGGAGGAGGAGGGAGGGAGTGGCCTGTCATTGTGTATACGCCCCACGTGTGTGACTCTGTAAAGGAAATGCTCAGCATAGAAACTCACTGAAAACTGAGCATGTGCAGAGCTGCCACCACCGCTCTGCAAAATCCCCAACTGCAATGGGGGACATGGACAGGAGGGGGAGAAAGAGAGCAGTAGGATCAACCAGGATTTTTGCAGAATGCAGAAAAAAGAATCTCATAGTGATGAGTGGGTATGATCAGCATGGAATAATAATGTATTTATCGTTTTTTTTTTTTTTTATGGTGTGGGTTTAGGGACACTTTAACCACTTCAGCCCTGGAAGATTTGGCTGCTGAATGACCAGGCCATTTTTTGCGATTTGGCACTGCGGCGCTTTAACTGACAACTGCGTGGTCGTGCGTCGTTGCACCCAAACAAAATTTATGTTCTTTTTTTTTTTCACACAGAGATTTCTTTTGGTGGTATTTGATCAACTTTGAGTTTTTTTTTTTGTTTGTTTTTTTGTTTTTTTTCGCTATAAACCAAAAAAAAAGCGACGATTTTAAAAAAATATATATATTTTTTTGCTATAATAAATATCCAAAAAACAAAACCAAAAAAAAAAATTGCAAAAAATCAATATGATTGGTTTGAGCAAAAGTTATAGCGTCAACAAAATAGGGGATAGATTTATGGCATTTTCATCTTCTTTTTTTTATTTTTATTTTTCCCCCTTTACTAGTAATGGTGGTGATTGATTTTTTTAGCAGGACTGCGACATTGCAGCGGACAGATCGGACACTTTTGACACATTTTTGGGACCATTGACATTTATACAGCGATTTTTATACAGAGCTAAAAAACAAAATGCACTGATTACGGTGTAAATGTCAGTGGCAGGGAAGGGGTTAACACTAGGGGTCGATCAAGGGGTTAAGTGTGTTCCCTCAGTGTGTGTTTCTAACTGTGATGGGATGGGACTGACTAGAGGAGGAGGCAGATTTCTTTTCCTACTTAGTAGGAACAGCAGATCTGTCTCCTCTCCCCTGTCAGAACAGGGATTTGTGTGTTTTATACACAAATTCCCGTTCCGGTTCTCGTGCCCGTGATCGCGGATGGCCAGTGGCGACCGCGCCCGCCAGCCACATGCATTGCCCCCCCCCCCCCCCCCACTGTGCAGTGGGCATGCCTGCTATAGCTTTTAAAGGAGCCACCGTACGTATAGAGGAATTTGCGCAGGAGAGCCAACCTGCCCCCGTATAGGTATGTGAGCTGTTCGGCAAGGGCGCCGGTTACTCCAGTAGGACGTGTGTGCAAGCCCCTTATCTATAGAAGGGATGTGTGTACCCGGTGCGCTCCTAGCGATAGCTCAGCCACCATGCGCTCGGCATAGAGATGGTATTGTTATAGTCAGCCCTCCGAGTTTAGAAGTCCTCACCCGGGACTGTGCGTTCTCCTCTTATAGTGTTTATAATGGACAGTCCCACACACTGCCGG
Organism: Lithobates pipiens; assembly: GCF_037356315.1. Lineage (NCBI taxonomy): Eukaryota > Metazoa > Chordata > Amphibia > Anura > Ranidae > Lithobates > Lithobates pipiens. Next base: position 2,328,059 of record NW_027507788.1, read on the forward strand.
GACAAGGCCATCCAGCACCCAGGGCAGAGATGCCAAACTGCACCCCCTTTCCCTTCTGGTCAGGGCACCCACATCCCTGCCATAAACCATTGTGCCCAGGGCAGCTTCCCCCCTCCTGCCCACCCCTTGTCACACATCTTCATCTTTCCTCTTCCTGCAGCTCCGGGTCTCCCATCAGCTAAAGCCAAGAAGATGCCATCCCCCGAGAATGGAGACCACCCCCTGGTAAGTCCTCTGCATGACAGGACATAATAGGTGCACATTATATGGATAACCACCATCTAAAACCTCAGACTGGATGGTTGTAAGCCTGGCGATTACTTGCACTGGTGGTTTATTCCTCTTTTTTATTAGTCCATTTGTAATTTAATTTCATTATTAGTTTCCTTTTTAATGGCAGATCAACACTCCAGCGCACCACAATGCATGATGAGCGTTGCAGTAATAAATAAAAAAAAATGGCACAGGTTTCTCCTGTGCTGGGGCTTATTCAGATTGAATGGCCCATTCCACAATGCATGATGAGCGTTGCAATAATAAATAAAAAAAATGGCACAGGTTTCTCCTCTGCTGGGGCTTATTCAGATTGAATGGCCCATGCCACAATGCATGATGAGCGTTGCAGTAATAAAATGACTAAAATGGGACGGGTTTCTCCTGTGCTGGGGTTTATTCAGATTGAATGGCACATTCCACAATGCATGATGAGCATTGCAGTAATAAATAAAAGGGGACAGGTTTCTCCTGTGCCGAGGCTTATTCAGATTGAATGGCCCATGCTACAATGCATGATCAGTGTTGCAGTCATAAATGAATAAAATGGGACGGGTTTCTCCTGTGCTGTGGCTTATTCAGATTGAATGGCCCATGCCATGATGCATGATGAGCGTTGCAGTAATAAATAAAAAAAATGGCACAGGTTTCTCCTGTGCAGGGGCTTATTCAGATTGAATGGCCCATGCTAAAATGCATGATGAGCGTTGCAGTCATAAATGAATAAAATGGGACGGGTTTCTCCTGTGCAGGGGCTTATTCAGATTGAATGGCCCATTCCACAATGCATGATGAGCATTGTAGTAATAAATAAATAAAATGGGACGGGTTTCTCCTGTGCTGGGGCTTATTCAGATTGAATGGGCCATGGTCATGCCACGTGGCACAGCACATGGTTCATAGCTTTGTGGCACCACATGGCATGATATTGAGAGTGGGCCCAATGCTCAGACACGTTCCTTTACCACGCAAGGTCAGAATGCCCCCTCCTATGAGCCAATAAATACTTTGGCAGCATAGGTTACGGGTCCAGCCCATTGTGTGACCTCCTTCTGCGGAAGTGCCCAAGGTGGACGCCTCTTCTGTCCTAAGGGGGCCGCAGTGATGTGCTGGACAGACACAGCGCACTCTAGTGGTGGATTGGGTGTAGTGGAGGAAGACGTGGATTGGTATCTCAGTGTGAGAGAAGACAGAAATGTGGACATTACAGAGGAACGTGGACCCGTCCGGTGTGTGAGAAGTCCCGGCCCAGCATTGCACACGGACAGAAATAATCATGGCGTCTTCCAGATCAGAGCGCCTGTCTGTGACCTCTGCATTATTATGTCTTTGCTTCCAGGGGGAGGACCGCTACAAAGCCATGCTCAGCCGGAGCGACAGTGAAAACCTGGCCAGCAATTACTTCCGATCCAAGAGAGCCAGCCAGATCCTGAGTGCGGACCCCATGAGGAGCCTGGGTGAGTCCATTACAGGGGGGTCATTACCTGAAGACTGGCAGGTGTCAGCCCAGCCCCCCCTCCCTCCCCCGTGCAATAATGTCCTCACCTGCACACACCTCTCTATGATCTCTGCATGTAGAAGGGCCCTCACCAGCACACACCTCTCTATGATCTCTACATGTAGAAGGGCCCTCACCTGTACACACCTCTCTATGATCTCTACATGTAGAAGGGCCCTCACCTGTATACACCTCTCTATGATCTCTACATGTAGAAGGGCCCTCACCTGTACACACCTCTCTATGATCTCTGCATGTAGAAGGGCCCTCACCTGTACACACCTCTCTATGATCTCTACATGTAGAAGGGCCCTCACCTGTACACGCCTCTCTATTCTCTGCATGTAGAAGGGCCCTCACCTGTACACACCTCTCTATGATCTCTGCATGTAGAAGGGCCCTCACCTGCACACACCTCTCTATGATCTCTACACGTAGAAGGGCCCTCACCTGTACACACCTCTCTATGATCTCTACATGTAGAAGGGCCCTCACCTGCACACACATCTCTATGATCTCTACATGTAGAAGGGCCCTCACCTGTACACACCTCTCTATGATCTCTGCATGTAGAAGGGCCCTCACCTGTACACCCCTCTCTATGATCTCTACATGTAGAAGGGCCCTCACCTGCACACACATCTCTATGATCTCTACATGTAGAAGGGCCCTCACCTGTACACACCTCTCTATGATCTCTGCATGTAGAAGGGCCCTCACCTGTGCACTCCTCTCTATGATCTCTACATGTAGAAGGGCCCTCACCTGCACACACCTCTCTATTCTCTGCATGATGTTCTGTTACCTGGAAGTTAAATGTTAGGAGTAATAAGTATTTGATGGGCGGAGGTTGATGTGTGATGTTGATCCTCTATGCAGGCCTGCACAGCACATCTCCAGCATTCACCACCCCCCTCATCACTTCTCCATCCATCCTGACGTCCAGTCGAAATTCTGTGTCCCCTGTGCAGTCCATGGATGCACCTTTACCGCGGCCATTCCGGCTGGAATCCCTGGAGATTCCGGCACCTTCTGCCAAGACCAAACGGAAGAAGAGCAAGAACCACAACACAGAGTTTTACTGAACCCTCCCGAGAGGCCTGATGTCATGGAAGGTTCCTGACCAGCAGTGTATCCGGCCACAACAGGCACCACTATGGGGGGGCCCTCAATGTGATACAATGGGCACCACTATGGGGGGGCCCCCTCAATGTGATACAACGGGCACCACTATGGGGGGGGGGCCCTCAATGTGATACAACGGGCACCACTATGGGGGGGGCCCTCAATGTAATACAACGGGCACCACTATGGGGGGGGGGCCCCTCAATGTGATACAACGGGCACCACTATGGGGGGAGGCCCCTCAATGTGATACAACGGGCACCACTATGGGGGGAGGCCCCTCAATGTGATACAACGGGCACCACTATGGGGGGAGGCCCCTCAATGTGATACAACGGGCACCACTATGGGGGGAGGCCCCTCAATGTGATACAACGGGCACCACTATGGGGGGAGAGGGCCCTCAATGTGATACATCGGGCACCACTATGGGGGAGGCCCCTCAATGTGATACAACGGGCACCACTATGGGGGGAGAGGGCCCTCAATGTGATACATCGGGCACCACTATGGGGGAGGCCCCTCAATGTGATACAACGGGCACCACTATGGGGGGGGGGCCCTCAATGTGATACAACGGGCACCACTATGGGGGGGGGGGCCCTCAATGTGATACAACGGGCACCACTATGGAGGGGCCCTCAATGTAATACAACAGGCACCACTATGGAGGGGGAGGGCCCTCAATGTGATATAACGGGCACCACTATGGGGGGGGGCCCTCAATGTGATACAACGGGCACCACTATGGAGGGTGTGATACAAACTCTGTGTGATAGTATCTGTCCTGTGTGACTGCACTGCCTGCTAACCATCCATACTGCATGACGGGGGGAAGGTGGCTTCCTACCCACGAGGAGCCACACTGTGGACATACATAGATGGGTGGAAGTCCTCCCAGCAGCCTCTGCTGCTAAGAACATCCTTTATAAGAGGCTGTTCATCCACAAGGAGAGTTTATACACCCAGAACCTACTGGGGGGATGTTTGTCACGAGCGGTGCAGACAGAATCTGGATTAGCTGAGCGTAGTATCCAATCAGCTTCTATCTGCAGCTTAGTGAAGCTTTGAACATGAAAGGTAGAATCTGATTGGTTGCCGTGCATTTCTGCTTCAATTTTGATGAATTCCCCACAATGTATTTTGCACAATAAATTTTATTTGAAAGATTAAAAAAAAAAAAGTTGTGCTCGAGTCTGATTCTACACCTTCCACCCCGCGAACGCACATTACCACAACACACTTCAGATTCTCCACAGCCAACGCAATCAGCACTCTCAATGCAGAGGGTCCACGCGGGAGGCGCGCAGAGGGTCCACGCGGGAGGCGCGCAGAGGGTCCACGCGGGAGGCGCGCAGAGGGTCCACACGGGAGGCACGCAGAGGGTCCACGCGGGAGGCGCGCAGAGGGTCCACGCGGGAGGCGCGCAGAGGGTCCACGCGGGAGGCGCGCAGAGGGTCCACGCGGGAGGCGCACTGTGGTTCTAGATCAGAGGCTTGCTGAGCTCTATGTGAGAGGGTTATTAAGGGACTATATAGGAGGCACACAGAGTATGTGGAAGGGTCGCTATGGGCCTATATGGTAGGCACACGGAGGTTTTATGTGGGAGGCTTACTGGAGGTCCATATGGGAAACATACTGAGGGTCTATATTGGGGGGGGGGGCACATGAAGGGTTGTACATGGGAGGCAAACAACGGCATCTGGAAGTTGGTGGGATATATTAGGAAGCAACTGAACATGTTGTCCCTGAAGTTGATGTATTGAAAGCAGAATAACTGGACAAATGTAAGAAGGATTTGAGGGAGGGAAGGCTCATTGATGGAGGTGGGGGGAGGGAAGGCTCATTGATGGAGGAGGGGAGGGAAGGCTCATTGATGGAGGTGGGGGGAGGGAAGGCTCATTGATGGAGGTGGGGGAGGGAAGGCTCATTGATGGAGGTGGGGAGGGAAGGCCCATTGATGGAGGCGGGGGAGGGAAGGCTCATTGATGGAGGCGGGGGAGGGAAGGCTCATCGATGGAGGAGGGAAGGCTCATCGATGGAGGTGGGGAGGGGAAGGCTCATTGATGGGGGTGGGGAAAGGGAAGGCTCATTAATGGGGGTGGAGAAAGGGAAGGCTCATTGATGGAGGTGGGGGGGGAGGTTCATTGATGGGGGTGGGGAAAGGGAAGGCTCATTGATGGAGGTGCAGAGGGGAAGGCTTGTTGATGGAGGTGGGGAGGAAAGGTTCATTGATGGAGGTGGGGGGAGGGAAGGTTCATTGATGGAGGTGGGGAAAGGGAAGGCTCATTGATGGAGGTGGGGGGGGAGGTTCGTTGATGGGGGTGGGGAAAGGGAAGGCTCATTGATGGAGGTGCAGAGGGGAAGGCTTGTTGATGGAGGTGGGGAGGAAAGGTTCATTGATGGAGGTGGGAAAGGGAAGGCTCATTGATGGAGGTGGGGGGAGGGAAGGCTTGTTGATGGGGGTGGGGAGAGAAGGTTCATTGATGGAGGTGGAGGACTGAAGGTTGATTGATGGAGGTGGGGGGAGGGAAGGCTTGTTGATGGGGGTGGGGAGGGAAGGCTCATTGATGGAGGTGGAGGACTTAAGGTTGATTGATGGAGGTGGGGGAGGGAAGGCTCGTTGATGGAGGTGGGTGAGGGGAGTCTTGTTGATGGAGGTGGGGGAGGGGAGTCTCGTTGATGGAGGTGGGGAGGGGAGTCTTGTTGATGGAGGTGGGGGAGGGAAGGCTCGTTGATGGAGGTGGGGGAGGGAAGGCTCGTTGATGGAGGTGGGGGAGGGAAGGCTCGTTGATAGAGGTGGGGGAGGGAAGGCTCGTTGATGGAGGTGGGGGAGGGGAGTCTCGTTGATGGAGGTGGGGAGAGGAGTCTTGTTGATGGAGGTGGAGGACTGAAGGTTAATTGATGGAGGTGGGGGAGGGAAGTCTCGTTGATGGAGGTGGGGGAGGGGAGTCTCGTTGATGGAGGTGGGGAGGGGAGTCTTGTCGATGTTGGTGAGGGAGGGAAGGCTTGTCGATGTTGGTGAGGGAGGGAAGTCTCGTTGATGGAGGTGGGGGAGGGGAGTCTCGTTGATGGAGGTGGGGGAGGGAAGGCTTGTCGATGTTGGTGAGGGAGGGAAGGCTCATTGATGGAGGTGGGGGAGGGCACGCTCATTGATGGAGGTGGGGGGAGGGAAGGCTCATTGATGGAGGTGGGGAGGGAAGGCTTGTCGATGTTGGTGAGGGAGGGAAGGCTCATTGATGGAGGTGGGGGGAGGGAACGCTCATTGATGGAGGTGGGGGAGGGGAGTCTTGTTGATGGAGGTGGGGGAGGGGAGTCTTGTTGATGGAAGTGGGGGAGGGGAGTCTCGTTGATGGAGGTGGGGGAGGGAAGCCTCGTGATGGAGGTGGGGGAGGGGAGTCTCGTTAATGGAGGTGGGGGAGGGGAGTCTCGTTGATGGAGGTGGAGGACTGAAGGTTCATTGATGGAGGTGGGGAGGGAAGGCTTGTCGATGTTGGTGAGGGAGGGAAGGCTCATTGATGGAGGTGGAGGAGGGGAGGCTCGTTGATGGGGGTGGGGAGGACTCATTGATGGAGGTGGGGGCAGGGAAGGCTCATTGATGGAGGTGGGGGAGGGAAGGTTCATTGATGGAGGTGGGGGAGGGGAGTCCCGTTGATGGAGGAGGGGAGGCTCGTTGATGGGGGTGGGGAGGGAAGGCTCATCGATGGAGGTGGGGGAGGGAAGGTTCATTGATGGGGGTGGGGGAGGGGAGTCCCATTAATGGGGGAGGAAAGGGCTCGTTGATGGAGGTGGGGGAGGGGAGTCCCGTTGATGGAGGTGGGGGAGGGAAGGGCTCGTTGATGGAGGAGGGGAGGCTCGTTGATGGGGGTGGGGAGGGAAGGCTCATCGATGGAGGTGGGGGAGGGAAGGTTCATTGATGGGGGTGGGGGAGGGAAGGTTCATTGATGGGGGTGGGGGAGGGGAGTCCCATTGATGGGGGAGGGAAGGGCTCGTTGATGGAGGTGGGGGAGGGGAGTCTGGTTGATAGGGGTGGGGGAGGGAAGGGCTCGTTGATGGAGGTGGAGGACTGAAGGTTCATTGATGGAGGTGGAGGACTGAAGGTTCATTGATGGAGGTGGAGGACTGAAGTTTCATTGATGGAGGTGGAGGACTGAAGGTTCATTGATGGAGGTGGAGCTCAGATTGCTGATAAAGATAATGTTGGTTCTGATAGGTGTCGGAACACACGGAGTATCGCAGGTTGTGGTGTATGGAGTGGTGTATCGGCAGACCGGCCCGGACCGGTCCGGGTGTCCATGCTGATCTGTGGGCACAGCCAAAAGCTCCTACAGTGGTCATGTGGGCATCAGAACTGGACTACAGAGCAATGGAAGAAGGTGGCCTAGTCAGATGAATGAGGTTTTCTTTGACATCATGTGGGTGGCCGGGTGGGTCACTTACCTGGGGAAGACATGGCACCAGGATGCATTATGGGAAGAAGTTGGGTGGGGGAGGGTGCGATGTGTTGGGAATTGTTCTGTCTGGGAAATCTTGGCTCCTCCAATAATGAGGTACTGGACATAAACATCTCCAAAAAGCCATCCTGCCTCAGAGATCGGGATTCTGGAGTTGGGATCCCTGATGAAGTGTGATTTCCTTCCTTCCTTAAAAAGCCACGCCCCTAAACACACCCTCCTCTCTATCACACCCCTATAAACTCCCAATATGAGGGTCCTAATACCTCCCCCTATACTGCCCTTATTATTAGTGTCTGAGTGTTAACTCCTGAACCCACAGAGAGCCTTGTATGGGCAGACACCCCTGAGCAACATGGCCGAGCCGGCATCAGCGCGTAGATGACGTTCTCTGGCAGCAAGTGACGCACCAGGAAGCGCACCGTCATCAGCGTCTCCGACTTCCGCCCTTTTCCAAGATGGCGGCGCCCTTTGTCCGGTTGTAGCTGAATGAGGAGCCGCCGCCGCTCCGGGATGGCAGGTACCGGGACCGGTACTTCCGGTGGGGGACATGGTGACGTCACAGCTTGCTGCCTCACTCTGTATATTGTACACCCTCCGTATTACGCCCCATTCCTCTGTACAACACCCTGTCTGTCCACATTCCACCCCCATACCCGTATATAACACCCCATATCTGCATATAACACCCCATACCCCCCATATCAGTATATAACACCCCATATACCCCCCATATCGTATATAATACCCCATATACCTGTATATAACACCCCATATCTGCATATAACACCCCATACCTGTATATAATACCCCCCATATATCCTTCTATAGCACCCCATTCCTCTGTACAACACCCTGTCTGTCCATATTACACCCCTATACCTGTGTATACTACCCCTTTTCTCTCTATACCCATATATAACACCCCATCCCTGTATATAACACCCCATATACCCCCCATCCCCGTATACAACACCCTGTCTGTCCATATTACACCCTCTATAGAAAAGCATTCCTTTCTATTACCCCTCCTCATTCCTCTGTATAACATTCCTGTATATAGCACCCCATATACCCCCCCCCCCTATAGCAACCCATTCCTCTGTTTTACATCCCTCTTCACCTGAATATAGCACCCCATCTCTGCATATATCCCCCTATAGCACCCCATTCCTCTGTATAACCCCATATAGGCCCCCCCCCTTACCTGTGTATAACATCTCTTTTCTCTATACCTGTAGGTAGCACCCCGTCTCTTCATTTTACACCTCATATACCCCCCTATACCACCCAACATCTCTCTATTACCATCTCTGTATAACACCCCATGTCTCTGTATTACCCCCTCTCTCTGTATTACCCCCCATTTATATACCCCTCTCTCTCTGTATTACCCCCATCTATATACCCTCCTCTTTCTGTATTACCCCATCTATATACCCTCCTCTCTCTGTATTACCCCCATCTATATACCCTCCTCTCTCTGTATTACCCCCATCTATATACCCTCCTCTCTCTGTATTACCCCCATCTATATACCCTCCTCTCTCTGTATTACCCCCATCTATATACCCTCCTCTCTCTGTATTACCCCCATCTATATACCCTCCTCTCTCTGTATTACCCCCATCTATATATCCTCCTCTCTCTGTATTACCCCCATTTATATACCCCCCCACTCTCTTTCTGGATTACCCTCATTTATATACCCCCTCTGTCTGGGTTACCCTCATCTACATACTCTCTCTCTCTCTCTCTCTCTCTCTCTCTGTATTACCCTCCATCTATATACTCTCTCTCTGTATTACCCTCCATCTATATACCCTCTCTCTGTATTACCCTCCATCTATATACCCTCTCTCTGTACCCCCCCCCCCCCCCCCCCCGTTTCTGTGCTGGGAGGGGAGGAGTCTGGGGAAGTGGGAGGAGCTGTTGTCTCATAAGCTGACGCTCCGTCTCTTTACAGCCATGGATTTCCCGCAGCACAGCCAGCTGGTCCTGGAGCAGCTCAATCAGCAGCGTCAGCTGGGCCTCCTGTGTGACTGCACCTTCGTGGTGGACGGCATCGACTTCAAGGCGCACAAGGCGGTGCTGGCGGCCTGCAGTCAGTACTTCCGCATGTTGTTCCTGGAGCAGAAGGACGTCGTCCACCTGGACATCAGCAACGCCGCCGGTCAGTCCCACCACCGCCCATTGTGTTCACCTATCCCCTCCCCCACATTGTCTTCTCCTATCAGATGGTGTCTCTTCTTACAGGCAATCTGCAGGGGGAGTGCTGAGGGGTTAGACCAAGGATCCTCAAACTACGGCCCTCCAGCTGTTGCGGAACTACGCATCCCATGAGGCTTTGTAAAACTCTGACATTCACAGACATGACTAGGCATGATGGGAATTGTAGTTTCCGAACAACTGGAGGGCCATAGTTTGAAGACCCCTGGGTTAGATCCTCTGTTAGGTGTTTATTATCTGTGTCCCCGCTGGGGGGATTCGCTCCCTCCGCACCCCCACCGGTGAGCCTTCCCTCCGCACCCCCACCGGTGAGCCTTCCCTCCGCACCCCCACCGGTGAGCCTTCCCTCCGCACCCCCACCGGTGCGCCTTCCCTCCGCACCCCCACCGGTGCGCCTTCCCTCCGCACCCCCACCGGTGCGCCTTCCCTCCGCACCCCCACCGGTGCGCCTTCCCTCCGCACCCCCACCGGTGCGCCTTCCCTCCGCACCCCCACCGGTGAGCCTTCCCTCCGCACCCCCACCGGTGCGCCTTCCCCCCGCACCACCACCGGTGCGCCTTCCCACCAGTGCGCCTTCCCTCCGCACCCCCACCGGTGAGCCTTCCCTCCGCACCCCCACCGGTGCGCCTTCCCTCCGCACCACCACCGGTGCGCCTTCCCACCAGTGCGCCTTCCCTCCGCACCCCCACCGGTGAGCCTTCCCTCCGCACCCCCACCGGTGCGCCTTCCCTCCGCACCACCACCGGTGCGCCTTCCCACCAGTGCGCCTTCCCTCCGCACCCCCACCGGTGAGCCTTCCCTCCGCACCCCCACCGGTGCGCCTTCCCTCCGCACCCCCACCGGTGCGCCTTCCCTCCGCACCCCCACCGGTGCGCCTTCCCTCCGCACCCCCACCGGTGCGCCTTCCCTCCGCACCCCCACCGGTGCGCCTTCCCTCCGCACCCCCACCGGTGCGCCTTCCCTCCGCACCCCCACCGGTGCGCCTTCCCTCCGCACCACCACCGGTGCGCCTTCCCACCAGTGCGCCTTCCCTCCGCACCCCCACCGGTGAGCCTTCCCTCCGCACCCCCACCGGTGCGCCTTCCCTCCGCACCACCACCGGTGCGCCTTCCCACCAGTGCGCCTTCCCTCCGCACCCCCACCGGTGAGCCTTCCCTCCGCACCCCCACCGGTGCGCCTTCCCTCCGCACCACCACCGGTGCGCCTTCCCACCAGTGCGCCTTCCCTCCGCACCCCCACCGGTGAGCCTTCCCTCCGCACCCCCACCGGTGCGCCTTCCCTCCGCACCACCACCGGTGCGCCTTCCCACCAGTGCGCCTTCCCTCCGCACCCCCACCGGTGAGCCTTCCCTCCGCACCCCCACCGGTGCGCCTTCCCTCCGCACCCCCACCGGTGCGCCTTCCCTCCGCACCCCCACCGGTGCGCCTTCCCTCCGCACCCCCACCGGTGCGCCTTCCCTCCACACCCCCACCGGTGCGCCTTCCCTCCGCACCCCCACCGGTGCGCCTTCCCTCCGCACCCCCACCGGTGAGCCTTCCCTCCGCACCCCCACCGGTGAGCCTTCCCTCCGCACCCCCACCGGTGAGCCTTCCCTCCGCACCCCCACCGGTGAGCCTTCCCTCCGCACCCCCACCGGTGCGCCTTCCCTCCGCACCACCACCGGTGCGCCTTCCCACCAGTGCGCCTTCCCTCCGCACCCCCACCGGTGAGCCTTCCCTCCGCACCCCCACCGGTGCGCCTTCCCTCCGCACCACCACCGGTGCGCCTTCACACCAGTGCGCCTTCCCTCCGCACCCCCACCGGTGAGCCTTCCCTCCGCACCCCCACCGGTGCGCCTTCCCTCCGCACCACCACCGGTGCGCCTTCCCACCAGTGCGCCTTCCCTCCGCACCCCCACCGGTGAGCCTTCCCTCCGCACCCCCACCGGTGCGCCTTCCCTCCGCACCACCACCGGTGCGCCTTCCCACCAGTGCGCCTTCCCTCCGCACCCCCACCGGTGAGCCTTCCCTCCGCACCCCCCACCGGTGAGCCTTCCCTCCGCACCCCCCACCGGTGAGCCTTCCCTCCGCACCCCCCACCGGTGAGCCTTCCCTCCGCACCCCCCACCGGTGAGCCTTCCCTCCGCACCCCCCACCGGTGAGCCTTCCCTCCGCACCCCCCACCGGTGAGCCTTCCCTCCGCACCCCCCACCGGTGAGCCTTCCCTCCGCACCCCCCACCGGTGAGCCTTCCCTCCGCACCCCGCACCGGTGAGCCTTCCCTCCTGGTTACTGAAGCCCCCCGACTCCCTCGTGAAGACTGAGGAGAAGAATAAATTCAATACCTTCACCATCCCCCCATCCTTTGTAACCAGATGTCCTTCCTCATTCTTTATGGGCCCAATATGGTCTGTCCTCCCTTTTTTACTGTTCACATACTTAAAGAATTTCTTGTGATTTTTTATTTTTTTGCCCTTGTCCGCTATGTGTCTTTCGTGTTCTATCTTAGCTGTCCTTATTGCACCCTTACATTTCTTGTTGCATTCTTTATAAAGTCTGAATGCTGATGATGATCCCTCAGCCTTGTATTTTTTGAAGGCCTTCTCCTTTGCTTTTATATGCATTTTTACATTGGAGTTAAGCCATCCAGGACTTTTGTTCTCTCTTTTAAATGTATTACCCAATGGGATGCATTGGCTAATGCCCTTATTTAATATGCTCCTAAAGCAAACCCATCTCCCCTCCGCGTTCTTTGTTTCTAAGATTTTATCCCAGCTTATGCCACAAAATCCAAATCCTCCTCGTACAACAGTATCTCTAGTTCACCCATCTTGTCTGCCAGGCTCCTGGCATTGGTGAACATGGCATGTAGTTCAGACTGGTCACATATTATCCTCTTATTGGGTGTCCCAAGGTTGCAAATATGACTTGCTACTATACTTACCTCGGGTTTATGTGCTTTGGTCAACCTACCACTAATGCCCTCAATACTACCCTCTGGAATATTTTCTGTGCGCTCTACCTCTGGACCCCCCCCCCCATCGCCTAGTCTAGAAACCCCTCTAACTTTTCGGCCATCTTCAATCCCAGCTGATCTGTACCCCCCTCATTTAGGTGCAGTCCGTCCCTTCTATAGTACCCACCGATATAACCGATATAGTTATCGACTGAGAAGGCGGCCCAGTCCTCCAGGAACCCAAACCCCTCCTTAATACCCCAGCCCCTCAGCCACTTGTTTACTTCCCTAATCTCCCTCCGCCTTTATGGTGTGACTCCATGTACCTTGGAGGACCTTTTCCTCAATTTAGCTCCCAAGTCCCTGAAATCGTTCTTTAGGACTCTCCATCTGCCTCTGACTTTGTCATTGGTGCACCACGACAGCCGGGTCATACAGCATACAGTTCGGTGCTTCAGGTTTGTTACAGATTGGCCTCTCTGTCCTTCTAAGAATTGAGTCCCCTACCAACAGAATCTGTCTTTCCTTTCCCTTCGCTTCCCCCCACTCTCACTGGAGGAGTTCTTCCCCCGGCAGCTAGGAGAGTCCCTCAGCTCCAGCAGTGCTGATCCCTGACTGGGATCACCAATGCCACTCAATGGAGCGTACTTATTGGGATGCTCCAGCCCTGGACCGGCCTCCCTGGCACTTCCCCCTCTACCCTTCCTGACTGTCACCCATCTACTCTTTCCTAGTGCCGGTGTCCTATCCTATAAGGTCCTCCATCTGATAGTGTCCTCTGTGTAGTGCGCATGCGCAGTACACAGTAACACAGATTCTGAAAATTGCAGAGGATGAACGGCGCCTGCGCACTGAGTCCAGGTTCTATCCCCACCATCCAAGTGGACACAGAGTAGGAATATAAAAGAGCCGTGCGAGGCCGAGCCCGAAGCTCGCCCGCGAGGGGCCCTCTAATATTCACAACCCTATGTCTGCTTGAATGGTGGGGCACCACCTCCACTCACGGCGCAGGCGCCGTTCATCTTCGGAGATTTTCCGAAGCTTCGTCTGCTCCGTACTGCGTGGACACTATATGATGGCCGGACACTATATGGCAGAACACTGGCACCTCTTTGTCTCCACCCACCTCTGTGCCGGCACCTTTGTCTCCACCCACCTCTGTGTCGGCACCTCTTTGTCTCCACCCACCTCTGTGTCGGCACCTCTTTGTCTCCACCCACCTCTGTGTCGGCACCTCTTTGTCTCCACCCACCTCTGTGTCGGCACCTCTTTGTCTCCACCCACCTCTGTGTCGGCACCTCTTTGTCTCCACCCACCTCTGTGCCGGCCCCTGCCGTGTACGTTCCCGGCTCTCCTTTAGTATGGAGGGACTTCTCAATGCTGACAGTTGCTTCCCCAGATTCAGAACCTGGGCTGTCCATAAGACTGGAAGTGCCAGGAAATGGTCACCATGTCATACAGGTTCTATCCGGTCTTTATTTGAGACGGGGAGCGGCCTTTGAGGGGGGTGGGACTTAAAGCTGAGCTCCAGTGACATTTCAAAACAACCCTTGCAATGGGGCGCCCCCTACACAGCGAGGGTTAAATGCTCATCTTTCTCTTTTACTCAGTGTCTTGAAAAAGTATTCATACCCCTTCAAATTTTCCACACTTTCTCATGTTACAACCAAAAACGCAAATGTATTTTATTGGGATTTTATGTGATGGACCAACACAAAGTGTCACATAATTGTGAAGTGGAAGGAAAATGATAAACTATACAAATAAATATGTGAAAAGTGTGGGGGGGAGGGGCATTTGTATGGCACCCCCTTTACTCTGATACCCCTAACTAAAATCTAGAGGAACCAATTGCCTTCAGAAGTCACCTAATTAGTAAATAAAGTCCACCTGTGTGTCATTTAATCTCAGTATAAATACAGCTGTTCTGTGAAGCCCTCAGAGGTTTGAGAAAGGGGGTTCTACAAAGTATTGACTCCGGGGGGCGCCATACAAATGCCCCTCCCCCACACTTTTCACATATTTATTTGTATCATTTTCCTTCCACTTCACAATTATGTGACACTTTGTGTTGGTCAATGTACAGTGTTCCCATCGCCATGGAGGAGAGCGACACCAGTATCAGATACAATGTAGCATTCTATATATCCTGTCTGGGAAGAGAAGAAGAATGATGTTCTTTTGTGTGCCGACTAAAAACAGACCGCAAATGTCGGTGTGCCTGTATGCAGTCCCCTCATGTCGGTGTGCGCCCCCCCCCCTCCCCCCCATGTCAGTGTGCCAGGGTGCAGTACCCCCCCCATGTTGGTGTGCCAGTGTGCGGTCCCCCCCATGTCAGTGTGCAGTCCCCCCCCCATGTCAGTGTGCAGTCCCCCCCCCATGTCAGTGTGCAGTCCCCCCCCATGTCAGTGTGCAGTCCCCCCCCATGTCAGTGTGCAGTCCCCCCCCATGTCAGTGTGCAGTCCCCCCCCATGTCAGTGTGCAGTCCCCCCCCATGTCAGTGTGCAGTCCCCCCCCATGTCAGTGTGCAGTCCCCCCCCATGTCAGTGTGCAGTCCCCCCCCATGTCAGTGTGCAGTCCCCCCCCATATGTCAGTGTGCAGTCCCCCCCCATGTCAGTGTGCAGTCCCCCCCCCCCATGTCAGTGTGCAGTCCCCCCCCCCCATGTCAGTGTGCAGTCCCCCCCCCCATGTCAGTGTGCAGTCCCCCCCCCCATGTCAGTGTGCAGTCCCCCCCCCCCCCCATGTCAGTGTGCAGTCCCCCCCCCCCCCCATGTCAGTGTGCAGTCCCCCCCCCCATGTCAGTGTGCAGTCCCCCCCCCCCATGTCAGTGTGCAGTCCCCCCCCCCATGTCAGTGTGCAGTCCCCCCCCCCATGTCAGTGTGCAGTCCCCCCCCCATGTCAGTGTGCAGTCCCCCCCCCATGTCAGTGTGCAGTCCCCCCCCCATGTCAGTGTGCAGTCCCCCCCCCATGTCAGTGTGCAGTCCCCCCCCCCCATGTCAGTGTGCAGTCCCCCCCCCCCCATGTCAGTGTGCAGTCCCCCCCCCCCATGTCAGTGTGCAGTCCCCCCCCCCATGTCAGTGTGCAGTCCCCCCCCCCATGTCAGTGTGCAGTCCCCCCCCATGTCAGTGTGCAGTCCCCCCCCATGTCAGTGTGCAGTCCCCCCCCCATGTCAGTGTGCAGTCCCCCCCCCCATGTCAGTGTGCAGTCCCCCCCCCATGTCAGTGTGCAGTCCCCCCCCCCATGTCAGTGTGCAGTCCCCCCCCCCCCATGTCAGTGTGCAGTCCCCCCCCCCCCATGTCAGTGTGCAGTCCCCCCCCCCCCCCATGTCAGTGTGCAGTCCCCCCCCCCCCCCATGTCAGTGTGCAGTCCCCCCCCCCCATGTCAGTGTGCAGTTTCCCCCCCCCCCATGTCAGTGTGCAGTTCCCCCCCCCCCATGTCAGTGTGCAGTTCCCCCCCCCCCATGTCAGTGTGCAGTTCCCCCCCCCCCCATGTCAGTGTGCAGTTCCCCCCCCCCATGTCAGTGTGCAGTTCCCCCCCCCCCATGTCAGTGTGCAGTTCCCCCCCCCCCATGTCAGTGTGCAGTTCCCCCCCCCCCATGTCAGTGTGCAGTCCCCCCCCCCCATGTCAGTGTGCAGTCCCCCCCCCCCCATGTCAGTGTGCAGTCCCCCCCCCCCCATGTCAGTGTGCAGTCCCCCCCCCCCCATGTCAGTGTGCAGTCCCCCCCCCCCCCATGTCAGTGTGCAGTCCCCCCCCCCCCCCATGTCAGTGTGCAGTCCCCCCCCCCCCCCATGTCAGTGTGCAGTCCCCCCCCCATGTCAGTGTGCAGTCCCCCCCCATGTCGGTGTGCAGTCCCCTCATGTCGGCGTGCGGTCCCCCCCATGTCGGCGTGCGGTCCCCCCCATGTCAGTGTGCAGTCCCCCCATGTCGGTGTGTGCCCCCCCCCCCCCATGTCGGTGTGCATTCACCTTTGCCAGTCTTCTCTCCCGCTGACTCTCACCTCCTGTCTTTGCCAGGACTGGGCCAGGTTCTGGAGTTCATGTACACGGCCCGACTCCACCTGACTCGGGAGAATGTGGAGGACGTCCTGGCGGTGGCCGGCTTCCTGCAGATGCAAGAAATAGTCAACGCCTGCACGGCCCTGAAATCTCTAAGTATTGGCACAGTACCGGCAACCCACAGCCTGGAGGCGCTCTCATCTCCGCAAGGTACTGTACTAATGTTGTAGGCTGCTTGTCCTGTATATGTCCCATGTGTTGAGATGGGGACCTTTGTTCCCTGCAGCAGAGGGTGGCCATTCATATAATACCCACAGAGGGCGGCCATTCCGGGATACGGGGCTTCTCTTACCCATATAATACCCACAGTGGAGGGCGGCCGTTCCTGGGTCTCGGGCTCCTCTTACCCATATAATACCCACAGTGGAGGGTGGCCAGTCCCAGGTCTGGGCCTCCTCTCACCCATATAATTCCCGCAGAGGAGGGCGACCATTCCCGAGTCTGGGCTCCTCTCATTTATATGATACCCACAGAGGGGGATGACCATTCCTGGGTATGGGGTCCTCTCATCCATGATACCCACAGAGGAGGGCAGACATTCCTGAGTCCGGGCTCCTCTCATCCATATACAGTATCTGTGTTTGTTATCAGTGCATTGTGGAAATATAACACAGGTGTTCGTCTGTCTGTCCAGCAGAAGTCACCCAGCCGGAAGGAGAGTACCCCGCTCCATCTGTGGGGGGAGAGACTGTTATGGAGTCCAGTGGTGCCGGACAGCCTGTGTATTCGGAGGGCGATGGAGTCAGTGAGGAGGGTGAGTGTTACACCCCAGCAGGGGGCTCATCAGAGTTTGCGCTGCACATTGGGATATACATCTGCCCCTGGGGGAGCACACCCTGCAGAAGAGAGGGACCTGCCCAGAGCTTCCCCAAACCTTAATGTTTCCACCTCCATGTATGACGGTGGGGGATAGTTTTCTTGGGGTCATAGTACCTCCATGTATGATGGTGGGGGATGGTGTTCTTGGGGTCATAGGACCTCCATGTATGATGGTGGGGGATGGTGTTCTTGGGGTCATAGGACCTCCATGTATGACGGTGGGGGATGGTGTTCTTGGGGTCATAGGTCCTCCATGTATGACGGTGGGGGATGGTGTTCTTGGGGTCATAGGTCCTCCATGTATGACGGTGGGGGATGGTGTTCTTGGGGTCATAGGCGGCATTCCTCCTCCTCCAAACACGGCGAGTTGAGTTGATGCCAAAGATCTGGATTTCGGTCTCCTCTGACCACAACCCTTCCCCCGGTTCTCCTCGGAATCATTCGATGTTCATTAGTGATCTTCAGACGGACCTGTACATGTGATTTCCTGAGCGGGGGACCTGTACATGTGATTTCCTGAGCGGGGGACCTGTACATGTGATTTCCTGAGCGGGGGACCTGTACATGTGATTTCCTGAGCGGGGGGACCTGTACATGTGATTTCCTGAGCGGGGGGACCTGTACATGTGATTTCCTGAGCGGGGGACTTGTACATGTGATTTCCTGAGCAAGGGGACCTGTACATGTGATTTCCTGAGCGGGGGGACCTGTAGATGTGATTTCCTGAGCGGGGGGACCTGTAGATGTGATTTCCTGAGCGGGGGGACCTGTACATGTGATTTCCTGAGCAAGGGGACCTGTACATGTGATTTCCTGAGCGGGGGGACCTGTACATGTGATTTCCTGAGTGGGGGGACCTGTACATGTGATTTCCTGAGCGGGGGGAACCTGTACATGTGATTTCCTGAGCGGGGGGAACCTGTACATGTGATTTCCTGAGCGGGGGGGAACCTGTACATGTGATTTCCTGAGCGGGGGGACCTGTACATGTGATTTCCTGAGCGGGGGGACCTGTACATGTGATTTCCTGAGCGGGGGGACCTGTACATGCGATTTCCTGAGCGGGGGGACCTGTACATGTGATTTCCTGAGTGGGGGGACCTGTACATGTGATTTCCTGAGCGGGGGGAACCTGTACATGTGATTTCCTGAGCGGGGGGAACCTGTACATGTGATTTCCTGAGCGGGGGGAACCTGTACATGTGATTTCCTGAGCGGGGGGACCTGTACATGTGATTTCCTGAGCGGGGGGACCTGTACATGTGATTTCCTGAGCGGGGGGACCTGTACATGCGATTTCCTGAGCGGGGGGACCTGTACATGCGATTTCCTGAGCGGGGGGACCTGTACATGTGATTTCCTGAGTGGGGGGACCTGTATATGTGATTTCCTGAGTGGGGGGACCTGTACATGTGATTCCCTGAGCGGGGGGACCTTGCGGGGGCTGCAGGATTTCAGTCCCTCACGGTGTAGTGTGTTACCGATTGTTCTCTTGGTGACTATGGTCCCAGCTGAGATCATGGAGAAGATTCTCCGGTGTAGTTCTGGGCGGATTCCTCACCGTTCTCCTGATCATTGATCCTCCACGAGGTGAGATCTTCCATGGAGCCCCAGACCGAGGAGATCCATCGTTATTTTGTGAATAATAATCCCACCAACTGTTGTCACCTCTCACCAAGCTGCTTGGCGATGGTCTTGTAGCCCATTCCAGCCTTGTGTAGGTCTCCAATCTTCTCCCCGATGTCCTTGGACAGATCTTTGGTCTCCATGGTGGAGAGATTGGAATCTGATTGCTTCTGTGGACAGGTGTCCTTTATATAGGTAACAAGCTGAGATTAGGAGCACTCCCTTTTTAAGAGAGAAGAGTGCTCCTAATCTCAGCTTGTTACCTGTATAGAAGAGACCTGGGAGACAGAAATATCGCTGATTGTTGGGGATCAAATTTCACTCATTAAAATGTAAATCAATTTCTGACTTTTTGGGAAATGTGTTTTTCTGGATATTTTTGTTGTTGTTCTCTCTCTGTTATAATAAACCGACCAATAAAATTATAGACGATCGTTTTTTTGTCAGTGGGACAAATGTACAAAATTAGCAGCCAATCAAATACTTTTTTCCCCTCGCTGTAAATGTCAGCTGGAATCCAGCGACTGATCAATGTCTGTTCTCTCTGTTGTCTGGTAGGGGATGTCGGAGGCAGTCAGGGCACCCAGGCAGAGGAAGGGGCGGCACCCCGTGTGCCTCAGGAGGAGGGCATGGTGTCTACAGAAGGGGGTGAGTTTGTGACTCGTAAACAATCTGTATTGTTATATCTGCCAATAAATTATATGTGATCTCTCTGGAAATGTATTTATTATTAATAATAATGGTATTTATGTAGTGCTGACATGTTTTGTTTCTATATGTTTCATCATAGTTACATAGTAGGTGAGGTTGAAAAAAGACACAAGTCCAACCCATGTGTGTGATTATACAGCGCCTTGCGAAAGTATTCGGCCCCCTTGAACTTTTCAACCTTTTGCCACATTTCAGGCTTCAAACATAAAGATATAAATTTTTTATTTTTTGTGAAGAATCACCAACAAGTGGGACACAATTGTGAAGTGGAACGAAATCTTTTGGATTTTTGAAACTTTTTTAACTAATAAAAAAATGAAAAGTGGGGCGTGTAAAATGATTGGGCCCCCTTGTGTTAATACTTTGTAGAGCCGCCTTTTGCTGCGATTACAGCTGCAAGTCTCTTGGGGTGTCTCTATCAGTTTTGCACATCGAGAGACTGAAATTCTTGCCCATTCTTCCTTGCAAAACAGCTGGAGCTCAGTGAGGTTGGATGGAGAGCGTTTGTGAACAGCAGTTTTCAGCTCTTTCCACAGATTCTCGATTGGATTCAGGTCTGGACTTTGACTTGGCCATTCTAACACCTGGATACGTTTATTTGTGAACCATTCCTTTGTAGATTTTGCTGTATGTTTGGGATCATTGTCTTGTTGGAAGATAAATCTCCGTCCCAGTTTCAGGTCTTTTGCAGACTCCAACAGGTTTTCCTCCAGAATGGTCCTGTATTTGGCTGCATCCATCTTCCCCTCAATTTTAACCATCTTCCCTGTCCCTGCTGAAGAAAAGCAGGCCCAAACCATGATGCTGCCACCACCATGTGTGACAGTGGGGATGGTGTGTTGAGGGTGATGAGCTGTGTTGCTTTTACGCCAAACATATCGTTTTGCATTGTGGGCAAAAAGTGTGATTTTGGTTTCATGTGACCAGAGCACCTTCTTCCACATGTTTGGTGTGTCTCCCAGGTGGCTTGTGGCAAAC
Source organism: Lithobates pipiens (assembly GCF_037356315.1). NCBI lineage: Eukaryota > Metazoa > Chordata > Amphibia > Anura > Ranidae > Lithobates > Lithobates pipiens. The sequence continues at coordinate 2,348,761 of NW_027507788.1, forward strand.
TTTAGACGAGACTTTTTATAGATATCTTTGAGAAATGGCTTTCTTCTTGCCACTCTTCCATAAAGGGCAGATTTGTGCAGTGTACGACTGATTGTTGTCCTATGGACAGACTCTCCCACCTCAGCTGTAGTTCTCTGCAGTTCATCCAGAGTGATCATGGGCCTCTTGGCTGCATCTCTGATCAGTCTTCTCCTTGTCTGAGCTGAAAGTTTAGAGGGACGGCCAGGTCTTGGTAGATTTGCAGTGGTCTGATACTCCTTCCATTTCAAAATGATGGCTTGCACAGTGCTCCTTGGGATGTTTAAAGCTTGGGAAATCTTTTTGTATCCAAATCCGGCTTTAAACTTCTCCACAACAGTATTACGGACCTGCCTGGTGTGTTCCTTGGTCTTCATGATGCTCTCTGCGCTTTCAACAGAACCCTGAGACTATCACAGAGCAGGTGCATTTATACAGAGACTTGATTACACACAGGTGGATTCTATTTATCACCATCAGTCATTTAGGACAACATTGGATCATTCAGAGATCCTCGCTGAACTTCTGGAGTGAGTTTGCTGCACTGAAAGTAAAGGGGCCCAATAATTTTGCACGCACCACTTTTCAGTTTTTTATTTGCTAAAAAAGTTTAAATTATCCAATAGATTTCGTTCCACTTCACAATTGTGTCCCACTTGTTGGTGATTCTTCACAAAAAATTACAATTTTATATCTTTATGTTTGAAGCCTGAAATGTGGCAAAAGGTTGAAAAGTTCAAGGGGGCCGAATACTTTCGCAAGGCACTGTATGTCAGTATTACATTGTATATCCTGTATGTTGTGGTCGTTCAGGTGATTATCTAATAGTTTGTTGAAACTATCGATGCCCCCCACTGAGACCACCGCCTGCGGAAGGGAATTCCACATCTTTGCCACTCTTACAGTAAAGAACTCTCTACATAGTTTAAAGTTAAACCTCTTTTCTTCTTCTTTTAATGAGTGGCCACGAGTCTTGTTAAACTCCCTTTTGCAGAAAAGTTTTTTTCTCCCTATTATGGGGTCACCAGTCCGGTACTTATATATTGTGGGGTCACCAGTCCGGTATTTATATAATGAAATCATATCCCCTCTCAGGCGTCTCTTCTCCAGAGAGAATAAGTTCAGAGCTCACAACCTTTCCTCATAACTAATATCCTCCAGACCCTTTATTAGCTTTGTTGCCCTTCTTTGTAGTCGCTCCATTTCCAGTACATCCTTCCTGAGGACTGGTGCCCAGAACTGGACAGTATACTCCAGGTGCGGCCGGACCAGAGTCTTGTAGAGTGGGAGAATTATCGTTTTATCTCTGGAGTTGATCCCCTTTTTAATGCCAATATTCTGTTTGCTTTGTTAGCAGCAGCTTGGCATTGCTGAGCCCATCATCTACTAGGACCCCCAGATCCTTCTCCATCCTACATCCCCCCAGAGGTTCCCCCCCCCCCCGTCTATAGATTGCATTCAGATTTTTACCACCTAAATGCATTATTTTACATTTCTCTACATTGAACCTCATTTGCCATGTAGTTGCCCCTCCCCCACATTCATTTGTTCAGATCTTCTTGGAAGGTTTCCACATCCTGCAGAGAAGTTATTGTCCTGCTTAGCTTAGTATTGTCCGCAAATACAGAGATTGAGCTGTTTCCCCCATCCCCCTCCTCCAGGTCATCTATGAACAAATTAAATAGGATTGGTCCCAGCACAGAACCCTGGAGGACCCCACTACCCACCCCCGACCATTCCGAGTACTCCCCATTTATCAGCACCCTCTGAACTCGCCCTTGTAGCCAGTTTTCAATCCATGTCCTCACCCTATGGTCCATGCCAACCCACCTTATTTTATACAGTAAACGTTTATGGGGAACTGTGTCAAATGCTTTTGTAAAATCCAGATACACCACGTCTACGGGCCTTCCTTTATCTAGATACACCCCATCTACGGACCTTCCTTTATCTAGATACACCACGTCTACGGGCCTTCCTTTATCCAGATACACCACGTCTACGGGCCTTCCTTTATCCAGATACACCACGTCTACGGGCCTTCCTTTATCTAGATACACCACGTCTACGGGCCTTCCTTTATCTAGATACACCACGTCTACGGGCCTTCCTTTATCTAGATACACCACATCTACGGGCCTTCCTTTATCTAGATACACCACGTCTACGGGCCTTCCTTTATCTAGATACACCACGTCTACGGGCCTTCCTTTATCTAGATACACCCCATCTACGGACCTTCGTTTATCTAGATACACCCCATCTACGGACCTTCCTTTATGTAGATACACCACGTCTACGGGCCTTCCTTTATCCAGATACACCACGTCTACGGGCCTTCCTTTATCCAGATACACCACGTCTACGGGTCTTCCTTTATCCAGATACACCACGTCTACGGGCCTTCCTTTATCTAGATACACCACGTCTACGGGCCTTCCTTTATCTAGATACACCACGTCTACGGGCCTTCCTTTATCTAGATACACCACATCTACGGGCCTTCCTTTATCTAGATACACCACATCTACGGGCCTTCCTTTATCTAGATACACCACATCTACGGGCCTTCCTTTATCCAGATACACCACGTCTACGGGCCTTCCTTTATCTAGATACACCACGTTGTCTGCGGGCCTTCCTTTATCTAGATACACCATGTCTATGGACATTCCTTTATCTAGATGGCAACTCGCCTCCTCATAGAAGGTTAGTAGATTGGTTTGGCCAGAACGAATCTTTATGAATCCATGCTGATTACTGCTAATGATAACATTCTCATTACTAAAATCTTGTATATAGTCCCTTTATCACTCCCTCCAAGAGTTTACATACTATTGATGTTGGGCTAACTGGTCTGTAAATCCCAGGGATGGATTTTGGGCCCCTTTTAAATATTGGTGCTACATTGGCTTTTCTCCAATCAGCTGGTACCATTCCAGTCGGTAGACTCTCAGTAAAAATTAGGAACAATTCCCTTCTGGGAGGGGGTCCGGCGCCTTTTGTCGGATCTCTTGGACCGGCGGGTGGTCCTGGATCCTAAGACCTTCTTGTTGGGCATCCCTTTCCCTAAATTGACGAAGTCCCGCAAGACATTGTCACGACATATCCTGACAGCGGCGAGATGCCTAATAGCCCTACATTGGAAAAAGGTGCTGCCCCCCGCTCTCGGAGCACTCCATGCTAGAGTTCAGGACGTGGAGTTGATGGAGAGGATGACCGCCAGGATACGGGACAGGCTTGAGGCCCATGATGTGGTCTGGAGCCCATGGAACTTACGGGAGCTCCGGAGGTGAAAATGCCGCAGGGACCACACACGGTGACTATACCCCCTGCCTTTCCTTACCCCTCCTTCCCCACGTTCCCCTCTCCCTCCTTCTTTTCTCTTCTCTTTATCTCCTTTGCTATTCTCTCTCTCATTCTCCTTACCCCTCTTACTTCCTATCCTTCTCGTCTCTGCTCTTGTTTTTCCTCTCTCTCTACTGCTTGGTATTCCTATATCTTTCTGCCAGTCTCTTTCTCCCTTTTCCTCATGGCTGGTGTTCCTACGTGCCTTGCTGCTCCTCTAGCACACTACTTCGTAGATGCTGCTTCTCATGAGAGGTTAATACTGTTGGTAGCTGTTTATGATTGGATGCGGGGCTACCCTACTGGACCCTAAGGTGGGCAACGCCACTCGTTGACTAACACTGGATGGGTGGTCCCTGCAGCCCTCTCTTCTCTGTTCTAACTGTTCTACTATGTTGTAGTAATGCATGACGTGTAATGCACTCTTTGAATATAAATAAATATGTTATTTGGAAAAAAAAAAAAAAATTAGGAACAATGGTCTGGCAATTACTTGACTGAGTTCCCTAAGCACCCTCGGGTGCAAGCCATCTGGTGCCGGTGATTTATTAATGTTACGCTTTTTTGTCTGTTTCTGGTTTTTCCTCTGTTCGCCATGGAAGTGCTTCCTGTGATGTGTCATGAGGATAGACACTGCAGTTTTGGTTACTGAAGCCCCCCCCCCCCCCCCCCCCCCCGATTCCCTCGTGAAGACTGAGGAGAAGAATAAATTCAATACCTTCGCCATCTCCCCATCCTTTGTAACCAGATGTCCTTCCTCATTCTTTATAGGGCCAATATGGTCTGTCCTCCTTTTCTTACTATGTTTATATACTTAAAGCGGAGTTCCACCCAAAAGTGGAACATCCACTCATTTGTTCCCCCCCCCCCCCCCTCCGGTGCACCTTTCGGAGGGGAGGGAGGACAGGATACCGGTCTTTGACAGGTATCCTGGTCCCAATTCCGGGAACCACAGCCATGGATATTTTGTGGCTAGGCTTCCTCTTCTTCCCCCTGTTGCTGGTCTATTAGGAGAGAGGAGCGGAGAACCACGCATGTGCAGTAGGGTTCTCAGCGTGAAGCTGTAAGGCTACACTGCCGGGTTCCCTTACCTGCAATGGTGGTGGCAGCACCTGACAGCTGATGGAAACATCAGCTGTGGTGCCGACTTCACTGGACTCCTGGACAGGTAAGTGTCCCATTATTAAAAGCCAGCAGCTGCAGTATGTGTAGCTGCTGGTTTTTATCTTATGCAGCGGTGGGCGGACCTCCACTTTAAAGAATTTCTTGGATTTTTTTTTTCTACTCGCGTCCTCTGTGCCTTTCGTGTTCTAGCTTAGCCGCCCTGATTGCACCCTTCCATTTCTTGTTGCATTCTTTGTAAAGTTGGATTGCTGATGATGATCCCTCAGCCTTGTATTTTTTTGAAGGCCTTCTCCTTTGCTTTTATATGCATTTTTATATTGGAGTTAAGCCATCCAGCACTTTTGTTCGCTCTTTTAAATGTATTACCCAATGGGATGCATTGGCTAATGCCCTTATTTAATATGCTCTTAAAGCAAACCCTGGTACTTGGCTGGTACTGTGCCCTTCTGCATGATGGGAACTGTCTGGGTCCCTGAGGAATTGGAGCGTTGAGTATAATGAGGTGAGGCCCCGCCCCCCCCCCCCCCTGCTATAACTGATTTTCTTCTGTTGTAGGAGTCAACAGACAAACAAATGTTGGAATTGGTGACGATTTGATGACGCAGGAGGCGTGGCCAGTCCAGGAGAAGAACGACAGTACATCAGCGTGTGAATCGCAAACTAAAGAGCAGGAGATGCCGCAGGGGCAGACGCAAGAGAAGCTTCCGGCGGAGCCTGTCACAGAGCACACCAGCCCAGAGATGGGCATCCCCCACCTGGAGGGCAGTCAGGAGTCTGGACTGACCATTAATGAGGCCGGCATGGAGGAGGGGGAGGGGGAGGATGAGAACGAATCTGAGAGCAATGACGAGCAAGACATGCCCTCAACACCACGGCAACTGCGAGCCTCCAACTATGCCGACCGCACCGAGACCCGGCAGTACAGCGCCACCACACACGTGTGCGAGGTAAGGGACGGCAGAGACTAAAAATGTGTCTGAGACAAACTTTGTCCAGCTGCACAGAGCAGCCACTCATATTTTCACCCCTTCAATACCGGGCACTCCCCTCTCCCTTACTCAATACCGGGCATCCCCCCCCCTTACTCAATACCGGGCACTCCCCCCCCCCCTCCTCCTCCTCAATACCGGGCACTCCCCCCCCCCCCTCAATACCGGCAACGTGGACTTGTGAACACGCCTGAGCCCATCCTTACATGTGATCACTGTGACCGATCACGGCTAGCAACACAATTGTATACAATGTATGGCAATTGTATACAATGGATGGCATGAAAGGAAGCCATCCATTGTTTACAGCTGCTGTGATTGGTCACCACGATCACATGATACTGGAGCGGGCCGGTACACTGATCAGTCACCAGCTGTGGCCAATCGCAGCTAGCAACTCAGGCGATGACGGATTGTGCTGCCATGCGGCCCCACAAGAGGCTCGTTCTGGGAGGATGTAATTGTACTATAGGCTGGGTGGGAAGGTCGCTGTATATTTTTCAAGCTGTGTGGAGGAAAAAAAATGAAAGGAGCCGATTGGTTGCATAGAGAAGCGGAGTGACACAGTGATGAGTTCTCCGGATCTAAAAAGATGCGTAATTCAAATAGGTTTTATTGAAAAATGTAATTATCATGTAGATGAGGCGGGAAGAGGGAACCAGACAAAATATAGGAGGAGAGAACCAAGGAAGACAAAATATAGGAGGAGAGAACCAGGGAAGACCAAATTATAGGTGGAGAGATCCAGGGAAGACCAAATATAGGTGGAGAGAACCAGGGAAGACCAAATTATAGGTGGAGAGAACCAAGGAAGACCAAATATAGGTGGAGAGAACCAGGGAAGACCAAATTATAGGTGGAGAGAACCAGGGAAGACCAAATATAGGAGGAGGGAACCAGGGAAGACAAAATATAGGAGGGAACCAGAAAATACAAAATTATAGGAGGAGGGAACCAGGGAAGACAAAATATAGGAGGAGGGAACCAGGGAAATACAAATCTAGGAGGAGAGAACCAAGGAAGACCAAATATAGGAGGAGAGACCCAGGGAAGGCCAAATATAGGAGGAGAGACCCAGGGAAGGCCAAATATAGGAGGAGAGACCCAGGGAAGGCCAAATATAGGAGGAGAGACCCAGGGAAGACCAAATATAGGAGGAGGGAACCAGGGAAGACCAAATTATAGGAGGAGGGAACCAGGGAAGACCAAATTATAGGAGGGGGGAACCAGGGAAGACAAAATTTAGGAGGAGGGAACCAGGGAAGACCAAATTATAGGAGGGGGGAACCAGGGAAAACCAAATTATAGGAGGAGGGAACCAGGGAAGACCAAATTATAGGAGGAGGGAACCAGGGAAGACAAAATTTAGGAGGAGGGAACCAGGGAAGACCAAATTATAGGAGGGGGGAACCAGGGAAAACCAAATTATAGGAGGAGGGAACCAGGGAAGACAAAATTATAGGAGGGGGGAACCAGGGAAGACAAAATTTAGGAGGAGGGAACCAGGGAAGGCAAAATAGAAGCAAATTAAACTTCAGCTTTAAAGCTCTGTCACGCCTGGCATGAGATTCAGGAATCAAATGAAGCCGACTTCAATTGAGAACCATTTGTCTTCATATTTCCTGTCATGATGGGAGGAGGACGCTCACTTTTTGCTAAAGCTTTTATGTCCTTCACTAAACATAGGGCTTTCTTGGACCCTTGTATTTGTGTCACGATGTTGGATGGTTTCATTTGGATATTTCCTTCAGTTTTCTTTTTTATTGCTGTCTGTTTGTTGCTATTTCCTTCATCTTCTGTCATGTGACTAGAATGGGAATAGTGAGGATGATTTTTGACAATTGTCCCGGATGAGCCCCCAAGTTGGTGAGGAGCGGGAGACTCAGAAAGCAATCACACCGGACTGAGGTTCTGTTGCCTCCCCATTGGAGCCTCATCCTTCGATTCTGGTGTCTCTCCAGCCTGAGATATCAGTTGGTGACTTTGTCCTCTCTCCCGCCAGTACTGCAATAAAGAGTTCACCCACACGGGCAACTACACCCGCCACATCCGCATTCATACCGGTGAGAAGCCGTACCGATGCCAGGAGTGTGACAAAGCTTTCTCTGACCCTGCCGCCTGCAAAGCCCATGAGAAAACGCACAGGTGAGTGTCGGCCATGTTGTTCCATGCCATCGTGATCCCAGGCATGGGGGTTGATGGGAGATAATGATCCTTCTCTGCTCTCCAGCCCTCTGAAGCCTCACGGCTGCGATGACTGCGGGAAAAGTTACCGGCTGGTGAGTCTGCTGAATCTGCACAAGAAGCGGCACTCGGGCGAGCCCACCTACTACTGCAAGGTGTGCGGCAAACTCTTCACCACGTCCGGCAACCTGAAGAGGCACCAACTGGTCCACAGCGGGGAAAAACCCTACCAGTGCGAATACTGCAACCGCCCATTCTCTGACCCCACCTCCAAGATGCGTCACCTGGAGACCCACGACACCAACAAGGAGCACAAGTGCCCGCACTGCGACAAAAAGTTCAACCAGGTGAGTGGAGCCAGTGCTGCCTTATCTGGTGCTGTATGTGAGGCCCCTCTTGTGTTTACTCATCTCTGTTTTATCAACTTCTTGTCCAGCTGGGGAACCTGAAAGCTCACCTGAAGATCCACATTGCCGACGGACCTCTGAAGTGCCGGGAATGTGGGAAGCAGTTCACCACCTCAGGTGATGAGATGTCAGATTTCTCCTCTAGAGCCAGAAATGCCACCTGTCTTCAATCTCTGAACTCCATCTCTGATTTCCACCTCTGACTTCAATCTCTGACCTCCTCCCCTGACCTCAACCTCTGACTTCCTCCCCTGACCTCAACCTCTGACTTCAATCTCTGACCTCCTCCCCTGACCTCAACCTCTGACTTCAATCTCTGACCTCCTCCCCTGACCTCAACCTCTGACTTCAATCTCTGACCTCCTCATTTGACCTCCATCACTGATTTTTCCTCCTCCTGACCTCCCATCTCTGATTTTTCCTCCTCCTGACCTCCCATCTCTGATTTTTCCTCCTCCTGACCTCCATCTCTGATTTTTCCTCCTCCTGACCTCCATCTCTGATTTTTCCTCCTCCTGACCTCCATCTCTGATTTTTCCTCCTCCTGACCTCCATCTCTGATTTTTCCTCCTCCTGACCTCCATCTCTGATTTTTCCTCCTCCTGACCTCCCATCTCTGATTTTTCCTCCTCCTGACCTCCATCTCTGATTTTTCCTCCTCCTGACCTCCATCTCTGATTTTTCCTCCTCCTGACCTCCATCTCTGATTTTTCCTCCTCCTGACCTCCCATCTCTGATTTTTCCTCCTCCTGACCTCCATGTCTGATTTTTTTTTCCTCCTCCTGACCTCCCATCTCTGATTTTCCTCCTCCTGACCTCCCATCTCTGATTTTTCCTCCTCCTGACCTCCCATCTCTGATTTTCCTCCTCCTGACCTCCCATCTCTGATTTCCCTCCTCCTGACCTCCCATCTCTGATTTCCTCCTCCTGACCTCCATCTCTGATTTTCCCCCTCCTGACCTCCATCTCTGATTTTTCCTCCTCCTGACCTCCCATCTCTGATTTTTCCTCCTCCTGACCTCCCATCTCTGATTTTTCCTCCTCCTGACCTCCCATCTCTGATTTCCCTCCTCCTGACCTCCCATCTCTGATTTCCTCCTCCTGACCTCCATCTCTGATTTCCTCCTCCTGACCTCCCATCTCTGATTTTTTTTTTTTTTTTTTTTCCATCTCTGATTTTCCTCCTCCTGACCTCCCATCTCTGATTTTTCCTCCTCCTGACCTCCCATCACTGATTTCCCTCCTCCTGACCTCCCATCACTGATTTTCCTCCTCCTGACCTCCCATCTCTGATTTTCCCCCTCCTGACCTCCATCTCTGATTTTTTTTTTTTTTCCTCCTCCTGACCTCCATCTCTGATTTTCCTCCTCCTGACCTCCCATCACTGATTTCCCTCCTCCTGACCTCCCATCTCAGATTTTTTCTCCTCCTGACCTCCATCTCTGATTTTCCTCCTCCTGACCTCCCATCTCTGATTTTTCCTCCTCCTGACCTCCCATCACTGATTTCCCTCCTCCTGACCTCCCATCTCAGATTTTTCCTCCTCCTGACCTCCATCTCTGATTTTTCCTCCTCCTGACCTCCATCACTGATTTCCCTCCTCCTGACCTCCATCACTGATTTCCCTCCTCCTCCTGACCTCCATCTCTCTGACCTGATTCTTTGTCTATCTGTCATATAGGAAACTTAAAGAGACATCTGCGCATTCACAGTGGGGAGAAACCTTATGTGTGCGTCCATTGCAAGAGGAAGTTCGCTGACCCCGGCGCACTACAGAGACATGTCCGAACACACACCGGTAATAATCTGACTATATACTGATCTGGATTCCTAATCTGTGCCAAATACCACCCTGTCTGCCCGCTCATGTATCCTGCCCTATATACTACCCTGACTGTCTGCCTTCTCATACAACTGTGTTTACTCTTTTTATATCATGATGAAACTACCAAAATGACCCTGATCGAAAGTTTACATACCCCAGTTCTTAATACCGTGTATTGCCCCCTCTAACACCAATAACAGCTTGAAGTCTTTTGTGGTATTTGTGGATGAGGCTCTTTATCTTCTCGGATGGTAAAGCTGCCCGTTCCTCTCCAGTTCCTGGAAATTCTTGGTCTGTCTTCCATGAAGGGCACGTCTGAGATCTCCCCAGAGGGGCCCAATGATATTGAGGTCAGGAGACTGAGATGGCCACTCCAGAACCTTCACTTTATTCTGCTGTAGCCAATGACAGGCGGACTTGGCCTTGTGTTTTGGATCATTGTCATGTTGGAATGTCCAAGTACATCCCATGCACACCGATGAATGCAAATGTTCCTCCGGTATTTTTGATAACATTCTGCATTTATCTTGCTATCAGTTTTGACCAAATCTCCTGTGCCTTTGTATCTCACACATCCCCAAAACATCAGCGACCCACCGCCGTGTTTCACAGTAGGGATGGTGGACCTTTCATCATAGGCCTTGTTGACTCCTCTCCAAATGTAGTGTTTATGGTTGTGGCCAAAAAGATCAATTTTGGTCTCATCTCTCCAAATGACTTTGTGCCGGAAGGTTTGAGTCTTGTCTCTGTGATGTTTAGCGTATTGTAAGCCAGATACTTTGTGTAATAATGGCTTCTTATGGAGACTTGGCCATGCAGCCCATCTTTATTCAAGTGCCTGCTTTATTGTCCATCTTGGAACATCCCCACCACATGTTTTCAGAGAGTCCTGCATCTCCCCTGAAGTTATTTGTGGGTTTTCTTTGCATCCCGAACAATTTTTCTGGCAGTTGTGGCTGAAATTTTAGTTGGTCTACCTGACCGTGGTTTGGTTTCATCAGAACCCCTCATTCTCTACTTCTTGAATAGAGTTTGAACACTGCTGATTGGCATTCTCAATTCCTTTTTATATCCATTTCCTGATTTATACAGTTTAACTACCTTTTCCCGCAGATCCTTTGACAATTCTTTTTGCTTTCCCCATGACTCAGAATCCAGAGAGGTCAGTGCAGCACTGGATGGAAGATGGAAGGGTCTGTCAGGAGTCCAGAAACTCATTGACCTTTTATACACACTAATTACAATCAGATCACAGGGGAGGATGGGGACCTTTATAGCCATTCAAACCCCTTTGCGTCACCTTGTGTGCATGTTATCAGGCCAAAATCACCGGGGTATGTAAACTTTTGATCAGAGGCATTTGGTTTTCTGTTGTGATTATGATATAAAAAGAGTAAACACAGTTGATTGATAATAAATGGCTTCAGCCAATCACTGACCACGAGTGAGAGAAAAGATTTTATCATTCATATTCTCTGAAAAATGGCCAAGAAATCATAAATTCTGCCACCAGGGTGTGTAAACTTATGAGCACAACTGTCTACTATGCTACCCTGATTGTCTGCCCTATATACTACCCTGACTGTCTCTTTCCTTTTCCTTGGGTGCACTCTTATGTTCTCTGCCTGTAGTACTCTGCAATCTATATTCTGCATTACAGGAGAGAAGCCGTGTCTGTGTGTGATATGCGGGAAGGCGTTCACCCAGGCCAGCTCACTCATCGCTCATGTCCGGCAGCACACGGGGGAGAAGCCGTACGTCTGTGAGCGCTGCGGTAAGAGGTGAGTGCTCGGATAACCCCCGGGAAGAGGCAAGTGCTCTCGGGGAGGGGGGGGGGGGTCCGGGAAGAGGCAGGTGCTCTCGGGGAGGGAGGGGGGTCCGGGAAGAGGCAGGTGCTGGAGGTGACCCCTGGAAGAGGCGATTGTTCGGGAGGGGGGGACCCCTGAAAGAGGAGAGTGCTCGGGGGGGGGGGGGGCATGAAGAGGCGAGTGCTGGGGGGGGGGGGGGGGCACCTGGAAGAGGCAGTGCTTGAAGTGACCCCCTGGAAGAGGCGGGTGCTTGAGGTGACCCCTGGAAGAGGCGGGTGCTTGAGGTGACCCCTGGAAGAGGCGGGTGCTTGAGGTGACCCCTGGAAGAGGCGGGTGCTTGAGGTGACCCCTGGAAGAGGCGGGTGCTTGAGGTGACCCCTGGAAAAGGCTGATGCTTGAGGTGACCCCGGGAAGAGGCAGGTGCTTGAGGTGACCCCGGGCAGGGGCAGGTGCTTGAGGTGACCCCGGGCAGGGGCAGGTGCTTGAGGTGACCCCGGGCAGGGGCAGGTGCTTGAGGTGACCCCGGGCAGAGGCAGGTGCAGGTGCTTGAGGTGACCCCGGGCAGAGGCTGGTGCATGAGGTGACCCCAGGAAGAGGCGACTGCTCGGGGGGGACCCTGGACAGGAGGCAGGTGCTCGGGGGGGCGAGTGCTTGGGGGACCCCGAGGAGATGCTCACTGCCTCTGATGGTTCATCTAACAATATTTATTTTTTTAGGTTTGTTCAGTCCAGTCAGCTGGCCAATCACATCCGTCACCATGACAACATCCGGCCGCACAAGTGTAACGTCTGTAACAAGGCCTTCGTCAATGTGGGTGACCTGACCAAACACGTCATCATTCACACAGGTGAGCAAATGGGCGCCGCACTTCATACCCGGGGCGGTACAGCGATTGTGTGATGACAATGTGACATTGGGTTGGCGTGTTGCATGTGATGACAATGTGACATTGGATTGGCGTGTTGTATGTGATGACAATGTGACATTTGCACAGGGGAGAAGCCGTATCTCTGTGATAAGTGCGGTCGGGGCTTCAACCGCGTGGACAACCTTCGATCCCACGTGAAGACCGTCCACAAGGGGAAGGCCGGCATGAAGATGGTGGACCAGGAGGAGGGCGAGGTGGATGAGGAGGAGGAGGTCAACATTGTGACTGTGACCCCGGAGGAGATGGTAACTTTGGACGCGGGAGATATCGCCAATGCTGGGGTCACCGAGCTGACAGGTGAGATCACATATTCATTCAGGTCATAAGAGAGCGACCAATCAGATCTCACTAGGTGATCATTATTGTACCGCTCCACGACAAGCTGCGTGCGTTTTAAAATGGCTAAAAAGCTCTTCAGCTATTTGAAACGCACGCTGCTTGTCAGAGAGCAGCTTTCACAGACTCCAGAGATGCAAACGTGCTGATGACTTGCTAGGACTGCATAAGATATACATTATCTGACAAAAGTAAGTACACCCCTCAGTGACATTTCTTCTCTCTTTTCATGTGACAACACTGAAGAAATGACACTTGTCTACAATGTAAAGTAGTGAGTGTACAGCTTGTATAACAGTGTAAATTTCCTGTCCCCTCAAAATAACTCAACACACAGCCATTAATGTCTAAACCGCTGGCAACAAAAGTCAGTACACCCCTAAGTGAAAATCTCCAAATTGGGCGCAAAGTGTCAATATTTTGTGAGGCCGCCATTATTTTCCAGCACTGCCTTCACCCTCTTGGGCATGGAGGTCACCAGAGCTTCACAGGTCACCACTGGAGTCCTCTTCCCCTCCCCCATGATGACATCACAGAGCTGGTGGATGTTGGAGACCTTCCCCTCCTCCATCTTCCCTCTGAGGATCCCCCACAGATGATCAATAGGGTTTAGGTCTGGAGACATGCTTGGCCAGTCCATCACCTTTACCCTCAGCTTCTTTAGCAAGGCAGTGGTGGTCTTGGAGGTGTGTTTGGGGTGGTTATCATGTTGGAATTCTGCCCTGCGGTCCAGTCTCTGAAGGGAGGGGATCATGCTCTGCTTCAGTATGTCACAGTACATGTTGGCATTCATGGTCCCCTCAATGATCTGTAGCCCCCCAGTGCCGGCAGCACTCATGCAGCCCCAGACCATGACACCCCCACCACCATGCCTGACTGTAGACAAGACACACTTGTCTTTGTCCTCCTCACCTGGTTGCCCCCACACACGCCTGACACCATCTGACACCAAATACCTTTATCTTGGTCTCATCAGAGCACAGGACATGGTTCCAGTAATCCATCTCCTTAGTCTGCTTGTCTTTCTTTCTTGTGCATCATCTTTAGAAGAGGCTTCCTTCTGGGATGACAGTCATGCAGACCAATTTGATGCAGTGTGCGGCGTATGGTCTGAGCACTGACAGGCTGACCCCCCCACCCCTACAACCTCTGCAGCAATGCTGGCAGCACTCATACGTCTATTTCCCAAAGACAACCTCTGGATATGACGCTGATCACGTGACCTCAACTTCTTTGGTGGACCATGGCGAGGCCTGTTCTGAGGGGAACCTGTCCTGTTATACCGCTGTATGGTCTTGGCCACCGTGCTGCGGATCAGTTTCAGGGTCTTGGCAATCTTCTTATAGCCTAGGTCATCTTTATGTAGAGCAACAATTCTTATCTTCAGACCCTCAGAGAGTTCTTTGCCATGAGGTGCCATGTTGTACTTCCAGTGACCAGTATGAGAGAGTGAGAGCGATAACACCAAATTTAACACACCCGCTCCCCATTTACACCTGAGACCTTGTAACACTAACGGGTCACATGACACCAGGGAGGGAAAATGGCTAATCGGGCCCAATCTGGAGATTTTCACTTAGGGGTGTCCTGACTTTTGTTGCCAGCGGTTTAGACATTAATGGCTGTGTGTTGAGTTATTTTGAGGGGACAGGAAATTTACACTGTTATACAAGCTGTACACTCACTACTTTACATTGTAGACAAGTGTCATTTCTTCAGTGTTGTCACATGAGAAGAGAGAAGAAAAGATTTACACACATGTGAGGGAGGGGTGTACTTATTTTTTGTGAGATACTGTGTATGTATGTATATATATATATATATATATATATATATAATTATTGTGTATATACACACCTCCACACAGGAAGGAAAGAGATTTGTCCAGCACCTCCCCCTTCTACATCATCACTGTCTGATAAATGTAATAACTTTATTGGCCACTAGTGGGAGGGGCATGTCACCTGTCTGTGTAGATCTGCATATTGGAGGTACCTACTACATATTCTGGGGGAGGGGATAAATGCATTTCTGAGCCCCTTGTCATATAGGAGTAGAGAGCGCAGCATTTGATTGGTCGGGGAATGTTCTGACGCCGCTCTCTTGTCTCGTAGTTGTTCCTATCTCGGCCTCGGTGATGGCGGATGAGACAGAAGCACTTAAAGCCGAGATCAGCAAAGCTGTGAAGCAGGTGCAGGAAGCAGGTAATGACGCCGCTCGCCTTCTCATTATGACAGACGGCTCCGCTGAGCACCTCACAGAAACCGTCGGTCATTAACCCCGTCCAAGCTGACAGTACACTGATATGCGGCCTCACTGGACTGGGCTATTTTGGGGTGGGGGGCTCCACATCTGCCTTTGTGCTGGGAGAGCGCCGCAGAGACCGGGGGTCTTAGCGGGAGCCCCGAGTTTAGTTCTAATGATTGGGACCCAGAACTGCCGGTTCCTGATCACTGCGATAGTCTCTGATTGGCTATCACAATGATCAGTTATGGTGAAGCCCGCCCCTGTGATTCTCTTCTTGCAGAGAGAAACAAACAAGTTTGTGTAAAAAAAAAAATTAAAATACCCAGATGAAGGTGTCAGAGGAGGTTATTTATAAAAAGGGGTTCGGCGCCACTGCAAATTTGCTCAAATGGGGTGTGTACATAAAATAGAGGTACGCCTCCACCATTAGCCTATCACAGAGCCACAAGAGGTGTCATATAGATATCAGATCCTATCCAGAGGAGTGTATATATGAATTACACAGGAGGAGAGAGGGAAGGGAAGTACATATATAACCCCCCTAAAGCTAACTACTACTAATGTGCAGAATATAGAAAATAGAGACACACTGCCAACAATATTATACAACAATTCCTGAGCACAGCCAATCAGGTACCACAAAAGATGGCTATAAATTAGGCCAAGCTTGACTACGTAGACACAAAACTAGACAACTACGTAAGCAGCGGGAATTAGTAATATGGTAAATAACATATGCATAGCGTGCAGCAGTGATAAATACGTGGTAAATAATAAGATATTAATATGCCACTAAATTGATAAGTGTGTTGAAAAATGAACACAGTGAAATTAATTGCATGAATAAAAATAAATAAAGTGAAAATACGGTGACCATACAGTGTAATATACCCTCAAATAAATATGTGATAATACCAGGAATGTAAGTCCATAAAATAGGAGATACCGTGTTTCCCCGATAGTAAGACACCCCCGATTGTAAGACGTATCGGGAGTTTCAGAGGGGTCGGCTAATATAAGCCGTACCCCGAAAGTAAGACATATGTCTTACTTTCGGGGAAACACGGGGGTATTGCCGCCTCCAGTGGCGTACTAAGAGTGGGGCGGGGGGGTGCGGGCCGCACCGGGTGCCACACCCTGGGGGGGTGCCAGGCCAGCTCCCTCCCCCTCCGACTGAAGAGACAGCGCCGTTCTGATCAGTCTCGGGCAGCGGCTGTCACTCACAGCTGAGCAGAGTGAAGCCGCCTCCCCCTCCTCTTGTATGGCTACACGGTGCTGTCCATGAAGGAGAAGGAGGGGGAGGCGGCTTCACTGAAGCCGCCTCCCCCTCCTCCTCCTCCTCCTCCATACACAGCACTGTGTAGCCATACAAGAGGAGGGGGAGGTGGCTTCACTCTGCTCGGCTGTGAGTGACAGCCGCTGCCCGAGACTGATCAGAACGGCGCGACGCAACCACAGAGAAGGGGATTATTGCGCCAGGTCCCGGATCACTGCCGACAGGTGTCACTGGCTCTGTGTCCTCCCGGTACAGGTCAGTGCTGGTCATACAGAGAGAGACCAAGGAGGGGGAGGGGGGGTGTGAAGAGATTCTCTGCAGCTCTTATTATGTAACCGCAAGATGCAGCTGAGGAGGACTACAAGTCCCAACATACCGGGCTGTGTGGGCTTACAGTTCTCCTCTGCTGAGCATAGCAGCTTTGTATGCTTGGACTTGTAGTCCTCCATAGTGCAGCCTTGCATGCTGGGACTTGTAGGCCTCCTCTGTAGTACAGTGCAGCCTTGCATGCTGGGACTTGTAGTCCTCTGTAATGCAGTGCAGCCTTGCTTGCTGGGACTTGTAGTCCTCTTCTGTAGCGCAGTGCAGCTCTGCATGCTGGGATTTTTTTCCAATATAAGACATACCCCGAAAGTAAGACATAGTGGGGCTTTTGGGGATAAAAAGAAAGTAAGACACTGTCTTACTTTCGGGGAAACACGGTATTACATAAATAAATATTAAATAAATCAATGTGATAATTATTACCCAAGAAAATGCATATAAATCTCAGTTACCCCCAGATAATCTATTAAGAGCTATAAATGCAGTCCAAAAAGTGAAAAAATATATTACTAGAAAAAATTTAAAAATTAGTAATTAATACGTCCACAAAATCTTCACAGCAAAAAGAGTGCAGTAGGTGGAAAAGTGACTGGTGCCCAGGAACAGATTCGCCCCCTTTAGCTCCCCACTCACCGGAACTATGACCCCACACAGGGCAGTCAGGCCCGTAGATATCACACTGCTGACGTAGACGCGCTGATGAGAGATTATTTGCAGAGATTGTCGTCCACTCAAGTCCTGATGAGCAGGTGAGGCTGATATTGGTATTCAGAGTTTCCTCAAGGAAAAAAGAAGGGGGGAGGATTCCATAGTGTAGTAATTCCAACAAAGGTGTGTAGTTTTAAAAAAAACCATAAACTTTTATTCACACATCGGTATTCAGACAGAGATGTGTTTAGCAAAAATAAAAATATAATCACAAAAAATGTAATAACAGAAGGTAAATATATAAAATGAGCTAAACTACAAAAAACATTTTTTTATGGCATTCACAGAAAATACCAAACAGAAAACCCTTTGGGGGGGTATATAATGTACCACCCCAGTATGACACAAAGGGTAAATATCAGTACCAAGGAATAAAAAATATATATGATTAAAAAACCCAAAAATCTATATAATAAATTTGAAAAATAAAGCTGAAAATAAAAATCAAAAATGCAGAAAAAATGCAAAATAAAAAATATAAGTCTATATATGTAAAAGACTCATACTGTGCACAGAGTGTAGGTGGCTAAACGTATATATGCACCTCTCCAAAACCATAAGCCCTATAGCGAGCCCCGGTGAGAAGCTTTTTAAGGCGCTGATATTAGAGGATGTTAAATATAATACTAGGCAGCAGGGTTGGATGGACAGGGGGATTCAGTGCATCCGACCAATCCCCAAGTCAACAGTCCACTCCGTCCAAACAGGCTAACAACTGGGGGGATGGAGATAGCTCCGCCGTCGGTCCTCACACGGGGGTGTAGCGCTACCACCTGTATGAAGGCTCACAATGCCCAGCTTTAGCACGGGAGCAAGCATGTAGGCAACCGTACCTAGCGTGCGTTCCGTCCTGCGTTCCACCTAACACACGTGACAATGTGGAAGTGGCGTGCGTGATTGCGTCATACGCGTTTCATCATAAAACGTCCAGGATCGTCACTGAGGACGTCTTATGATGAAACGCGTATGACGCAATCACGCACGCCACTTCCGCATTGTTACGTGTGTTATCTCCATCCCCCCAGTTGTTAGCCTGTTTGGACGGAGTGGACTGTTGACTTGGGGACTGGTCGGATGCACTGAATCCCCCTGTCCATCCAACCCTGCTGCCTAGTATTATATTTAACATCCTCTAATATCAGCGCCTTAAAAAGCTTCTCACCAGGGCTCGCTATAGGGCTTATGGTTTTGGAGAGGTGCATATATTCGTTTAGCCACCTACACTCTGTGCACAGTATGAGTCTTTTACATATATAGACTTATATTTTTCATTTTGCATTTTTTCTGCATTTTTTGATTTTTATTTTCAGCTTTATTTTTCAAATTTATTATATAGATTTTTGGGTTTTTTAATCATATATATTTTTTATTCCTTGGTACCGATATTTACCCTTTGTGTCATACTGGGGTGGTACATTATATACCCCCCAAAGGGTTTTCTGTGTGGTATTTTCTGTGAATGCCATAAAAAAAAAATTTTTGTAGTTTAGCTCATTTTATATATTTACCTTCTGTTATTACATTTTTTGTGATTATATTTTTATTTTTGCTAAACACATCTCTGTCTGAATACCGATGTGTGAATAAAAGTTTATGGTTTTTTAAAACTACACACCTTTGTTGGAATTACTACACTATGGAATCCTCCCCCCTTCTTTTTTCCTTGAGGAAACTCTGAATACCAATATCAGCCTCACCTGCTCATCAGGACTTGAGTGGACGACAATCTCTGCAAATAATCTCTCATCAGCGCGTCTACGTCAGCAGTGTGATATCTACGGGCCTGACTGCCCTGTGTGGGGTCATAGTTCCGGTGAGTGGGGAGCTAAAGGGGGCGAATCTGTTCCTGGGCACCAGTCACTTTTCCACCTACTGCACTCTTTTTGCTGTGAAGATTTTGTGGACGTATTAATTACTAATTTTTAAATTTTTTCTAGTAATATATTTTTTCACTTTTTGGACGGCATTTATAGCTCTTAATAGATTATCTGGGGGTAACTTTGAGATTTATATGCATTTTCTTGGGTAATAATTATCACATTGATTTATTTAATATTTATTTATGTAATATCTCCTATTTTATGGATTTACATTCCTGGTATTATCACATATTTATTTGAGGGTATATTACACTGTATGGTCACCGTATTTTCACTTTATTTATTTTTATTCATGCAATTAACTTCACTGTGTTAATTTTTCAACACACTTATCAATTTAGTGGCATATTAATATCTTATTATTTACCACGTATTTATCACTGCTGCACGCTATGCATATGTTATTTACCATATTACTAATTCCCGCTGCTTACGTAGTTGTCTAGTTTTGTGTCTACGTAGTCAAGCTTGGCCTAATTTATAGCCATCTTTTGTGGTACCTGATTGGCTGTGCTCAGGAATTGTTGTATAATATGGTTGGCAGTGTGTCTCTATTTTCTATATTCTGCACATTAGTAGTAGTTAGCTTTAGGGGGGTTATATATGTACTTCCCTTCCCTCTCTCCTCCTGTGTAATTCATATATACACTCCTCTGGATAGGATCTGATATCTATATGACACCTCTTGTGGCTCTGTGATAGGCTAATGGTGGAGGCGTACCTCTATTTTATGTACACACCCCATTTGAGCAAATTTGCAGTGGCGCCGAACCCCTTTTTATAAATAACCTCCTCTGATTCTGGTTGCATCCCCTTAGGGGGTAGTAACTTTTAGGGTTGGCGACATTGGTTGTGAGTCCTTCTATTTACGCCTACATCTCATTTGAGCCTCCGTAGCGCGGCCTGGGATCTGTAAGGTCTGAGCACACATTCTTTTGACCAGATGAAGGTGTGATCGGGGTCAGAGGTCAGAGTCAGTAATTTGATTATTATTTTTTAAATTAATGTCAGTTGGTATTACCCGGGGGCGGGGTTGGGAGGGGCTAAGTCCTGCGGAGGAGGTCCTGAGAGATCTGCTGTTACCTTTTTATCCTGGGTGCCTCTCCGGATTATTGTGGCTTTGTCACCGGGGGTCTGACTTTCCTTGACTTCTGAGATTAGCCCCACCCACCTGCCATCCTCCTGTCCAGTGAGGGCATTTCAGAGACCATTACCCTCTTGCTGACCACATAACGCACATGTGCTGCTGTCCATGGACAGCCGTGACTTCTGTGCTGAGCGCACCCTCCCTACGTGCTCAGTACAGTGACTGAGCTGTCATAGACAACTAATGATTGGGTGCCGACTGGACTGGCCTGTGATCCGTGTGACAGCCAATCACATGATCAGGAAGTTTATCTCACCCCCCTCCCCCAACATAAAGACCTCAATTAAAGGGCTGCTGTGCGGAAAGGGGTTAAAATTACTGTTGGCTTAGGGGCTTAGCTGGGAAGTCTGGCCCCTGGAGAGCACAGGTGGGCGGGCGAGTCTGGACCCTGGAGAGCACAGGTGGGCGGGCGAGTCTGGCCCCTGGAGAGCACAGGTGGGCGGGCGAGTCTGGCCCCTGGAGTGTACAGGTGGGGGGGACTCGGCTGGGGAAGTCGGGCCCCTGGAGAGCACAGCTGGGGAAGTCGGGCCCCTGGAGAGCACAGCTGGGGAAGTCGGGCCCCTGGAGAGCACAGCTGCGAGGGACTCGGCTGGGGAAGTCGGGCCCCTGACAAAGATGATCCTGTGAAGGTGTCCTGCGGTTGGTGCTGTTCCTGGTCACATGACGGCTCCTCCTCCTCGTCTTGTGACATTTGTAGTAAATGAATCTTCTCTCCTCCTTTCCACAGATCCGAACACACAGATCCTCTATGCCTGCGACTCGTGCGGCGACAAGTTCCTGGACGCCAACAGCCTGGCAGAACACGTGCGGATGCACACGGCGCAGGCGCTGGTCATGTTCCAGTCGGACACGGACATTTATCAGCAGTACAATGCGCAGACCACGTGGCACACGGAACACGTGGTCCAGTCCGGCGACCTCCTCTTCCGCCAGCGAGATGGCACAGATGTGCCGCCACAGCCCATGGATTGTCAGAGTCCGGGGGAGTAAGTGCACTTTTGGGGATGGACTGTGGGGGGGAGGGGAGGGCGCTGTCTCATCGCTTTCTGATGTAAACATGAATCTGTGTAAGTTATGGCCTGTACCAGAGCCCTTATACGTTCAATAAATATTATTTTTTAACCATTTGATTCTTTTGTATCATAAGAGGATTAAAGAGACCCTCCCCCGACCCCCCCCCCCCTATACTTGTCCATGCAGGGTCCCCCCTCCCCAGAACCCCCAATTCTCATTGTATCTAAAGAGGGGCACCCCCCCCCCCCACACCTATCCTTTCCATGCAGGGGCCCCAGAACCCCCAATTCTCATTGTATCTAAAGAGGGCCCCCCCCCGACACCTATCCTTTCCATGCAGGGGCCCCAGAACCCCCAATTCTCATTGTATCTAAAGAGGGCCCCCCCCCCGACACCTATCCTTTCCATGCAGGGGCACCCTCCCCAGAACCCCCAATTCTCATTGTATCTAAAGAGGGGCGGCCCCCCCCCCCAACACCTATCCTCTCCATGCAGGGGCCCCCTCCCCAGAACCCCCAATTCTCATTGTATCTAAAGAGGGCCCCCCCCCCCCCCTGACAACTATCCTTTCCATGCAGGGGCCCCCCATACTAATTTTGTCTGTCCGGGGCTCCCCTAAACCCCTGATACTCATCGTCTTAATTATGTAGGGGCTCCCCAAAACCTGAGACCATTGTTATCCATTCAGGCCCTCCCCAAATATTCATCAATGTATCCATGGGCTCCCTGAATCCCTGATACTTATCTTATCCCCCCCCCCGATACCGGTCATCTTATTTATACATGGGCCCCCCAGATTCCAAAACTTGTCATCCACACCGAACCCAAGTCTGTCATCTTATCCACACCGGACTCACCCCCAAAGTTCTGGATATTTGCCATCCCGTCAGGAGAGTGGGGGGGGGGGGGGGGGGGGTCTTTTACAGAGACATTGACCCTTCATGCTGCACAAGGTGTCGGGTCTCTTTGAAGGAGATCTCTTCTGTCACTGCAGAGGTGTCAGCGGGTGGAGGAACCTCACCTGTGATAGGTTACTAGGAAGTGGAGGAGACGGGGGGGAAAAAGGTAAAACTCAGCAACCAATCAGAAGACTTCTGACCTCAGTAGTAGTGAATTCTGATTGGTTGTTGTGTATCAGTATGCTTTAAGAGTTCCCTCTCTTTCCTCCCCATCTGTTATTTTTAGGAGAATGACCTAACCTGAAATTCTTTATTATATTTTTTGGGGCGGTGGGTTGATTGGCTGCTAGCCTTTGCACAACCGGTGGGGGAGTGTACATATATGTATATAATGTGCAATATAGTGGTTGAAAATGTGTGCGTCACATACAGGTTTATCTATGGCTGACCACTAGGGGGCAGTATAACACATTGCAGTGAGTCTAGATCAGGGATATACTATTAGCGGACCTCCAGTTGTTGCAAAACTAGAACCTGTAGAACTACAAGTCCCATCATGCCTCTGGGGGTCATGCTTGTGGCTGCCGGAGTCTTGCTGTGCCTCATGGGACTTGTAGTTCTACAACAGCTGGAGGTCCACTAATTGCACATCCCTGGTCTGGAGTCCATGGGGCCCTCCAGCTGTTGCAGAAATACAATTCCCAGGAGGTATTGCAGAGTTGCATGATGGGACTTCTAGTTCTAAAGCAGCTGGAGGGCCACAGGTTGGGCACCCCCCCTGGTCTAGCCCAGTGATGGTGAACCTCGGCACCCCAGCTGTTTTGGAACTACATTTCCCATGATGCTCCACTACACTGCAGAGTGGATGATGGGAATGTAGTTCCAAAACATCTGGGGTAGCGAGGTTCCCCATCACTGGACTCTACTGATCAATAAGATAAGCATTCTGTGGAATTGGGCTTATTGATAAATTCCGGAGAGGGCGGTACAACGCCAGCATTTCAGTGAATAGAGAACCTGATGGGTGGGTAAGTGTCCACCAGAGGGCGGTAGTACGCCGACATTGCCGTATAACACATTCCATGCAATAGGCCATATGCTTATTGGTGAATATTCACTAGAGGGCAGTATAACACCAGCATTTCAGTACATAAATAACAAACGGATCGGTGAGTGTCCACAAGAGGGCGGTACTATACCAATTCACTGCGATGTCGCTGTATCTGATCAGTAAGAGTCCACACCAGCATTTCAATGAATAGAGTACAGATCAGTCAGAGTCCAGTAGGGGGCAGTAGTACACCAAACATTGCAGTGAACTGAATACCGTCTAAACAGCGAGCGCCCACTAGGGGGCAATATAAACACAGCTTTGTCTTTTCTATCAGCGATGTATTGATTTTATCCCACCTGGAAAGTGGTGCATGTGGGTCGTTATTTCCACCTATCATACCGGGGGCAATTAGAGTTTACCCCTCCAGCCTATGAAAGAGGTGTGGGGTGCAGAACAAGAGCTCAGTAAACAGAAAGGACGACCCCTCACAGATTTCATGACTCCATGAGAAAATGTGTGGATGTACACCCCCCGAGTTGAGGGGGTAGGCCTGGCTATCGTGGGGGAGGGGAAGAGAGAGACTTAAGTAGCAGTTTGGGGATAAAGCCCTATAATGTGATTGGTTGGTGTTCCCCAAATATTCTACAGAGCCGTGTGTGCACATCAAAAATGTGAGATCTACAAAGACCACCACCAGGGGGTGCTGTGTACACACCCTACACTTTATATGTGACCCCCCACAGCTGGCCCCAAAAATTATAAACCATTCCTGCATATTATACTTGTTTTTACCTCAGTGCTGCTGATCTCCTGGAGCCTTTTGACAATCACATCTCTCCATTCACCGGCTCTTATAAAAGATAAGTAGGCAAATATGGCTGGTCCCCAATATAGGAAACACTGATGGGGGGGGGGGCAGAGCGGTGTCTCAGAGGGGGAGGGGACATATTGCCATAACAATGTTAGATCTTCATTTTTGGCCAGAGTTGGTCTTCAAGAACAACTCCAGGCATTGCATAAGGGGTTATGTCCAGCAAGGTGTATGCCACCTCCTGAGCTTTCATTTACATTCTGTCTTATGGAGTTAGCCATCACTACTGCAGCCAATATGCCCACCCCCTCACCAATCACAGAGCGCTTTGTTTTAGGTGAACCCATTTAGAGAATACAAAGGCTTCAGGAGAGGGGGGAGGAGTGCTGTGTGTGAGCTATCCCTACACTGCCGGAGTGGAGTTCACACACACAACATCTCTCCTCCAATGACAGATGTGAGATGTGAGATTCAGAGCATAAAATAAAAAAAAAAAGCCTTCTGTGAATGGGCAGAGGTACTGATCTCCAACCCACAGGATCTCTGCCTACATTTCCCCTCCACCACCTATTCACAGAAGCCTTTGTATTCTCTGAATTAGTTCACATAAAACAAAGCGCTCTGTGATGGGGGAGGGGCAGGCAGAGATGTTGTGTGTGAGAATACAGCACCAGGACTGTAGTGATAGTTTTATGGCCCTCTAGGAAGATAAGCTGTAAGAGGGGAGTCCAGGAGGTGGAATGCAGCTTGTTGGACTTGGCTCAGAGTACACCGAAACATTATACAAAGTGTCTGAATTCCTGGAGTTAAAACTTTAATATTTGACACTTTAGCTGAGCTGGGAGGATAGCTGTCACCATACTTCCATTGCTCCAACACTGGACCATCAGCCGCCCCTCCTCCAATCACAAGAAGCTTTGTATGATGTGAACCCATCCACATGGCCAGCGGAAGTAGAGCAAGTCCTATCAGAGTGCTGGGAGTATATTAATAGCTGTAGTATGGGGTGTGATGACAGTAGGTAAAGAGAAGTCCAGGAGGAGGCATACACCTCCCTGGACATGTCCCCTTACATAAACCACAACAACTCCTGCATTGGCAGCAGAAACTCATCTTCTGGGAATCACTCCAGAGCCTCCATGTTATAACCCCCCCACATGTCCAGCAAAGACAAACAGCCACCCGCCTCCACCCACATCAGACAGATCGAAGGTTCAGCATCACATGACAAGTTCCTGATGATCATAAAAACAAATTTGCTGAATAGAGAA
Source organism: Lithobates pipiens (assembly GCF_037356315.1). Lineage (NCBI taxonomy): Eukaryota > Metazoa > Chordata > Amphibia > Anura > Ranidae > Lithobates > Lithobates pipiens. The sequence continues at coordinate 2,374,360 of NW_027507788.1, forward strand.
AGCCGCCATTCGCTGGACGCTCCCTGATGACATCAGCTCTGCTGAAACTTTATTGTTCCAGACAATACATAAGCAGAGAGTCCTCCCGGTAGGTGTGTATTGCTCAGAACGATAACATTTCTCCAAAGATGGCGTCATCCGTATACAAGACCCGCTTTCTCTCCTGTACTATAAAAGGCAGAATGCAAAATGCTGCATAGATGGCACGATCGAGGGAAATCATCGTGTCCCATAAAAAGGTGACCACACACTGACGCTCCTCCAAGGCTGAAGAAACCTCCAAATATAAAAGTGAACACCAGAGGCCGCCATTCTGATCATAGTAATACAAAAAGACTAATTATAATAAAAAAAAAAAAAAAAAAAAAGCAAAGTGGTAACTCAGATAGCATAGTAAATATAAGAGGAGATCACAAATGTGTCCTCCACACAGAGGGAGAGAGAGAGGAGGGGGGGGGGGGATGGTCCAGGAGTTAATGGGGTACCCCTGCTGTCCGGATCCGTCACTAGACAGTAACCCAGAAGAGGCCAGGCTGTGGAACGCAGAGTTGGCTGGAAGTGACATCACTGGGGACCAGAAGGGGAGTGGCTACACATTTGAACTGCCCCAGCTCCTTTATTGTCCCAAGCCTCCTGAAGAAGTCAGATCTGAAACACGTAGCCATGCACACTATTGACCAATCCAGACAACAGCAGTGTTGCCCCTTTAACAAGGTAAACAAAGAATTGCTCCTGAAGGAGTTATTGATATACCATGGTAGGCCTTTTTTTGGAAAAAAATAAAAATAAACTCCTGGACCATACCAGCCCTCTGTGTTAGAGGTTCCAGCTGTAGATGACACATGTAATATCCCCTCATACTACTACACGCGTGTTACAAGAAATACATTTGCCACTCAAGGCTGCACCAGGTCCTGCATGGAGTGCTGACAAGGAGGGGGAGCTTGTCCCCAAGCAAAACATCCAGTAGGGAAAGGAAGTCCTAAAAGTCACATCACAGCAAAACCCCGGAGGAGGTACCTGAGCCCAGGCCCCGCCCCCAGGGGCTCCAACCAGGCCACACCTGCCCCAGAGGACAGAGCGAATCCCCATGCAAAACATACAGTATTGAAAGAACATCCTAAAAGTCGCACAGCAAAACCATGGGGAGAAGGTACCCGAGCCCAGGCCCCGCCCCCAGGGGCTCCAACCAGGCCACACCTCCCCCAGAGGACAGATGTAATCCGTGCTCAAAACATCCAGTAGGCAAAGGAAGTCCTAAAAGTCACACAGTACAGCAAAACCCTGGGAGGCGGTGCCTCAACTTGGGCTCCGCCCCCCAGGTCGGAGGCCGTCATGCACCTCACAGGGTTCTGCTGTAATGTGCGACTTCTAGGACTTCCTTCCCCACTACGGCCCCTTTCACACCGAGCCGCTTCTATAATGTCAGCAAAACATTTGAGCGCTTTTGAAGAGCTTTCCATTCATTTCAATGGAGAGGGGTTTTTTTTTTTTTCACCGCCCTGCCAGCGCAGTGCCCCAGTGTGAAAGCATTCATTGATTTTAATGGAAATAGTTTTTCGTGAGCTTTTCGGATGCTTGGTTTAGCGAGAAAGCGCTTCAGTGTGAAAAGGGTCTGAAAGCCCCAAAAAAATAAAAAAATAAAAGTGTCAACTGACATGTAGACCCCTTTCACACTCAGGCGCTTTTCAAGAGCTTTCACACTAAAAAAAAAAGCGCCTGAAAAGCTCACGAAAACCTGAGTGTGAAAGGGGTCTACAGGTGAGTTGCCACTTTTTTTGGGGGGCTTTCAGACCCCTTTCACACTAAACAAAGCGCCTGAAAAGCTCACGAAAGAACTATTTCAATTAAAATCAATGAATGAGTGTGCTGGCAGGGCGGTGAAAAAAAAACACCCCTCTCCATTGAAATGAATGGAAAGCTCTTCAAAAGCGCTCAGTGTTTTACTGGCAGTTTAGAAGCGCCTCAGTGTGAAAAGGAGCCTAATGGATAAAAACAAAGAAGTGACCACCAGAGGGCGCCAATCTGTGTGATAGTGCATTACTACCCTCAGATTGGCACCCTCTGGGGGTCACTTTTTTTGGGGGTTTTAATGGATAAAAACAAAGATGTGACCACCAGAGGGTGCCACACTGATTGCAGTAATGCACTACACTCAGATTGGCGCCCTCTGGTGTTCACTTCCTGTTTTTTTTTTTTTTAAATCGCTGTGGCGGTAGCCCCGGCTGGCAAAACCGACCCCTTGCAATATGAGACTGTCGCAGTCCTGTCCCCCCCCCCCCCCCCACTGTTTTTTGCTTCCAGCCAGCGGACAAAGCTTGCAGCTCTCAGATACGGATTATCGCGTGTAAAACTTGCTTGTATCTTTTTTTTTTTTTTTTTTTTAATAAAGTTTGTAATCCAATGGACACACACAAACAAAACTCCAGAATGGGAGGGGGGAAGTTGATTCCATAAATTAAGAGGCGTCTGCAAAACAAAACAAAAAAAAATAAAAATAAAAATAAAACAGAAGGAGGGGGGGGGGAGGGGGAGGGGGGAGGGTAAATGATTAAAAAGTCTTGTGTCCATCCAAGTGTATAACACTCTTCCACGGATTGCAAGGAGCGGAGAAATGTCTTCATGGAAAGCACTTACAAATGAGGGACGATACGTCGAGTATGAAAATAAGATTTTTTTTTGAAAACACATTTTTGGCACAGATTAAAAAAAATGTTATGTCATGGGGGTCTGATTCTCTAGAGTCAGTATTATATATATTTATATATATAATATATATTATATATACTTATATACACACACCCATGGAGTCCTATAATATCCAAAGAAAGGAAAATAGATCTCCCTTTTGTGGTTTTTTTTTTTTTTTCTTTTCGTTTTTTGTTCCCCCCCCCCCCCCCCCCCCATGTAAACTGTACATCCCAAAATGTGAGGAATCCACGGGAACGGACAGGCTGCGCTCTCCGGTAGTCCATCCGTCGGGCCGGCTCCTCGGTCATTAGTCCAGTATTCACAGGTTCCTGCTCATCACTAGTCCACAGTTCGGACTTCCCCGTCGCAGCAAAGTCGCTCAGAAATATGATACACGCAGAGGGGGAGGGGAATGCTGTACACGGGTCCGAGTCACTCATTTAGTGCAAAGGCAGATTCAGCTTCTTTTTTTTTTTTTTTCTTAAAATAAAAATAAAATAAAACACAAGGAGCACACCAATCCGTAACCATCATGGAATATCCCACATTTGCTGGGTGCGGGATCCCACCTCCTCCTCCTCCTCCGTTCAGCCGTTTCCTGGCCACCTGCACGCAATTTGTAAACATCCTGGGAAGCGGCAGAACCGGCTCCGCCCGGCGGGGATTGCGGGTGAGCGGCCCGGTCACAGAGATTCGTGTAGCCCGTCTCAGGCCAGGGCGATGACGATCATTAGGTGAGGAGAAATGTTGGAGATGCTGGCTAGGAGGTCCGGGGCCAGGCGAGAAAGATGGCTCTCCGAGAATTCACAGGGCGGGAAAATCTGCAAGACGTACGCCGGCTGCAAGAGGATCGAGAAAACACGGAGTCAGGACTTGTATCATCGGATCAGTGCAGCACACGCCCAGGTACCCCTTAAAGAGGGGGGGGCGTAATAATACATGTAACTGTGGACCCCATTACCAGCATCTAGGACACTACTCTCCCCCCAACCCCCCATTCTAAACTCCGGCACCCCAGGCCACCAACACTTATCCTCAGCCTCCACTCCCCTCACCCCCCAATCCTCAGCTCCAGTCTCCAGACCCACTCACCCCCATTCTAAGGTCAGCTTCCTGGCCAATCCCTCCCCACCCTCAGCTCCAGCCTCCTGGCCAATCCCTCCCATCCTCAGCTCCAGCCTCCTGGCCACTCCCTCCCATCCTCAGCTTCAGCCTCCTGGCCACTCCCTCCCATCCTCAGCTTCAGCCTCCTGGCCACTCCCTCCCATCCTCAGCTTCAGCCTCCTGGCCAATCCCTCCCATCCTCAGCTCCAGCCTCCTGGCCACTCCCTCCCATCCTCAGCTTCAGCCTCCTGGCCACTCCCTCCCATCCTCAGCTCCAGCCTCCTGGCCACTCCCTCCCATCCTCAGCTCCAGCCTCCTGCCAATCCCTCCCATCCTCAGCTCCAGCCTCCTGGCCACTCCCTCCTCCTCAGCTTCAGCCTCCTGGCCACTCCCTCCCATCCTCAGCTCCAGCCTCCTAGCCACTCCCCCCCCATCCTCAGCTCCAGCCTCCTAGCCACTCCCCCCCATCCTCAGCTCCAGCCTCCTAGCCACTCCCCCCCCCATCCTCAGCTCCAGCCTCCTAGCCACTCCCCCCCCCATCCTCAGCTCCAGCCTCCTAGCCACTCCCCCCCCCATCCTCAGCTCCAGCCTCCTAGCCACTCCCCCCCCCCATCCTCAGCTCCAGCCTCCTAGCCACTCCCCCCCCCATCCTCAGCTCCAGCCTCCTAGCCACTCCCCCCCCATCCTCAGCTCCAGCCTCCTAGCCACTCCCCCCCATCCTCAGCTCCAGCCTCCTGGCCACTCCCTCCCCATCCTCAGCTCCAGCCTCCTGGCCACTCCCTCCCCATCCTCAGCTCCAGCCTCCTGGCCACTCCCTCCCATCCTCAGCTCCAGCCTCCTAGCCACTCCCCCCCATCCTCAGCTCCAGCCTCCTAGCCACTTACCCCATCCTCAGCTCCAGCCTCCTGGCCACTCCCTCCCCATCCTCAGCTCCAGCCTCCTGGCCACTCCCTCCCCATCCTCAGCTCCAGCCTCCTGGCCACTCCCTCCCCATCCTCAGCTCCAGCCTCCTGGCCACTCCCTCCCCATCCTCCGCTCCAGCCTCCTGGCCACTCCCTCCCCATCCTCCGCTCCAGCCTCCTGGCCACTCCCTCCCCATCCTCCGCTCCAGCCTCCTGGCCACTCCCTCCCATCCTCCGCTCCAGCCTCCTGGCCACTCCCTCCCATCCTCCGCTCCAGCCTCCTGGCCACTCCCTCCCATCCTCAGGTCCAGCCTCCTGGCCACTCCCTCCCCATCCTCAGCTCCAGCCTCCTGGCCAATCCCTCCCCATCCTCAGCTCCAGCCTCCTGGCCACTCCCTCCCCATCCTCAGCTCCAGCCTCCTGGCCACTCCCTCCCCATCCTCAGCTCCAGCCTCCTGGCCACTCCCTCCCCATCCTCAGCTCCAGCCTCCTGGCCACTCCCTCCCATTCTCGGCTCCAGCCACCTGGCCACTCCCTCCTATCCTCAGCTCCAGCCTCCTAGCCACTCCCCCCATCCTCAGCTCCAGCCTCCTAGCCACTCCCTCACATTCTCAGCTCCAGCTTCCTGGCCAATCCCCCCCCCCCCCATCCTCAGATCCAGCCTCCTAGCCAATCCCCCCCCCCCCCCACCCCATCCTCAGATCCAGCCTCCTGGCCAATCCCTCCCCATCTTTAGCTCTAGCCCCCGCATCATTCCTTAGCTACAGCCTCCTGACCACTCCCCCCACCCCCCCCAATCCTAAGCTCCAGCCTCCTGGCCACCCCCCCTCATCCTCCACACATCATAGGTCACACAGCTGACGAACCTGGTTGGATCCTGGGTTGGGCACGTTGATGATGCCCGCTGCCTGCTTTGCTTGTAGGTAGGTGATGAAGGCGGCTTTCAGAGACTCTGTCTGGTTCACCACGTCCTCTTGATCGCGGCCACATGGAAGTGCGAGTAACAAGCAGTAGTCACTCTCCACCTGCAAATATAGAAGAAATCTGTATTTACTAAAAACGGTACGGTGACTAACGAGATCACAGCTCTCACTGGCTGCGGATTTTGTGCCACACATGGCCTGAGTGTCCTGCGCAAATCGGTCTCTGGAGCGGATAGATTAGAACTTCCTCAAAAGACTTGGGAGGTTCAGCGTGAAGGGGGCAAGATGGAGATGTGTGGAGGGGGAGCAGTGCTATGTGTGGAGGGGGGAGAGATATGTGGAGGGGGGGGGGGGGGGGCAAGGATGTGAGAAGGGGGAGATGTGGGGAGGGGAGCAGTGCTATATCTGAAGGGGGAGGGAATGTGTGGAGGGGGAGGAGCAGCGCTGTGTGTGGAGGGGGGCAGTGCTATATGTGAAGGGGGAGGGAATGTGTGGAGGGGCAGGAGCAGCGCTGTGTGTGGAGGGGGGAGGGGGGCAGTGCTATATGTGAAGGGGGAGGGAATGTGTGGAGGGGGGTTTTCAGGTCTCTAAGCTGTTCTGGTGTCTGGGCCGCAACAGTACATATAAAAGAGTTGCAGAAAACTCACCATCATGCGGCGAGCGACTCCCTCCAGCTGAGTGGCTTCCAGCCTCATTCGCTGAGCGATCCTCAGGGGAGGTCCTCCCTCGGGGGCTGGCAGAGACCGATGAGCCAAGACGTTATTCCCGGATACAAAGTGCAACTGGACAGCGGCTGTGTCATTCTTCAGAGCGAGGAGACCTTGCCACACGATCGGGTATTTCTGTATAATGAAATGTAATGCAGAGATAGTCAGGGAGGTCATTACTTCTTACTGGACTATAGGAATGCTCTTATTTTATATATGACAGGCCCAAAAAAAAAAAACTACATTATCTTTTGTAACTATAACAGAAAAAAAATAAAAAAAAATAATCGATGATATTCAGTAAAGGGGCCATACTGCTGCCTGTCCTCTCCACCTCCCATCCTGACTGATAAAACCCACACTCACCGTCAGCAGCTGCACCATGTCCACCGATCTCTGAGAAGGCTCTTGCTTGGGGACATCCGATCTGGAGAGGGTAGCGGCGGAGGAGGACATGAAGGGGGTCTGTTTCTGAGACTGGTGAGGGGAAGGTAGGTCCTGCTTCAGGTTGATGGTAACAGGAGACGGGTAGGAGGTCTCCCTTGACGTGTCCACAGAAGCCCTCTGAAGATGCTGGATGTGGGACTCGATTTGACTAGGGTGTCTGCTAATAGCTGCATGGTGAGCCTGCTCACCAACCGATGACTGAGCTGCCTTGGGGTCCTGGCTGACTTGTGGAGTTTTGCTGCGTCCCGGGGTGTTTGAATGCGAATGCTCACCATCAGGGCCAACCTAGAAAAGAAAACCAAAAGAAAAACAGATGAGGAACCCGAATTGAACAATTTACTCAAAATGCGGTCCAAGGCGGAGCCAGAGATAACTGGAGGATTTAGGAAAAGGCTCACTGGGCTCCACAATGCTCAGCAGCCTCTTCCTACCTTCATTCTAATGAATTTTTAATGCAATTTGTTTTGGAAAATATACACTTTAATTAATTTAAAGTACGACGTCTACTACTAATGCCTCTCCATAGGCGAAAATACCTACAAGTTACCAGTTTAGAGTTACAGAGGAGGTCTAGTGCTAGAATTATTGATCTCACTCACACGTTCGCAGTCATACGTTACAGGGGCGTTACCTATGAATGCATGCACCAGTGCGCGCACAAGCACAAGGGGATAGCTTTTTAAAAAATGATTCTTATTATTACTTTTTATTTTTAAATTGTCCCTTAAAAAATAAAAAAAAATAAAAACACACGCTCCATCTCTCTCTGCCCGGGGTTTTCGGCTCTTGATTGGATAGATTGATAGCAGTGCAGCCATTGGCTCCCGCTGCCGTCTATCAAATCCAATGACGCGGGCGCCGGGGGGTGGGGCCGAGTCATACATTCGACCTCTATGGATGCCGAATGCTGGACTCGGGAGCACACCCACAAGGTAATCCTCCTGGAGAGCGCTTCGCCAAGGGGGTTATCTGATGCGGGGAGGAGCCATGAGAGCCACCGGGGGACCCCAGAAGAGCAGGTTTGGGGCCACTCTGTGCAAAACGAACTGCACAGTGGAGGCAAGTATGACATGTTTGTTATTTAAAAAAAAAAAAAAACCCTTACAATCACTTTAACCTATTGCTTTTCAAATGACATTGTTTACATCGAACCAGAAGTGACATCAGGGCGTCGCTCCGGTCCTCCTAGACCAGTGATTTCTTGGCACCCCAGATGTTTTGGAACTACATTTCCCATGATGCTCAAGTACACTGCAGAGTGGAGGAGCAGCATGGGAAATGTAGTTCCAAAACATCTGGGGTGCCAAGGTTCGCCATCACTGTCCTAGACCATCTTTCCTCAGCCAATCTCTGTGGCTGCTGATCATCCAGTCCACTGTAAAGCGGCGGGTTCTAAATGTGATCCAGCAGCTAATCCACCCGCGTGAGGAGGACTGCTGTGTGAACAGACTGCAGAACACACTTTGATGATGGAAGATACATCAGGACAGCTCTTACCTGGGATGGCGTCATGCTCCGTGATTGCAATCCGATGGGCGATGCAGCAGAGAACTGAGGGTGGGAAAGCTGAGGAGCGGGGTGATAGGTGCGGATATCCGTGTACACTGGCCGATAATCGTGGAAAGAGCTCCCAGACGGGTGAATGAGGGGCACCCCATGAGGAACGACCACCGGCTGCGACAAGTTCAGTCCACTCAGCATCCTGGCATCGTTGTGTTGCGAATGAGGCAATTTCACATCGGGCTGCTTAGTCAGTTCTTTTACAGGCTGTGCCGTTTTACTGGCCGGAGGGGTTTTCACTGGGCCCTCGGGTGTTCGGGACTGCCTGGTCTCCTGGTGGTGTTCCCCAACAGCGCTGATATGAGAATGCATCATCATTCGTGGCATTATAACATCCTGGGGGACGCTGTACGGATCGAGCCGCATTCCTGACCCGGGCATGCGATATTCGGGTTGCATCACCAGCACATCGGACTGAACGTGAGATGGACCCCGGCTGACAGGATGGTGGTAGTGAATGTCATCATCAGCACCATGTTGGGAAGACAATGTGGGCAGTACCATCTCTCGGATAGGTGCTGGCTGGGGGGTGTTGGAGCGTTGAGGTCGAACGTCCATCTGAGTCTGCATAGCTGCTCGGGGAGAGTGAAGTGCTTCTGGTCGCATGCCGTACTGCATTGCTGGTAATGGCGGGGTGTTGATCCTGACATCCCCCTGTGGCAGGTGGCCCAGTGACTGAGTTACACTATGCGGGGGCATAATAACAGTTTGTTCTGGGTGCATGCTGGGCAAGTAAGGTGACACTGGCAGTCCAGGGGCCAACATCACAGATGGGTTGCTAGTTAAGGCAGGAGAAGCGGTAACACTCGGGTGACAGGACCTGGAGAAGGGAGATGAGGCGTGCCCAGTGGTACAGGGTGAATGAGGCTCTTGTTTGATGTTGAGATGTGGTAGTGACCGGTCAGCAGATGTACTGGTTCCAGTGCTCACATGATTGGCTTCTGGCTGCATCTTTCCCGACAGCGAAGAGTGGTGAGGGCTCATATTGGTAGACTGGTGGCCTTTAGTCTCTTTCATATCCAAGTGTTTCTTTCCGGAAGAAACCATTTGACCCGAAAGCATCTGACTGTGCATTAGCACTGGTGCGGAATTCGGGTTCATAACTTTAACTGCAGCGGGCTGCGAGGAAGCATTGGGAACAGTGATGTGACTCGATTCGGACTTCTCCAAACAAGAACGTTCCTGTTTGATTGTAGAGATAACGGGGGATGCGTTGTAGGGTTGGTAGCTTGTTGGTGTCTGCGGTCCTTTTGGCAAAATCTGAGATGGCTGAAGCGGTTCCTGTTTAATCTGCGTCTTTGACACCGACTGTTGAATCTCGATGTCCACCGCGCTGGCCGGAGGGATCTGGCTGATTTTTGCACTTATGCGTTGAGGGCCCTCCGTTTTCTGCCCAGAGTAACTAAGGAGCATTACCCCCTGGGAGGTGTTCACCCTCAGGCCAGGACTAGGTCCGGTTTCTGCAGGCCGCTCTTCTATAACCGTCATCGTCTGCTTTAAGCAGGCGCGGTTGTCATTGGTATTCTGTCTCTGCTTGCTCTTTTGAGATGGGATACACGGTGGAGCTGGCTGATGCGGTTTTACCGATGCGATTCTTGGTAAATCATCATGATCGAAGCTGTGTGGCATTCTACTAATGACTGAGGTAGCCTTGGGGGCCACAATGGTGGGCTTCTCCTGAAATACAGGGGCCTCAGCTGCTGGTGGGACGACCGTGTTTGGGAGGGGAACAGACGATTTTTCTTCTGAAACTGGCTTGATTGCTTCAACTTGAGGATGAGTAGGTTCTTCAACATGGGAAGCAGACACGGGCTCAGAGATGGAGGGCGTTACTTCTAGTCTTGTATTAACAGGTGAAGATACATATTTGGGCTCCATTAATATCTTCCTTAAGGTGCTTGAACTGGTATCAACATCGGAGGCCTTGGTGTCTGGGGGTAAAGCAGGTGGTGGGGTAGAAACGGCTGTGTTCTCGTCATGCCTTACTATCCAGTCAGGTAAGATGGCTGGTGCCGAATGTGGGAGAGAGGCAGGCAATGAAGGTGCAGTCTTCCCTGGGGTCGCTGGCATAGCTGGAGGGGTGGTAATGCTGGGTGGAGTAATTGGGGCATTTTCAGTACTTGAGCGAAGTTTGACACTGCCCTGACTGACATCATCGATGATAAGCTGCTGGGGTGAATCGCAAACATTAGCAGACTCGGGCCTGTCTTCATCTTTAAATTCTTCATCGCCGTCCTTGGAGACAGCATCAGATGAGGAATTCAAGCTTGTGTCCAGGTTCTGCTTCTCGGGGCTAGGCGCCACCGGCATTTCCTCAGACTGTTCCTTTTGTCCTTCATCCGAGATCTTTTCCTCTGCTCTGGGTGATTTGTCTTGAACACTTTCATGAACAAACACGTTGGTGTCTACTGTCTCCTTCTTTTTGTTTCTTCGTTGTTTTTTCTTGGAAGCTGTCCGACCCCGAGTTCTCTTTGGAATCGACTCCGCTTCTGGCAAACGCTCTGGTTCTTTAACTTTACTTGAAGACTTGCGTTCTGGTTCTTTGTCTACTACAGGTTCTGCCTGAGATGAGGAAACGGGAGCAGCAGGCAGAACAGCTTCGGAGCCTGGGGTACTGTTATCTTGTAGGAGGAGACTGACTGCCCGATTGGTCTCGGGCTCCTGGTCATCTGGCTGTGGAGGAGCTGGAACATTGGCAGGGTCCGGTGTTGCCTCAGCTTCTCCTTCTGGTGGATATGGTGGAGCTGGAGGAAAACTTTCAGCATCAGCAGAAATGTCACAAATGATGGAGCCAATGGCTGCTGCCAGTTCCGTCTCGCTGGCCTGGTGCGCAGGCTTATCACCCTCCTCTTCAGGGCGAGATTCTGCCCCCTCTCCTCTCTGAGAATCTTTATAAGGTGGAACTTCGGCCGTTTCAGTGATTTTCTCAATGTTTTCCACAGCCTGTTCAAGTTCCATTTGTCGGGCGAGCTGTACCTCTTCAGGTGAAATTTTGGGTTCTTTTGGAGGTTCTTTTTCAGGCGTTTCTGGAAAAGTAGTTCCTTCTGGCTTTGTAAAAGGTGGAGATACGTTCTCTTCCTTTTGAGGGCTTTTGATTTTGACGGGCGATATCACTACTGGCTCACCGTCTTCGTGTGGCCTCAAAGCACCCTTTACCTCATCAGCGTTAAGGCGAATTTCCACATTTTTCAAGCGTGGAAGGGTTTTTGTATTTTTAGGCCTTCCGACTTTTGACTTGGGAGCTTTTTCTACAGATATTTTCTTCTCTGCCGCATCAGAAGTAGGATTCTCTATGGGAATTTTATCCACCTCTGTATCTTTTAAGTCATTTTTAACTTCGGAAATCTCCTCTTTGGCCAGTTTTGGCTTGCTCTCCTCTTCAGTTGCAGTTCCTGTGGTTTCAGGGCATTCTTCATTTGATCCCCCTGAGCACTCCACTGACTGTGGTACAGGGTCACCTTTACCCTTTTTACCCTGATGGTTGCTAGACACAGGAGAATGGCTCTGTGAGGATTTTTGAGAGCGAGGAGATCGCCATCCTTCAGTTGGTTTTGCATTCTCTACTACCTCCTTGCTTTCAGTATCTTCTGTATCTTGTTTTAAGGCTTCAGCTTTAATAGGCGACACATTCCTGCGGACTTTGGGTGGTCGCCCTCTCCTTGGTGTGCTGGGCACAGCAACTGGAGTCTCCTGAACATCTTTTTCTGGTCTCTTCCGAGTGGATCGAGGTGCATCAGAAGATTCTTTAGCAGAAGGACCGTCATTATCACCTGTGGTAGCATAGACCGATCGGACGTTTCTGCGTGTTCGGGAGACGGGCAGACTTAGCTCTGAGACTTCAAGTTCTGGAACAGCGCTTGGAGACTTAGCGGAACTCCTCGAATTCCTGTCATGTTCAACTTTACTTTCCGAATGTTTTTGGGGCTCAACACGAGGGGATGCAGAACGATTGCGTTTCTCACGGTCAATCCTAACGCTTTTTCTTGTTGCTGGTTTATCTGCGGCACTAGACCTTTTGCCTTTGGAGGCTTTTTTGTTCTTCGGTGTGACGGGAGCCTCTGCTTCCAAATCATTTTCAGAAATAAGTTGCTCTGCTTCCTCTGGAACAGTTTCGTTCTTTTCACATGCATCGGTCTCTGTACCTGCAAACACCGGGGTGCTGCTTTCTTCAAAGGCCTCAACCTCTTCAGCCTTGTCATCAGCCTTGGAAGGGGAGGTTGTTGGTGTCACCGGTTTTATCTCAGCAACGGGATCAGTACTGACTTCTGAAAATGAAGCACCAGGTGTTGGTGGTTTTGTATCCACTAATGTAATATGTTCCCCAGTTGGTAGCTCCTCAGGAACTGGAGGGATAGCCGGAGTCTCATTTGTCTCATCAACAGCTTGAACAGTTTCCACTGGAGTTGGTGGATGGACAGCAATAGGAGGGGTAACTGGTGCAATAACCTTCGGAGAAGAAGTTTCCTCAGCAACTGTTTCACAAGGCTCAGCTGGCTTATCTTCTATTGCTGGAACAGTAGGTGGTGATGGCATTTTCTCGACAACTATTTTCTCAGGAGGAGGCGCTGCTACAGGTTCTGGCTGAGGAAGTGGTGCTGGTATTGGCACAATAGACACAGGAGACTTGTTCTCTCGTTCTTTGTTTTCAGGGACAGTCTCGGGAGTCCTTGGCTGATTTTCCTTTTCTTCTGGCTTTTCTTGCTCTTTGGGTCTTTGCTCTTTTTCCTTCTCTTTCTGCTGCATCCTCGTCAGTTCAATGAATCGGCTGTGAAACAGTACGACCGGTTCCTGCACAAGCTCGGAAGTGCTGCCGATGCCATCAGAAGAAAGCTGCCTCCCGTAAGGACGTAGGATGCACAGGTCAGTATCCTCATCTTTCCTCTCTAGGTGTTGCAAACGTTTAGAGTCTTGTTCAAAGATAGAACTATGGAGAAACCGAGAGGCAAACAGCTCCTGTTTTTCCTGTTCCTCTTCTTTGTGATCATCTTTTTTATCATCTAATTTTCCATCAGAATCTGTCTTGATCTTTTTCTTCTTCATATACCAGGATGGTATGGGTCTTGGTGCTGAATCGACTTTTTCTCTCTCTTTGCTGTTGCGTAAGCTGGCAAGCTTGGAGTCCCATTCCAAAAAAGACCAATTCTCTTCACGGGAAGAGGAAAGCGATTTGGCTCTTTCAAGCAAGGCTTTTGTGTCAGGGGTAATAGTCTTATCTAAGAAGCGGTGTCTTTCTAAAGAGCCGGACAGCCTCTCCTCCTTTTCCCGTTTATCATCTCCATCCCTCAGTAAAAAAGAAAATCTTGAGCCATCAAGTATTGAGGACACTTTGGGTGAAGCAGATTTATGATCACTATCTTCATCAGAGTCTGAGGGAACCTCTCCGGGTTCGAGGTCCTTTGAGCGTTTACGGATACCTTCTCTTTTTATAATGTTACTAGGAAAGCTAATGTCCATTCTGTTGCTCTCCTGTTTGATTTGGCTATCCCACCTGCCATACTCCTCTTCAGGGCTCACTGCGGTAAACTTCGCTTTGGCAAAATCGCTCATGTGCTCTTTCCTGATTGGTTCGCTGGGTATCAATTTATAAGGTTCATCTTTAAGACCCATGCTGGGGAACATGTTCTTTTCATCCACTTGAGGAGATTCTTTGTATTCTTTGATTGGCATTAACCTCGGAGAATTTAAGTTAAATTCGTCCTCGTTAAACATAAAAGGACGAACGCTTGGGGAACAAGAAGTTCTTTCCGATTCGTCACTTATCTGTCGGGAGCTTCTGTAATGTCTTTCGGGTTTGGTGATTTCAAAGTCCACGTGGTCAGTTTTTTTTTTTTTACTTGGTGGAGAATCATCTGTGACATCCTGTGGTGGTTTCCCGACTTCATGCACGAGGCTGCGCCTTTCATACTCCTCAGCTTCTTTGCTGGGACTGCCAAACTTTTCAGACTTCAGGATCTCCAGCTCCATCTGCTGCTTCAGTTTACGGTTTTGTTCCATCTGTTTTCGGTAACTCTGTGTGTAGTCTATATCGATCGCAAGCTTTTCTTCGTTCTCCGTCCTCTCCAAGCCCATGCCTTCCCTCAAGAGATTGCAGTAGGCTTTTCTCTCATCTTTCGAGGCATCTTTGTCCAGCTCTTCCCCCATTTGCACATGTCTTTGAAGACTCTTCATGAAGTTTATCTTTTTACTGGAGGCATCAAGGGAGTCGAACTGTTCATCTACTGGTTCTCCTAAGCGCAGCTGAAGATCGGAGTTAGAGCGAACAGAAAGGCTGTGGTCTTGGCTGTCTTTAGGGCTACTTATATTGAAAAGTCTTTCAGATTTGCTTTTTCTACCTTCCCTTTTTAAAAGTTCTTTTCTTGAGCTTTTCCTATCAAAGTCCCCTTCCCGAAGCCCAGAGAAGTCTCTTGAAGATGCAGGATCTAGTTGTTTCCTTGAACTCAACCGAAGGTCATCCTCGTCTGTGTTGTTTCGGCGAACGTCAAGCTTTTGACGTTCACATTTTAAATTTGCATCTGCAAACCTCCTTTTCCGAGCTTCTAGCTTGTCCAAGTCGGCGGCAGACGCGCCTTCAGTAGGCGTTTCCTGCTTTAAGTGCTTCTTTAGTTTTTGTTTGCTTTCTTTATCGACAACTTCAACATGGCTTGAGAGCAGTTTGTCTTTTGGCACTTTACTTCTCGACTCCGCTTTCATTTGCTCAAATTTGGACTGCTCAAGACGTATCATCTGGGTCTTCGGATCCAAAGGTGGCGACTTCATGGATTCGCTCTCGGCCTTTATCTTGGTGGCTTTTTCTAAACCGGAGGGATCAAAAACTTTCCCTTCCTTTTCAGTCACACGAGTAAGGACCACACAAGGCATGAGATCCAACCGGTTTTTCGATGCACAGTCCTTGTCATTCTTCTCTCTGGCCAACAGCTTGCTGCTCCCTTTTAGTTTCTCCAGGCCCGGCTCCTTTTCATTATCTTGATCGGTTTCTGAAGACTGTGAACTTGTTGAATGGTTCTTGGACTTTCGCTTGGCTCTGTCTGCTTTATCTTTTTCGAGTAGTTTATCAGTCCTTTCTTTCCGTAACAGACGCTTCTCTTTATCGGCTCTTTCCGCATCAAAAGTATGCTCCTTGTCGAGTTTTTCGCTTTTGATGTAGCGCTCAGCCCGGGCTTTGTCCAGTTTATCAAATCTGGAAGGAGAAACAGAACTGCAGCTACCGCTGCGATCGGAGGACCGGCTATAAATCCTTCGCTCCAGGTCACTTGTAATCCGCTCAGATTGTGATGGGGATCCTGCAGGACTTTGAGGTCTCCTTGAGCGCGCTGGGCTTTGGCTTCGCTCTACCGGCCTCCGTTCACTATCCCTCTCGCGGTCCGTCTCAAACCGCTCACGTTCTCGCTCCCTTTCTCTCTGGCGGTAACTATATTCCCGTATATCCTGTTCATATGGATCCCTGTTGTAGTCTCTATATTCTCTGGAGTCCTCATAGTAACGCTGTTCGTAGTAATCTCCTTGGTAGGACTCCCAATCTTGGTATAATTCTCTGCTGCGGGCTGGGTACTCTCGCCTTGTCTCCTCTGGGTATGTGCCTGTTGTGCGGACGCTGTCATAATAAGTCCTCTCTGTAGTAGTAGTCAATTCATGGAAAGAGCCTCTTCGAGTATCATCGCTTCTGGAAAATAAAA
Source organism: Lithobates pipiens (assembly GCF_037356315.1). NCBI lineage: Eukaryota > Metazoa > Chordata > Amphibia > Anura > Ranidae > Lithobates > Lithobates pipiens. The sequence continues at coordinate 2,390,367 of NW_027507788.1, forward strand.
AACAGGAGGATGGTTTAACTACAAATATTTCATTGAAGGAAAATACATTTTCTGTGTACGACTTGTTCAGTAAAATTAGTCATTGGGGAAAGATCTGCTTATAGAGTTTAAACCTCCAACACATCACCCCTAGATAATCAGATACCCTTTATTAATGCAACACTTATTATTGAAACATATAGGATATACCACACCCTATTAAAAATGCAAAGAAAACTAAAAAAAAAAAAAAAAAAAAAAAAAAAAAAAAAAAACACAGCAACGAACCTTCTTTCTGATATTATTTCATAGATATCCCGTATATCCTGTCCCGATGATTCCATTGAGCCATAGAAAGCCAACTGACTTTCCTGGTTAGCAAAATCCACCTAATGTATAAAAGGACAAGAAAAAAAAAAGAACATTGTTATTTGGTGAACTTACATCAAAATGCCATTTTTAAATCTTAAAGAGAGTGACAAATATGAAACAAAAGCAGAGGCTTGTGGGTTGGAAGGGACTGTGGGGAAATCACCAGAAAACTCCCTTTGCTGTAAATAAAACTTAATCAGGTCCTGCATCACGCATTTATTAAAGTGTCCGTTCCACCTCAGTGATAAGGTCCGCTTATTCAAGGTGCTGTCTGTCTCCCTCAAAATTGCAAAAAGTACCTGTGGGAGGGGGAATAGATACACATGCACCTTTCCCCAACTTCCTTAGGAAAAGGGGTGATGTCACCCTCCTGCCGAAAAGACCCCTGGGAATGCCGAGTAGCCCGAATCTCTCCCTCCTGCCGACAAGATCCCTGGGAATGCCGAGTAGCCCGAATCTCTCCCTCCTGCCGACAAGATCCCTGGGAATGCCGAGTAGCCCGAATCTCACCCTTCTGCCGACAAGATCCCTGGGAATGCCGAGTAGCCCGAATCTCTCCCTCCTGCCGACAAGATCCCTGGGAATGCCAAGTAGCCCGAATCTCACCCTTCTGCCGACAAGATACCTGGGAATGCCGAGTAGGCCGAATCACACCCTTCTGCCGACAAGATCCCTGGGAATGCCGAGTAGCCCGAATCTCACCCTTCTGCCAAAAAGATCCCTGGGAATGCCGAGTAGCCGGAATCTCTCCCTCCTGCCGACAAGATCCCTGGGAATGCCAAGTAGCCCGAATCTCACCCTTCTGCCGACAAGATCCCTGGGAATGCCGAGTAGCCGGAATCTCACCCTTCTGCCGACAAGATCCCTGGGAATGCCGAGTAGCCGGAATCTCACCCTCCTGCTGACAAGATCCCTGGGAATGCTGAGTAGCCGGAATCTCACCCTCCTGCTGACAAGATCCCTGGGAATGCTGAGTAGCCGGAATCTCTCCCTCCTGCTGACAAGATCCCTGGGAATGCAGAGTAGCCCGAATCTCACCCTCCTGCTGACAAGATCCCTGGGAATACTGAGTAGCCGGAATCTCACCCTTCTGCCGACAAGATCCCTGGGAATGCCGAGTAGCCGGAATCTCACCCTTCTGCCGACAAGATCCCTGGGAATGCCGAGTAGCCGGAATCTCACCCTCCTGCTGACAAGATCCCTGGGAATGCTGAGTAGCCGGAATCTCACCCTCCTGCTGACAAGATCCCTGGGAATGCTGAGTAGCCGGAATCTCTCCCTCCTGCTGACAAGATCCCTGGGAATGCAGAGTAGCCCGAATCTCACCCTCCTGCTGACAAGATCCCTGGGAATACTGAGTAGCCGGAATCTCACCCTCCTGCTGACAAGATCCCTGGAAATGCTGAGTAGCCGGAATCTCTCCCTCCTGCTGACAAGATCCCTGGGAATACTGAGTAGCCGGAATCTCACCCTCCTGCCGACAAGATCCCTGGGAATGCAGAGTAGCCCAAATCTCACCCTCCTGCCGACAAGATCCCTGGGAATGTCGAGTAACCAGAATCTCACCCTCCTACCGACAAGATACCTGGGAATACCGAGTAGCCCAAAATTTCATCTTCCTGCCAAAAAAGCGGTGTAGCCCAAATCTCTCCCTCACATCGACAAGATCCCTGGGAATACTGAGTAGCCCGAATCTCACCCTCCTGCTGACAAGATTCCTGGAAATGCTAAGTAGCCCAGATCTCATGAGAACACGCTGTAGCACAGGTTTGAATTCAGGAGATCCTGGCTATTTACCATTCTCTGCAATCTGTCCAGAAGGAGGATGACATCACCATCGCCTAGGCAAGTCGAGGAAAGGTAAGTAAATCCATTTTCCTCCCCACAGGTGCCTTTATGCATCAGTTTAGAGAGGGGGGGGAGAGGCACAAATTTGAATAAGCAGACCTCGTCACTGGGGTGGATGGTCCCCTTTAAGCAGAACTTGCCTGTGTGCATTCCCCCCAACCATGGTAGCAGTAAATAAAAGCACATTGTCTATAACAAATTATACTGCAGAGGACCTCAAGATTTTGTCATAAACCTAAAATTTCATCCTGTTTGCATGGAGCAGCAAAACCTGGCATCACATGACCAAATCAAAAATGGCCGTCCTTTGTACACTGAAGCACCTGCTGTCATTTCATAAGATATCGCCCCCAAGACAATACAGGAAAAAGGAGAGAGCTGTAGGGAAAGTGAAAATGGTATAGGCAGGGCACTACAGAGTCCTGGGAATAATGGATAAAGGAGGAGTGTATAAGCCTGTCCGACATGTGGGGGGGGGGGGGGCATTCAATATTTCCGTACAGACTGGAAATGGTTTAGTGTCTCTGACTGCCAATGTCAAGCCTCAGAAATCTTACAGTACAAAATGAAATGAAAATGAATGAATCTGCAAATCAACAATATTCCAGGTTACGCACCGTAATAGGAAGCTGCACACTGCACTGGGCATCTCCCTCTGATGCATTTAGTTTAAGCCCAAGTAGGGGGCAAAACGCATCAGCAAGAGGCATTGGGTGGAGTATCCTAAATAGTTCTGGAACTATAAAGTTGTTTTTATGCCCAACAGGACCGCGGCGTGCAGCTTTCTATTACGATATGTGCACTGGGGGGGGGGGGCGAATCCCGGAGATGTGAACATCTGCAGCTTAGCGGAGACAGCGGCGGGCCTTTTGGTGGCAATGGGGACACTCAGGAATGTTCCAGGTTACGTTGCTGCAGAGGTTTTACTGCTTACCAGTAACAAGAGAAGACTACCAGAAAACAATGAGAAGTTCAGAGACACGAGGCCAACACTCTGCTACACACCACCCTACCAGGGAGGCAGCACAAGCAAAGGCCAGGCTAGCCGTGGATTGTGTGCAGACCATATAGAAAAAAAAAAAATCGACTAGAAATGGACTAAAATCAAGAACTTTATTATAATTAAAATGACACAAGCAAAAAATGCTGCAGATCATAAAACATTGGATGAAAAGGATTCAAGAAATTCCACATGCAAATTCAACGTGTTTCGAATATTCTGCTTCTTCAGGAGTACATGTGAATATAATCTATGGACACGAACATATATATGTTATAGACTGAATTCCAATTAAAACCAGCAGTTGTAACCTAACAGATAAGAGGGTTTAATAATAACAAAGTGCTGCAACCCCCAACGCTTGTTCTTACAAATACACCAACAGATAGTATAACGCAGATCTTTTTAGATCTGACACATACTATGAAGTGATTGGTGTACTGTGATTTCTGTGTTGGAGAAGACACAATTTGATGAACACCTCCTCCGTGTGAACTCCCCCTATGTGGTAGAGGTCTTCCTTTTGATGATGAGTGTTCAGAACAAGCATTGGGGGTTGCAGCACTTTGGTATAATAAAACCCTCTTATCTATTTATCCGCCGGCTGTCCTCGTCACGTAGGAGTATGGTGTCAGAGCGACTCTCCTGCGCTGAATCCCGTATCCAATACATGATCCGGCACCTCTGGGTAAGGGGCGCATTGGCTGTGCTGTGATTAGTCACAGCACAAGCCAATCAGCCGGTGCCGGCCAATAACTGGCCGCTGGCACCCGTTGATCTGAGAGGAGGAAGTCAGGGCAGACTGACTTTGACTGACTTTGACTCTGTGAATGTAAACAATGCAGAGCTCTGTTGTGCAAAGCAGGAACAAAAACCGACACATCCCTTAGTAAAAGCACCTCACACTGAATGCACCATGCACTGTTAGGGCCGGTTCACACTGCAGGCGAGGCGACTCCGACTTGCCTCGCCGCGTCCTGCCGCGACCTCAGCGGCAACTTGCAGATGACTTCTGTATAGAAGTCAATGCAAGTCGCCCCCAGGTCGCCCAAAAGTAGTACAGGAACCTTTTTTCTGAGTCGGAGCGACTCGAGTCGCTCCTCTCAGAACGGTTCCATTGTACAGAACGGGGGCGACTTGCGAGGCGAGGCGAGTCGTGTCGCCTCGCATCGCCCGCTGTGTGAACCGGCTCTTAGGCACACATTTAACCCTTTGATTGCCCCTGTTAACCTCTTCTCTGCCAGTGTCATTGTTATAGTGACTGTATTAGTGTCACCAGTTTACAAAAAGTGTCTGATTGTCCGCCACAATATGGCAGTCCCGCTATAAGTCACTGATCACCGCCATTACTAGTATATATTAAAAAAAATGTAAAAAAATCTAGCATAAATACCGTAGCTTGTGGACGCTATAACTTTCACACAAACCAATCAATATGCACTTATTGGGATTTTTTTTTTTCATCAAAAATATGTAGTGGAATACATATTGGCCAAAATGTATGAAGAAACTAGATTTTGATGAATTTTTTTTTATTGGATATGTTTTATAGCAGAGTAAAAAAAAGTAAAAAAAAAAGTAAAAAAATTCAGTGTTTTTTAAATTTATATCATAAAAAAAAAAAAAAAAAAAAAAAAAAAAACAACAGCAGAGGTGATCAAATACCACCAAAAGAACGAATTTGTGGGAAAAAAGAAAAAAGATTTATTTGTGTACAGCGTTGCACGACCGCGGCGCAGTTAAAGTTACATCCATCTAGTTCAACCAAAAGACAAAAAATTGCCTGGTCATTATATCTTGGGCAAGTGACAATGTTAATCTCTGCTTTTTGGTTATTATGTTACATCTGCTGTTTTTAACTGGAATTAGGTCTATAACATATGTTCATAGGTTCTATACACAAGTACTCCTGAAGAAGAATGTTCGAAACGCGTCAAATATTTGCATGTGGAGTGATTTTTCATTATTTTCATCCAATATGAGCTGAAAACAGACCTATTTAATGACCTACAGTATTTTCCGATTGGGTCATTTCAAATCCTGTTGTAATAAACTTCGATTTTAGGCCATCAATTTTTCTATATGGTCTGCACACAATCCATGGCTACCCTTGTCTTTGCTTGTTTTGTAAAACTTCTGTGTATGTATATAGCACACCTTGTCCTTCTGGTAACAATATTTGTTTATAGCGCCCCCCCCCCCCCGTAACAATATTTGATTATAGCCCCCCCCCCATCCTTCTAGTAACATTATTTGATTATAGCCCCCCCCCCTCTCCTGGTAACAATATTTGATTAAAGCCCCGCCCCCCCCCCCATCCTTCTAGTAACAATATTTGATTATAGCCCCCCCCAACTGCCACAACCAGATCAGGATGGAAATTTTTCCTATGTGAATATTTGAAATCATGATACAGTATATTAAGGTGGTCTGTGCACACCTTAACGATAGTCCCACCAATCTTCCTCCCCTTGGTCTCTTTTACAGCTGCCTGGGCAAATTCAATCTCACTGTAGAGAATCAGGGCCATGCCTTTAAAGCGGTCGTACACCACCTGTCAGGGAAAAACAAACAAAGAACAGAGGACATGAGAGCGGCGCCCACGTAGGACTCGGTTATAGATCAGCGATCGTCTTGTTTCAGTGAGGATTTTTTTGCTTTGATTCAATAGCATCTTCTAACCCAACGGAGGAAACAAAAAAAGAAGAAGCCGACTTTAGCAGTCTACGTTGCCTACAAATTAGCGCTAACACAAGGCTGTATTGGTGAGGATCTATGGTAAGGATCTATGGTCCGGCTCTGTGTACTCCCGTAGGTTATTGTTACTGGTAAGACAGCTGTAGATTTGTACTAAGGGAGGAATAATCAATCATTATTATGGTTCTATAGTGCAAGGGGTGTCCTATCAGCTGTCTGTTTTGTGTCTAAGTGTCGCCTGCCATTAAGGACAGTGCAGACTTTGATCGTTTTAAAGTGTACAATAAAGTTTACTATTACAAACACAGACAAAACAATGTGTTACAGAGCGTTGTGTCTTTCTAACGTAGGCAGCCATCATGTCTGACAATATATGGATTTAAGGAGGGAAAAGGACAGAAAAGATGCAAGAGGATGTAGGTTCATCTTAGGCCACCAGCTGCCCACCTACCTTCAGCACAGGCCCGTAACGGCTAAAATGACGCGTTAAATACTGATCAGTGACGTTGGAGGGCAAGCCATCTATCCAGACGCAGTTGGTCGGCATACTTTTCCCAAAGCCCAGCTGTAGGGAATAAAAGTCATCAGGTAAGCGCACTATTCCGGTAGAACAGAAAACACCAATTTATATCATCTGAAAACTACTATTCTGGAGACTGAAGCCTGGGTATGTAGTGTAGGGACTGCCTGGATCACGAGTCTGCAGACTAGGGGGGGCTCTCCCTGGGATCACGAGTCTGCAGACTAGGGGGGGCTCTCCCTGGGATCACGAGTCTGCAGCCTAGGGGGGGCTCTCCCTGGGATCACGAGTCTGCAGCCTAGTGGGGGCTCTCCCTGGGATCACGAGTCTGCAGCCTAGGGGGGGCTCTCCCTGGGATCACGAGTCTGCAGCCTAGGGGGGGCTCTCCCTGGGATCACGAGTCTGCAGCCTAGGGGGGGCTCTCCCTGGGATCACGAGTCTGCAGACTAGGGGGGGCTCTCCCTGGGATCACGAGTCTGCAGACTAGGGGGGGCTCTCCCTGGGATCACGAGTCTGCAGACTAGGGGGGGCTCTCCCTGGGATCACGAGTCTGCAGACTAGGGGGGGCTCTCCCTGGGATCACGAGTCTGCAGACTAGGGGGGCTCTCCCTGGGATCACGAGTCTGCAGACTAGGGGGGCTCTCCCTGGGATCACGAGTCTGCAGACTAGGGGGGCTCTCCCTGGGATCACGAGTCTGCAGACTAGGGGGGCTCTCCCTGGGATCACGAGTCTGCAGACTAGGGGGGCTCTCCCTGGGATCACGAGTCTGCAGACTAGGGGGGCTCTCCCTGGGATCACGAGTCTGCAGACTAGGGGGGCTCTCCCTGGGATCACGAGTCTGCAGACTAGGGGGGCTCTCCCTGGGATCACGAGTCTGCAGACTAGGGGGGCTCTCCCTGGGATCACGAGTCTGCAGACTAGGGGGGCGGTCCCTGGGATCACGAGTCTGCAGACTAGGGGGGCTCCCTGGGATCACGAGTCTGCAGACTAGGGGGGCTCCCTGGGATCACGAGTCTGCAGACTAGGGGGGCTCCCTGGGATCACGAGTCTGCAGACTAGGGGGGCTCCCTGGGATCACGAGTCTGCAGACTAGGGGGGCTCCCTGGGATCACGAGTCTGCAGACTAGGGGGGCTCCCTGGGATCACGAGTCTGCAGACTAGGGGGGCTCCCTGGGATCACGAGTCTGCAGACTAGGGGGCTCCCTGGGATCACGAGTCTGCAGACTAGGGGGCTCCCTGGGATCACGATTTTCAGGGATTTCCTTTTGCTTCCAGTTTGGATATGGGACAGGAAGTGTAGGGGAAATCTCCCCAGTGGGACACAGATGGTCAAAAAAAGAAAAAATCCAACAGGGGTTATAACCCTCCCTTATTCTATACAAGGGGGGTGGGGGAGTTTTGCCTCTAGTTTTACTTTAAACACAGACCTTGGCCCTGGAGAGACACAAGAAGCTATTAGGTGATTTATTATTGGCTGGAAAGCCCTATAAATGGGAGAAGGTCACCACCTCAGGTTATAGCTATTGTACAGGACATGTGGAGAAGGAGCAGCCCCCACTGCTAGGATGGCCCAGCTACTCTGCAGACATTCCATTCCAACGCCTTGCAGTCAGCTTGACCTTTCCAGGGCAGAAGCTGATTCAGTTTGGCGCTCCATACCTTCAACCGGTTGTTCCCCAGGTACTCTCCATCCATCTTCTTAATGGCTTTGCAGACACTGGTGATATCGCTGTACTGCAGAAAGGCGTACTGTGGCACCCCATTCAACTTCTTCACATCGATATCCTGGACAGCAGAGGAGAGGAATACAGTCAGATCGATCGTGCGAGAGCAGAACGAACACACACCCAGCTGGAACTTAACAGGATTAAAAATGGACAGACACACAAAACTACAGCTGGATGTATTGATTGCTAATGAAAGCCAGATTCAACGTTTGCATCTCGGGTCTGAAGATATTGAGCATCATGCGAGGCTGGAAGGTGACTACTGATCTAAACACTGAGCAAGCGATCGACACGACTGTACAGGGGAGACAATGGAGTGTGTAGAGTCATAGAAGGCCATCATACCACAATATCTCCGAATCGCTGGAATACGGTGTGCAGGTCGAGGTGCGTGGTGGTCTTCTCCAAGTTACCAATGAAAAGGGTGCGGGTGGCCTTGGGGTGAAATTCATCTATTCTCTCATCCAGAGGCCGAAATTCATTCTCACTTTCCGTTTCTGGAGGGAAAACAAGAATCAAAATGTAAAGAAAGTCACCTGAGAGATGAGGAATGTTCAGTGATACAACACACCCGGCATCTGCAAGTAGCAGGCCCCAACGGCGGCACGGCAAGAACTATTCAGCAACACTACAGATCACATGGCCAGGACATCGGGGCAAATTAAAGACCTTTAAATGAATGGGACCACCACCCCTTTCACACTTGTGCGACTTGTCATGCAACTTTAAAAATCCAAGTTGCATGACAAGTTGTACCCCATATTTCCCAATATCCATTCATATATGTGCGACTTAAAGTCGCAGCGACTTCAAAGTACCTCATGCACTACTTTGGCCCGACTTTCATGCAACTTGAGGGTCATACACTGCAATGTTAACCCACAAAAGTTGCATTAAAGTTGTACCTCAGTGTTTTACATGCAACACTGGGTCTGACTATGAAGAGGGAAAACAAGTTGCACCCACCCAAAGCCATGCGACTTTGGAGTCCTACAAGTGTGAACAGAGCGTAAGATTTGCCTACTTGATCAATCTCTGTTAACCACTTTCAGACCGGACCATTTTGCTGGTAAATGACCAGAGGTCTTTTTACACTTTGGCACTGCGCTGCTTTAACTGGTAATTGCGCGGTCATGCAATGTTGTACCCAAACAAAATTTGCGTCCTTTTCTTCCCACAAATAGAGCTTTCTTTTGATGGTATTTGATTGCCTCTGCGATTTTTATTTTTTGCGATATAAACGTAAAAAGACCGCAAATTTTGAAAAAAAATGATATTTTCTACTTTTTGTTATTAGAAAAATCCAATAAACTCAATTTTAGTCATACATTTAGGCCAAAATGTATTCAGCCACATGTCTTTGGTAAAAAAAAAGTCAATAATTGTATATTTATTGGTTTGCGCAAAAGTTGTCACATCTACAAACTAAGGTACGTTTTCTGGAATTTACGCAGCTTTTAGTTTACGACTGCCTATCTCATTTCTTGAGGTGCTAAAATGGCAGGGCAGTACAAAACCCCCCCAAATGACCCCATTTTGGAAAGTAGACCCCCTAAGGAAATTGATAAGAGGCATGTTGAGCCCATTGAATATTTTATTTTTTTGCCTCAAGCGATTGAATAATGACAAAAAAAAAAATTTTTTTTTTTTTTTACACAAAGTTGTCACTAAATGATATATTGCTCACACATGCTATGGGCGTATGTGAAATGACACCCCAAAATAAATTCTGCTGCTTCTCCTGAGTACGGGGATACCACATATGTGGGACTTTTTGGGAGCCTAGCCGCGTACGGGGCCCCGAAAACCAATCACCGCCTTCAGGCTTTCTAAGGGCGTAAATTTTTGAGTTCACTTCTCACTACCTATTACAGTTTTGAAGGCCATAAAATGCCAAGATGGCACAAAACCCCCACAAATGACCCCATTTTAGAAAGTAGACACCCCAAGCTATTTGCTGAGAGGCATGTTGAGTTCATGGAATATTTTATATTTTGCCACAAGTTGCGGGAAAATTACAAACTTTTTTTTTTTTTTTTTTTTTTTAACAAAGTTGTCACTAAATGATATATTGCTCATGCATGCCATGGGCATATGTGAAATGACACCCCAAAATAAATTCTGCTGCTTCTCCTGAGTACGGGGATACCACATATGTGGGACTTTTTGGGAGCCTAGCCGCGTACGGGGCCCCGAAAACCAAGCACCGCCTTCAGGCTTTCTAAGGGCGTTACAGTTTTGAAGGCCATAAAATGCCAAGATGGCACAAACCCCCCCCAAATGACCCCATTTTGGAAAGTAGACACCCCTAAATTTAGGGGTACACTAGTGAGACTAGGTAATAAATGGCGGGTGCCCTGAAACTATAAAAAAATAACTAACCAACCAGCGTCACCTGTAACAGTTATATGGTGATCACTGGTGAAAGGGTTAACTAGGGGGCAATCAGGGGGCTTTATGCGGTAGTATATGGGGGTCCCTGGCGCTATAAAAAGCTGCAGCGAACCTAAATACCTACCTGCCTAACTAGCGTCACCTGTGACACTAATACAGCGATCAGAAAAACGATCGCTTATTAGGCTGGGTTCACACTGGAGCGATGCGGGAACGCCACGAATGCGCGGCGGGTTCCCGCATCGCATGCCTCCCGGCGGCAGTTCACACTGCCCTATGCAAACTGCTGGGAGTGTCAGTGAAATGTTACTGACACCCCCAGATCAGTTCGCATATCGCAGTGCGATCTGCAAACTCGGATCGCATGGTGTGAACACCCATGCGATCCGATTCTGCTGCGGGCCAAAAAAAGGGTACCGTGCGAATTTGCGGCGGGTGCGGCGAATGGCTGAACTCGAATCGCACAGAGATCGGATGTGATTTGCACTGCAGTGCGGTGCGAATCACATCCGTTCTCATAAACCGCTGCAATGTGAACCCAGCCTTAGTGACACTGGCGACGGGGGGTGATCACGGGGTTAAACCTTTATTGGGGGGGTTAGGGGGGTACCTTATAACTAAAGGGGGCTAACCCTAACTGCCCTAACAGTTATTAGTCACAAATGACACCCGCCGGGTGATCAGGGGGTTAAACCTTTATTAGGTAATAAATGGCGGGTGCCCTGAAACTATAAAAAAATAACTAACCAACCAGCGTCACCTGTAACAGTTATATGGTGATCACTGGTGAAAGGGTTAACTAGGGGGCAATCAGGGGGCTTTATGCGGTAGTATATGGGGGTCCCTGGCGCTATAAAAAGCTGCGGCGAACCTAAATACCTACCTGCCTAACTAGCGTCACCTGTGACACTAATACGGCGATCAGAAAAATGATCGCTTATTAGGCTGGGTTCACACTGGAGCGATGCGGAAACGCCGCGAATCCGCGGCGGGTTCCCGCATCGCATGCCTCCCGGCGGCAGTTCACACTGCCCTATGCGAACTGCTGGGAGTGTCAGTGAAATGTTACTGACACCCCCAGATCAGTTCGCATATCGCAGTGCGATCTGCAAACTCGGATCGCATGGTGTGAACACCCATGCGATCCGATTCTGCTGCGGGCCAAAAAAAGGGTCCCGTGCGAATTTGCGGCGGGTGCGGCGGGTGTGGCGGGTGCGGCGGGTGCGGCGAATGGCTGAACTCGAATCGCACAGAGATCGGATGTGATTTGCACTGCAGTGCGGTGCGAATCACATTCGTTCTCATAAACCGCTGCAATGTGAACCCAGCCTTAGTGACACTGGCGACGGGGGGTGATCACGGGGTTAAACCTTTATTGGGGGGGTTAGGGGGGTACATTAGAACTAAAGGGGGCTAACTCTAACTGCCCTAACAGTTATTACAGTCACAAATGACACCAATGCAAAAAAAAAAAAAAAAAAAAAAAAAAATGACATTGGTGTCACTGTGACTGGGGGGCAGGGGTAATTGGGGGGGTGATCGGGGGGTAAAGGGGGGGTGTGAGTGTGCCTGGCATGTTCTACTGTGTGTGTGAGTGTTGGTGCAACTTACTGATCCGTTCTCCTCCGTGTCGGAACGAAAAATACCGACACGGAGGAGAGAATACATCACTTCCTCTCCTGTGTTTACATTACAGGAGAGGAAGTGATGTCACCGGGGATTTCTATTCGTCGGGAGCGATCGCGAGGGGGTGGCCATGAATGAATGGCCGTCCCCTCGTCCGGGATCGCTCCCGTACGAATTCCGACCGCCGCAGGCACCGGGCGGGGCCCCGATCGGGCCCCCGACCCGCGGGAGGCAAGGGACGTACATGTATGTCCTTATGCCTGCCCGTGCCATTGTACCGACGTACATCGGCGTGCGGCGGTCGGCAACTGGTTAATAACCGATATCGTTTGTTACCAATCATATATATGTACTCTATGCAGTGCTGCTTCCTTCTTAGTAAGGACACATTCTCACTTGCAGTGGGCCAGACACAGATTACATACAAGCACCTCAGCATGGGTTCCCAATGATTAGCTGCGGGAGGCAGCCCCACTGAAAGCAATGAGAGGCTGTTGGCTCATACACAATGCAGCAATCACCTGCGAGTGATTAGGCCCGGACCTAGTTTGCATTCAAGGCCAATTATTCGCTAGTGATCGCTGCATGAGCAATTACATGTGAGTGGCTGCGATTAGCTGCAGAAGCCAGCAGCCTCCCATTGCTTTCAATGGGACTGCCTCCTGCAGCTAATTGAAGCCACTTCCGCACATAGCGATCACCCGCAAGTGATCGGACCCGGACATAAACAGACTGCATTCAGGGCCAATCATCAATGGGACTGCCTCCCACAGCTAATCATTGGGAACCGCGCGCTGGGGTTCCAGCCTGTGATTGCTGTCTGGAATGTTGAATGCGGCTTAATGCTGCAGAGCGATTGTGCTCTACTGCTCCTCTCCCTCTATGCAAGTCCATCACTCTACTCATAACGTTGATTCACAAAAAAAATAAAAAAATAAAAAAAAAGTCATCCGCCTCAGCCAATCACAGGAAGCTTTGTAATCATATATAGAATACAAAAGTTCCATGTGAACGGCTGAGCAGCGCTTTGTTACGGGTGCGAGGCAGGAAGTTCTCACCTCAGTGACGGTGTTGTGCCATATAGTGTCCGGCCATCATATAGTGTCCGCGCCGTACTGCGCATGCGCAGTACAGAGCAGACGAAGCTTTGGAAAATCTCCCAAGCTGAACGGCGCCTGCGCCGCTAGTGGAGGTGCTAGCCCCACCATCCAAGCAGACATAGGGTTGTGAATATTAGAGGGCCCCTCGCGGGCGAGCTTCGCTCACCACGCTTCGCTCACCACGCTTCGGGCTCGGCCTCGCTACGCTCGGCTCTTTTATATTCCTACTCTATGTCCACTTGGATAGTGGGGATAGAACCTGGACTCACGGCGCAGGCGCCGTTCATCCTCGGCAATTTTCAGAATCCGTGTTGGTGTGTACTGCGCATGCTCAGTACGCAGCGGACACTATCGGATGGAGGACCTTATATGATAAGACACCGGAACCCAGCACTGCATACTGGATGTAGTCGAGGCTCCATACAGCGGGCACATCTATTAGTGAAGGTCATAGTTCATCTGGACCAGCTTGGAGATCAGCCTTAAGGCCAAAGCGTAAAGGAAGGGGCAACCCTCAGAGGGGCAACTTACCCGGACCGACCCAGGCTGTGACTTCTATCTGCATGCCGAAGAACAGCTTGCCCTTTGATGCATTAAGTGCTTTCTCCTGATCTTCCTGCTGCCGGAAGAAGACCAGACCGTATCGCTCTTCAGATACCCCATGTATCTGCACCGATGTCACCTTTCCGTACTTCTTAAACTCGTGGAAGAGGCCATCCTTAAGGCTTGTATCTGGAGGAAAACACACAAACCCGTTACATAACCGAAAAACACAACCAACTGGATAAAATAACCAGAACATTATAGAAGAAACATTGATGCCACTATTTACTCAACTGCATAACAAGACTGACCTACACAAGCCGACATCCCACAAGACTGACCTACACAAGCCGACATCCCACAAGACTGACCTACACAAGCCGCCATCCCACAAGACTGACCTACACAAGCCGACATCCCACAAGACTGACCTACACAAGCCGACATCCCACAAGACTGACCTACACAAGCCGACATCCCACAAGACTGACCTACACAAGCCGACATCCCACAAGACTGGCCTACACAAGCCGACATCCCACAAGACTGGCCTACACAAGCCGACATCCCACAAGACTGGCCTACACAAGCCGACATCCCACAAGACTGGCCTACACAAGCCGACATCCCACAAGACTGACCTACACAAGCCGCCATCCCACAAGACTGACCTACACAAGCCGCCATCCCACAAGACTGACCTACACAAGCCGCCATCCCACAAGACTGACCTACACAAGCCGCCATCCCACAAGACTGACCTACACAAGCCGCCATCCCACAAGACTGACCTACACAAGCCGACATCCCACAAGACTGACCTACACAAGCCGACATCACACAAGACTGACCTACACAAGCCGACATCCCACAAGACTGACCTACACAAGCCGCCATCCCACAAGACTGACCTACACAAGCCGACATCCCACAAGACTGACCTACACAAGCCGCCATCCCACAAGACTGACCTACACAAGCCGACATCCCACAAGACTGACCTACACAAGCCGACATCCCACAAGACTGACCTACACAAGCCGACATCCCACAAGACTGGCCTACACAAGCCGACATCCCACAAGACTGGCCTACACAAGCCGACATCCCACAAGACTGACCTACACAAGCCGACATCCCACAAGACTGGCCTACACAAGCCGACATCCCACAAGACTGGCCTACACAAGCCGACATCCCACAAGACTGGCCTACACAAGCCGACATTCAACAAGACTGACCTACACAAGCCGACATCCCACAAGACTGACCTACACAAGCCGACATCCCACAAGACTGACCTACACAAGCCGCCATCCCACAAGACTGACCTACACAAGCCGACATCCCACAAGACTGACCTACACAAGCCGACATCCCACAAGACTGGCCTACACAAGCCGACATCCCACAAGACTGACCTACACAAGCCGACATCCCACAAGACTGGCCTACACAAGCCGACATCCCACAAAACTGACCTACACAAGCCGCCATCCCACAAGACTGACCTACACAAGCCGACATCCCACAAGACTGACCTACACAAGCCGCCATCCCACAAGACTGACCTACACAAGCCGACATCCCACAAGACTGACCTACACAAGCCGACATCCCACAAGACTGACCTACACAAGCCGACATCCCACAAGACTGACCTACACAAGCCGACGACATCCCACAAGACTGACCTACACAAGCCGACGACATCCCACAAGACTGGCCTACACAAGCCGACATCCCACAAGACTGACCTACACAAGCCGACGACATCCCACAAGACTGACCTACACAAGCCGACGACATCCCACAAGACTGACCTACACAAGCCGACGACATCCCACAAGACTGACCTACACAAGCCGACATCGCACAAGACTGACCTACACAAGCCGACATCCCATCGATTCCTTACTGGTGCTACACATTTTAATGTTCCCACAGATACCATGCAGGAGACTGCAAGGATCATCGAATCTGTACACTGTCCATCATATTCTACCTGAGCGTACCAACAACTGTGTTACTAAATCACCAAAATAAAACACGCTACATCAACACCCTCCTGTCCACATTATGTCCCAATTGTGCACTCTACTTCTCCCAAAATCTCCTTCTCTATAGTCCCCTTATCTCCGGGACTTCTTCAGAGCCTCTTCGATCCTCTGGAACTGTCTACCCCAATCTGCCTGGAGCCTCTCCCATCCTCGAACTGTCTACCCCAATCTGTCCGGAGCCTCTCCCATCCTCGAACTGTCTACCCCAATCTGTCCAGAGCCTCTCCCATCCTCAAACTGTCTACCCCAATCTGTCCAGAGCCTCTCCCATCCTCGAACTGTCTACCCCAATCTGTCCGGAGCCTCTCCCATCCTCAAACTGTCTACCCCAATCTGTCCGGAGCCTCTCCCATCCTCGAACTGTCTACCCCAATCTGTCCGGAGCCTCTCCCATCCTCGAACTGTCTACCCCAATCTGTGCAGAGCCTCTCCCATCCTTGAACTGTCTACCCCAATCTGTCCGGAGCCTCTCCCATCCTCGAACTGTCTACCCCAATCTGTCCGGAGCCTCTCCCATCCTCGAACTGTCTACCCCAATCTGTCCGGAGCCTCTCCCATCCTCGAACTGTCTACCCCAATCTGTCCGGAGCCTCTCCCATCCTCGAACTGTCTACCCCAATCTGTCCAGAGCCTCTCCCATCCTCGAACTGTCTACCCCAATCTGTCCAGAGCCTCTCCCATCCTCGAACTGTCTACCCCAATCTGTCCAGAGCCTCTCCCATCCTCGAACTGTCTACCCCAATCTGTCCGGAGCCTCTCCCATCCTCAAACTGTCTACCCCAATCTGTCCAGAGCCTCTCCCATCCTCGAACTGTCTACCCCAATCTGTCCAGAGCCTCTCCCATCCTCAAACTGTCTACCCCAATCTGTCCAGAGCCTCTCCCATCCTCGAACTGTCTACCCCAATCTGTCCAGAGCCTCTCCCATCCTCGAACTGTCTACCCCAATCTGTCCAGAGCCTCTCCCATCCTCAAACTGTCTACCCCAATCTGTCCAGAGCCTCTCCCATCCTCGAACTGTCTACCCCAATCTGTCCGGAGCCTCTCCCATCCTCGAACTGTCTACCCCAATCTGTCCGGAGCCTCTCCCATCCTTTGCAACACCCTACCCCCAAATCGGTGCAGTTATCTCCTACCCTGTCCACTTTTAGGTAATCCCTGAAAACTAATTTATTCAGAGAAGCCTAGCTTACCTCCATCTAAAGACTGTATGCTGACCATCTCCATCAGCTCCCCTACACAGTTACCACTTTTTGAACCACCTCCCCCTCCCTTTTAGATTGTTAGCTCCAATAGCAACACCGCCCTAATCCTTCTGTATTGTAATAACCTCCCTTACATTGTAAAGTGCTGAGCAGACTGTTGGCACTACATAAATCCTGAATAAAAATAATAAAACCAGGGACCAAATCAGTATATGGGATGAGCCGCCCTTAGCCTGTCCGATACATTTACCAGGAACCATGCCGGGTACAGAGTCACCAGGGGAAGATTGGCATGGAACCCACGCAGGTCCTGACTGGCAGACACACATTGTATGAATGAGAGATCAGAAGTAATACAACACAAACCCCAAATATAACCCCCCTCCCCCACACAATTCTCTTCTTCCCACTTTCATACAGACTGACAGGACAAAGATCTCTTACCTGTAGAACGCACAGGGAGATTCTGGACTTTGATCCCAAAACTTTTGCGCGGTTCATCCTTGTCCAGAGAGAGCAGCGGCTGGACCGGAGGTGCGGGAACTGCGGCGGACTGCACCGACCTGGCGGGAGACTCATCACTCGACGTACTGCTGGAATCACTGCTGCAACAAAACAACACCAATCAGAATGGCGGCGGGCGAGGGGCAGGGCTACATGGCAATGGCTATGGGAAAATGATGGCCCCTCACAGATTTTTAGCTCCTCTGAGCTGGCAGACCTGTCACATGATCAAGCAAGGCCGATGCAGGGTCACCACTTATTATAGCAGGTGGTGAGGCCGACACCGAGCAGAAACAAGTGATCAATAATCAAGCATGGAGTGATGTTCACATTGAGAGATATATAGATATATACACACACACACACACACACAGAAATCTCACTGTCATCTAGTCACACAAACATGTATTTATAAAAACAATTCAAGAGATGAGCAGAGATCTCCAGAAGGGGGCGCTGCACACCCACGAGTCAGAGTGAGCCTACCGCTGACAGCCATGTTCAGTCAATGACATTTAAGGTTGGACACATGAAAGAGAAGATAAAACAAGCCATACAAGCAGGAGACCGGCTGGGTATAGACAAGAGCACCTGTCATTTCAGGCAATATACACTCTATACAGATAGTAAATGATGGATCGTTATCTACTGAACAACGCATGCGGAACTTCTCTAGCTCCATTCTTGTCCTATCAGAGCATTGCAATTACCTGCCAGGTTAGGGGAGGTTGTTTGAGCCAACTTGTCTATTAAAGTGCATGTTCCAGAGCAGCCGCCCTGCCCGAGAATTCATAGACATGAAAGGTGCAGAGGATCAGCACAGCAGCCCTGGACCTTGTCAAGTCATTCTGCACCGACCGCCCCTCTATAGCCATGATAACATGACACACCTGTCTCAGGTACAAATAAGTGACAAGCTGCAAGTACAGGACACAAGACAGACTTCTCAGCAGAGCAGTATATCAGAGAGGTGAGGATGGACGAGGGGGGGGAGCACCAGCCAGAATGGAAGAGAAATTCTTGTAGATGACGACAGCTCCTCCATGTCCTTCCGACTTCACCCGTTCTATACTGCTGAACACCCATAAACACCATCGGCCTTCCTACTTTCTACACCAAGTACAATGCCAGGCGATGGGCGCCTGACAGGTCCCCCCCTATACATGTCCAGCATACGCCCGACAGTACCCCCCCCATACATGTCTGGGACACGCCCGACAGTCCCCCCCATACATGTCTGGGACACGCCCGACAGTCCCCCCCCCCCAACAGTCCCCCCCATACATGTCTGGGACACGCCCGACAGTCCCCCCCCATACATGTCTGGGACACGCCCGACAGTCCCCCCCATACATGTCTGGGACACGCCCAACAGTCTCCCCCCCCCATACATGTCTGACACACGACCGACAGTCTCCCCCCCCCCCCATACATGTCCAGCAACTTCAGTAGATTATGGTGTTCTTGATACTTCCCACATTTATATACTGAGGACATCTCACATCACTTCCAGTAATGGGACACGAAGATCAAAAAAAAAAAAAAAGACGACTGAGCTGTGCATTTATCCCGGGACTCCATTACTAACCACTCAGCTACCATGACATACCAATGTAGATGATCAGAGCCCATCATACACACAGCAATCATTACAGACTAGAGCTGCACGATTCCGGCCAAAATGAGAGTCACAATTTTCACGATTTTCGCGACGTAAAATCTTTCACATACAAAAAAAAAAAAAAAAAAAAAAAAATGGGCTAACTTTACTTGTTCTTTTTTTAATTCATTAAAGTAATTTTTTCAAAAAAAAAATTGCATTTGAAAGACGGCTGCGCAAATACAGTGTGACATACAATACTGCAACCACCACCATTTTATTCTAGGGTATCTACTAAAAAATATGTTTGGGGGTTCCTAGTAATTTTCTAAAAAGAAAATATATATATATATATTAATTTGAAACCAACAAAATGTGAGAAAAAAAGTTTAGTGTTTAAACTTTTTTCATTTACACACAAAGTCTATTCCACTGACAAATTGTTACAATGTTTATACTTCAGTTCAACTGATAAAGAATGTTGTGATTCTCGGCCCGGATTTTCTCTTCCTTTCTTCTGAGGGCTTCAGAAGAGCCGAGAGAACTCTCTGCATAGAAAGAATTGGAAACCCTTCAGTCAAAGATCGCGATAACAATAACGATTCTTGGCGATTCATTGTGCAGCTCTATTACAGACCAGTCCCAAGTTTACCGGCTCCTTCCATAAATTCATATAGTTATATAGTCAGGTGGAAAAAAGACAAGTCCAGCCCTAGATAAAACATACAATCCCATATACACGGATCTCACACAATAAAGAAATGTCAGCCTTGCAGACAAATAGAACTTTAGAGACACAAAATTCAATTATCATTTAAGTAAATCACATCCGGGAGCCAAGTGACTGTATGAGAATCACCACAATGATCTCTTCGGGGGTCTCCCAGCGTGTGACATCATCACCTCCATCGCCCCCCAAATCATCATCATCCCTCCTTTACAATCACAGCACACACCCCGCAATCTGCATCCTCCACACAAAGCCGTACAAAGAGCAGCACACCGGCGCCAACAATTGCCGGGCGCCGCAGTCACAAGGTGACGGGTTGCTATGGGTTATAACAACCTACAAACCAATCACTGTATACAGGGAGGAGGAGACTTCCAATATCTATACAGGGGAAGGTGTGATCGCCTCCTATTGATCAGGTTCCCCCGGCATGGAGGTCAGGAGAACCCATGATGGACATTTGTGGTGACCCCCCCCATCCCCACCTGGACATTTGTGGGGACCTCACCCCCCACCACCTGCATGTTTTGGGTGCCCCCATCCAACATGAACCCCTCATGGATTGTAGGAACCCCTCAGAATAGCTGACAGACCTGAGAGCTCAGCAGAGAGCTCCCCCGGAGACCCCAATGTCGGGGGGGGGGGGGGTAAAATCTCCAGCACTGAACTGTCAGTTTTGGGTGAATTGGTCCTTCAATAGTGAACAGTCAGGAACCAGCCACCCGGCCAGGACTGACGCAAGGTAAAATGAGAAGCCTCATATGCAGATATAAAACAACGATTAGAATCCATGTCTGTATATCAAGCAGCCAATCGGATGGTTTGGTTGCTGTTTCTAGGAGATGGAAGGGAGAGCTGGTTGCTATAGTCACGCTGACAATGATAGAGAAGGCGTCTCGGATCCATGTAGTCCAGGACAGATCCTGAGCACTGATCAGCCCATGTGTAGTACGGGGAGCGAGGAACACATGGCATCGCCTACAAGGAGGGGGAGGGGGGGGAGACACGATTATTGGTAGTGCATAAGGGTCAGGAATTGCTGCTTTCACATTGACCCAGCTTGGACTAATGGAAGTATTCACTATACATCCCCATGGAAGGTGGAAGTCACACTACTCCTGCATAGTGTATAGTGAACTGGGGGGGGGGGTCGGTGTCGCTCGCTTGGCATGGGAACTCTTCACAGAACGTTTTGCATTATTCTCAATCAATGCAAAGCCTTTTCTGATTGGAAAAGATGGAGATCGAGATGACACCGCTCCACCTCATCCAACCAGAAGATGCTTTGCAATTAGGAGCGGCGCTGAAATTTCAGCAGCCAAAACATATCGGCTGAAAATTGTGTTTTTTTTTTAGATTGCCAATAATGGCCTCGGAAAAAGTGTGCGATTTTACCCCGCTTATGGTGTGTTTTTATAGGTCATGTGACTTAAACCACATATAAAAAATGTAACAGGTGTGTTCTTGGTGCGTTTTCAATGCATTTCAGCAGGGAGGTGCGTTTTTGGCACTTTTTTTTTTAACTGAGAATAAATGCAGCAAGATTTATAACACAACAGAAACCCAACAGACCGGTGTGAGGAGATACATAGAATTTAAAGGGATGCATTTTTATTTTTATTAAGTTTTTCTTGCGCTAAAAAAAGGTGCCGATAATGGGCGACAATAGATTCATATTCATTTAAATTCATGATATTAATTAAAATGCAGAACATAAACACACACATATACATATATATATATATATATACACACACACACACACACACACACATTCTATATGCACATAGACACACACACTCTCCGTTTTGGAGAAGTGCATCCTGAATTTTCTGCAGTAAAATTTCAGTCCGGTGCGACTCGACTTGCAAGCATCAAAAAAAATTCTAATTGTTCTGTGAATGGCACCTGTGCCAAGCGAGCGACCCCCCTGTGCTCACAATGACTGGTACAGGACCTAGAAGTCTGCAGCAATTATTGTAGTAGCAGTGACTACTACAGAGATATGCAGCATCCACAGAGATTGGCCAGGTACTAGAGCTGCACGATTCTGGCTAAAATGAGAATCGCAATTTTTTTTTGCTTAGAGGATAGATCGCGATTCTCTCGCAATTCTCGCGGCGTAACATCAAGTTTCACATTAAAAACAAAAAAATTGGGCTAACTGTACAGTTTGTTTTTTTAACTCACTGAGTAGGTTTTCCCAACAAATTGCATTTGAAAGACCGCTGAGCAAATACACATAAAATATTGTAGCAATTTACATTTTATTCCCCAAGGTCTCTGCTAAAATATAATATATATATATATATATATATATATAATGTTTGGGGTTCCAAGTAATTTTCTAGGAAAAAATATTGATTTTAAACTTAAGAAGTTTCAGAAAAAGATTTAGACTTTAAGTGGTTAAACTTCCTGCATTTACACTGGTTAAACACTTGTCAGACTGCCTGGATGTTTTTTCTTTACACACAGAAGTTTATTGCTTTGATCTAAGGAGGGAGAGTTAGTTACAATGTTTCATTTTAAAAACTTGACCCACTGCCTGGATGTTTTCTTTTGACAGCTGAGTGAGCAGATAAGTCTCTCCACTTGTTATATGAAAGAATTGGCAAATTCTGCAACAGAGATCAGAGGGGTTGAATCGAGATCACGATTTTTTAACGATTAATTGTGCAGGTCTAGTATACATACTTACAGCGGTCTAGAACTATGCAAAAAAAGAAAAAGAAAAAAGAAAGAAAAAGAAAAAGAAAGAAATCAGAGCCATGCTTGGAATCCATCATAGTGCCAGGAAAAGTCGCTCCTATACATACAGGCCAGTGGTTGGATGTCAGCAGAGAGGGCATTTTCCATCGTCCTTCCTCTAATACATAATATTTCACCAGAGATGTGATCGCTCACATATTATACAAACCCCCCCAACAATAAATATAACCAGCAAGTCCTGTCTCCCCCCCCCCCCCACCCTGGTGAGAATATATGGAGAAACCCCCCCATGGAATCCGGTGTATTGTGCTCAGCTCACACAGCTACTTTGCATGGTGAAAATGTCACATGGGAGCGATACGATGAGACCACAAAGAGGCTCCGAAGATGGAGGTGACCCGTCAATCATCTACACCTTATAGAGGGATATCAACGTTCACATCTCACTGACCACTGCCAAGGACTGGAGACTGAACTGAATGGCTCCGGAATGGTAACCTTTAAGTCTTCCCATAGACGGTTCAAATCTTGGCCAGTCCCTGCTGAACCAGCTGAGATTTCCAACCATCTACGGGCGGGGTGAATGTGCCCAAGTTGATCCAACCAGCATGTAG
The DNA here is from genome assembly GCF_037356315.1 of Lithobates pipiens. Taxonomy (NCBI): domain Eukaryota; kingdom Metazoa; phylum Chordata; class Amphibia; order Anura; family Ranidae; genus Lithobates; species Lithobates pipiens. Next base: position 2,413,598 of record NW_027507788.1, read on the forward strand.
GATTTCTAGCATGTGATTATTGGCAGTAGCTATAGTCGCTAGCAACAATCACATCATCATCTTCATGGGAGGGACTCCCCCCATCAACACTCTTGTATTGAGCGATTCACTTTCAAGCGATCCATGGTTGCAAGAAACCATCTACAGCCTGCCTAAGGCTGGCCCATACATGGGTCAAATTTCAAAAATGTTCTTTTGAAAATCAGAAAATGTGTGTTTTGTGATCCGATGCCACCATTTCGAAATTCGGCCAACCAAGCCTTCACTCTCGCCTCTTTTTTCTGCAGAAAATAATTTTCATGGCTGGGAATTCTCTTTTCTTGCACATGCGCATTTCTTTTTCGATGACATTTCTTGCACGGTTCTCCCATCACTGGACAGAAAATCCATTTCCATCATGTCCGATTACTCAAATTGGATGGCCACATGAAAATCGAGTAATGCCGCGGCTCCACTAATGGAGCGAAATACGAAACGAAAATTCTTAGAGAAGATTTTCGTAAAAGAAAATTCTTTCGAAATTTGACCCGTGTACAGGGCGTAGGCTGACCATAGATTATACAATTTCCCTTAGATTTACCTTCAGCTATGTAGTGCAAGGGTATGTACTGCCTGATTGCATACAAATAGGTGTGACCTCATATTACATGGTTTTAGTAAATGTAAAAAAAAAAAAAAAAAAATTAAAACAAACATTTTATAATGTATGGCCTGCCTTAAGTCGGGCTGAATGTCGGGTGACAGTGTTTGGAAGCTGTTCTGAAAGAAGCCAAACTTCCGTGGGACGAAGATGCTGGAAAAAACAGCAGGTGACCGGCATCCAAGCAGCACTCTCAGCCAATGGCTGAAAGAGATGACCAGAGTGTTCTAGCCCCCCGGGGCGGGGAACGACGTCCTCCTCTCAGAACGGTTCAGCTGAGATCACTGTACTAATGTTACATCGTTAGTGCAGCGGCTCAAACCAGAGCTATCAATTTTTAATTTTATTTTCCTTTAACCGGCTGGGTGTACGGGGGTTTGGTCAGCCGGGGGGCAGAATCTGATGAACAGACATTGTGCAACAGACAGCAACCTCAACGGTGAAGACGCTGGAAGGAAGACGCAGAGATACAATCACCGGCTTCACCAGCCAACGTTGCATTGCACTTCTACTTCCCCTACAGAAAGAGGAAGTGGCGAGGAGGAAGTGGTGAGGAGGAGGAGCTGCAGGCTACACAGAAGGAGAACCAGGAAAGAGCCGAGGGAGTGGGCTTATTGGAGGAGGAATGGGGGGGGGGGGGTCAATGGTATCAAAGGTGTAATAGAAAGAGTATGGCGGTACGGGCGACTAGCATACAGACACGGCAGACATAGGGATGACGACATGTGATGTCACAGATGATACTGCTTTCCATTGGGCAAAAAAATGCCTGAAAACACAAGACAGACATTCAAAAATGCACAAAAAACCCCACAAAAAACATCCCAAACACTTCATACAGGTGAGAATGGGGGCCAAGATTACAGTGGGGAAGGTTACTGCCCTCTCTGCACACCTCTCAGGGGTATTAGTGCATTACCCACCAATCAGAGATAGGAAGGGGAGGCAAAGCTACAACAAACCCGGGGACTCCGAGCAGATACACCTCAGAACTTCACAAGTGTTGGAATATCTCCAATTTTGCACACCGGAGAGAAAAGTGCGTCGGAGGGTTTGTATTTAGTAGCGCGGCTCGGCCAGACGCGTGTCTCGTGTCCTTCTCTAGTGTATGGGGGACTTCCCTGAATCTGGAGAGATCGAGGGGGTCACATGATATGGTGGTGAAGGATCCTACAACTCGGACCCCATTCACTAAGCAGCAGAGACACAATTACCCCCCTGACCTGCAATCACTTCATTATTTCACATGGATAACACACTATAAACATGACCAATCCCACAGAACAAGAGTCAATGTGGACGGCTAATCTGCATCTATGAAGAAGGAATGATGCCATTAATTGCAGCGTTATACAAGAGGCCGGTCCAGGCTGACGAATCTGAACAAAGCACATCCCTCTGTAGTGTGTACTTGTCTCAGTCCAGAGCACTGAGCCACCGAATGCAGCAAGTCCCGCCGCTCCATGAGCCCACAAAGGTCGGCTTCACCACTCCTGCCGGCCAAAGCCATTTAAAACTGCATTTACCCCCCCCCCGGGTGTCACCTTGAATGTCTGGTCTACAACCGACTGAGTGACCACCTTGCCAAGGATAACCTTCTTGATCCCCTTCAGTCCGAATTCCTCCCTCAACACTCCATGGAAACCACTCTCCTAAAAAACTCATAAAACGATCTGCCAACAGAGAAATCCAATGGACTCTATTCTGTACTCTAAGCCCTTGTACACACAATCGGAGATTCCGACGGAATGTTTCCTATTGGACTGTTTTGTCAGATATTCAGACTGTGTGGGGTCCGCATCAGACTGTTTCTGTTGGAATATTCGACGGACCAAGTTTTCCAACTTACCGCTAAAATTTTCCGACAAAATGCTCCTATCGGACATACTCCGACGGACAAAGTGCCACGCATGCTCAGATCAAAATTCCTAGACCAAAGCTATTGGCTACTAGCCTGAACGTTGTCCCGACGTAACGAAATATCATCATCACGTTATGTACAATCGGATTTTCCAACAATTTAGTCCGACCGTGTGTATGCAACATCACTTCCGGAATTAATCCGTCAATTACTCCAACGGATTTGGTTGTCGGAATCTCCGACCCGTGTGTACAAGGGTTTAGACCTCTCTGCTGCCTTTGACACAGTGGACCACCCCTTCCCCCTTAAAAACCCAACGACTTTGTTCTCCATGACTGTGCACTTTGCTGGTTCTCACCCGACTTATCCAAGCGCACCTTTAAAGTCACAACTCTACTTCCTCCTCTCCCTTCCTGTCGGAGTCCCCCCCGAGGTTCTGTTCTTGGACCTCTCCGATTCTCCATCTACACCTCCTCCCTGGGTCAGGAAAAAGCCCCCCATGGCTTCCAACACCATCTCTACGCTGAAGACACGGAAATCTCTGCACCATTCAGCTCACGTATCACTAACAGACACATCAGCCTGGATGTCACAACACTTCCTCAATCTCTCCAAAACTCAACTCCTGATTTCTTCCTCCCCCCACGTGCCTCCCATCTCTCTGTCAAAATCAACAGCACTGCTATCAGCCGGGCCCCGCATGCCGAGGTTCTAGGGGTAACCCTGGACTCTGAACTATACTTTCAGCCCCACATCCAAACACTTTCCATATTCTGCCGCCCTACAAAGTCTCCAAAAATATGCCCCTTCCTAACCAACGACACCACAAAACTCCCAGTTCACTCGCTGGTCACCTCCCCCCGACTCCTCACCTCCCTCCTCATTGGATTACCTTTACATAGGCTCCTCCCCTCTTCAGTCCATCATGAATGCTGCTGCCAGACTCATCCACCTTACCAACCGCTCAGCGTCCTCCACCCCTCTCTACCAATCCCTCCACTGACCTCCATTCAGTGTCCTCCACCCCTCTCTACCAATCCCTCCACTGACCTCCATTCAGTGTCCTCCACCCCTCTCTACCAATCCCTCCACTGACCTCCATTCAGTGTCCTCCACCCCTCTCTGCCAATCCCTCCACTGGCCTCCATTCAGTGTCCTCCACCTCTCTCCACCAATCCCTCCACTGGTCTCCATTCAGTGTCCTCCACCCCTCTCTGCCAATCCCTCCACTGGCCTCCATTCAGTGTCCTCCACCCCTCTCTACCAATCCCTCCACTGACCTCCATTCAGTGTCCTCCACCCCTCTCTGCCAATCCCCCCACTGGTCTCCATTCAGTGTCCTCCACCTCTCTCCACCAATCCCTCCACTGGTCTCCATTCAGTGTCCTCCACCCCTCTCTGCCAATCCCCCCACTGGTCTCCATTCAGTGTCCTCCACCTCTCTCCACCAATCCCTCCACTGACCTCCATTCAGTGTCCTCCACCCCTCTCTACCAATCCCTCCACTGACCTCCATTCAGTGTCCTCCACCCCTCTCTACCAATCCCTCCACTGACCTCCATTCAGTGTCCTCAGTCCCTCTCTACCAATCCCTCCACTGACCTCCATTCAGTGTCCTCCACCCCTCTCTACCAATCCCTCCACTGACCTCCATTCAGTGTCCTCCACCCCTCTCTACCAATCCCTCCACTGACCTCCATTCAGTGTCCTCCACTCCTCTCTACCAATCCCTCCACTGACCTCCATTCAGTGTCCTCCACCCCTCTCTACCAATCCCTCCACTGGTCTCCATTCAGTGTCCTCCACCCCTCTCTACCAATCCCTCCACTGGTCTCCATTCAGTGTCCTCCACCCCTCTCTACCAATCCCTCCACTGACCTCCATTCAGTGTCCTCCACTCCTCTCTACCAATTCCTCCACTGGTCTCCATTCAGTGTCCTCCACACCTCTCTACCAATCTCTCCACTGGTCTCCATTCAGTGTCCTCCACCCCTCTCTACCAATCCCTCCACTGACCTCCATTCAGTGTCCTCCACCCCTCTCTACCAATCCCTCCACTGACCTCCATTCAGTGTCCTCCACCCCTCTCTACCAATCCCTCCACTGACCTCCATTCAGTGTCCTCCACCCCTCTCTACCAATCCCTCCACTGACCTCCATTAAGTGTCCTCCACCCCTCTCCACCAATCCCTCCACTGGTCTCCATTCAGTGTCCTCCACCCCTCTCTACCAATCCCTCCACTGGCCTCCATTCAGTGTCCTCCATCCCTCTCCACCAATCCCTCCACTGACCTCCATTCAGTGTCCTCCACCCCTCTCTACCAATCCCTCCACTGACCTCCATTCAGTGTCCTCCACTCCTCTCTACCAATCCCTCCACTGACCTCCATTCAGTGTCCTCCACCCCTCTCTACCAATCCCTCCACTGGTCTCCATTCAGTGTCCTCCACCCCTCTCTACCAATCCCTCCACTGGTCTCCATTCAGTGTCCTCCACCCCTCTCTACCAATCCCTCCACTGACCTCCATTCAGTGTCCTCCACCCCTCTCTACCAATCCCTCCACTGACCTCCATTCAGTGTCCTCCACCCCTCTCTACCAATCCCTCCACTGACCTCCATTCAGTGTCCTCCACCCCTCTCTACCAATCCCTCCACTGACCTCCATTCAGTGTCCTCCACCCCTCTCTACCAATCCCTCCACTGACCTCCATTCAGTGTCCTCCACCCCTCTCTACCAATCCCTCCACTGACCTCCATTCAGTGTCCTCCACCCCTCTCTACCAATCCCTCCACTGACCTCCATTCAGTGTCCTCCACCCCTCTCTACCAATCCCTCCACTGACCTCCATTCAGTGTCCTCCACCCCTCTCTACCAATCCCTCCACTGACCTCCATTCAGTGTCCTCCACCCCTCTCTACCAATCCCTCCACTGATCTCCATTCAGTGTCCTCCACCCCCCTCTACCAATCCCTCCACTGACCTCCATTCAGTGTCCTCCACCCCTCTCTACCAATCCCTCCACTGACCTCCATTCAGTGTCATCCACCCCTCTCTACCAATCCCTCCACTGACCTCCATTCAGTGTCCTCCACCCCTCTCTACCAATCCCTCCACTGACCTCCATTCAGTGTCCTCCACCCCTCTCTACCAATCCCTCCACTGGTCTCCATTCAGTGTCCTCCACCCCTCTCTACCAATCCCTTCACTGATCTCCATTCAGTGTCCTCCACCCCTCTCTACCAATCCCTCCACTGACCTCCATTCAGTGTCCTCCACCCCTCTCTACCAATCCCTCCACTGACCTCCATTCAGTGTCATCCACCCCTCTCTACCAATCCCTCCACTGGTCTCCATTCAGTGTCCTCCACCCCTCTCTACCAATCCCTCCACTGACCTCCATTCAGTGTCCTCCACCCCTCTCTACCAATCCCTCCACTGACCTCCATTCAGTGTCATCCACCCCTCTCTACCAATCCCTCCACTGGTCTCCATTCAGTGTCCTCCACCCCTCTCTACCAATCCCTTCACTGACCTCCATTCAGTGTCCTCCACCCCTCTCTACCAATCCCTCCACTGATCTCCATTCAGTGTCCTCCACCCCTCTCTACCAATCCCCCCACTGACCTCCATTCAGTGTCCTCCACCCCTCTCTACCAATCCCTCCACTGACCTCCATTCAGTGTCCTCCACCCCTCTCTACCAATCCCTCCACCCCTCTCTACCAATCCCTCCACTGACCTCCATTCAGTGTCCTCCACCCCTCTCTACCAATCCCTCCACCCCTCTCTACCAATCCCTCCACTGACCTCCATTCAGTGTCCTCCACCCCTCTCTGCCAATCCCTCCACTGACCTCCATTCAGTGTCCTCCACTGACCTCCATTCAGTGTCCTCCACCCCTCTCTGCCAATCCCTCCCCCCGGCTCCACTCACCCGAATTAAATTCAAAAGTCTAATAACTTACGAAGGCATCACAACTACATCACTAACCGTCTCAAAACACCAACCTCCTCGTTCCCTTCCTTCCTCCAAAGACCTCCCGCTCTCTCATTCCCCCATCACCTCCTCCCATGCTCGTCTCCAAGACTATTCCCCCATCACCTCCTCCCATGCTCGTCTCCAAGACTATTCCCCCATCACCTCCTCCCATGCTCGTCTCCAAGACTATTCCCCCATCACCTCCTCCCATGCTCGTCTCCAAGACTATTCCCCCCATCACCTCCTCCCATGCTCGTCTCCAAGACTATTCCCCCCATCACCTCCTCCCATGCTCGTCTCCAAGACTATTCCCCCATCACCTCCTCCCATGCTCGTCTCCAAGACTATTCCCCCCCATCACCTCCTCCCATGCTCGTCTCCAAGACTATTCCCCCATCACCTCCTCCCATGCTTGTCTCCAAGACTATTCCCCCATCACCTCCTCCCATGCTTGTCTCCAAGACTATTCCCCCATCACCTCCTCCCATGCTCGTCTCCAAGACTATTCCCCCCCATCACCTCCTCCCATGCTCGTCTCCAAGACTATTCCCCCATCACCTCCTCCCATGCTCGTCTCCAAGATTTCTCCAGAGCCTCTCGCATCCTCTGCAACTCCCTACCCCAATCTGTCCGACTACCTCCTACTCTGCTAGCTTTTAGATAATCCATGAAAACCCTTCTCTTTAGAGAAACCTACCCTACCCCCACCTAACTGTACTTTTTCTTTCTCCATCAGATCATCCCCCCACAGCGATTACCTTCTGTATCACTTGACCTTCCCTTCTAGATTGTAAGCTCTCGGGATCAGGGCCCTCCGATTTCTCCTGTATTGAATTGCATTGTAGCTGTACTGTCTTGCACTCATGTAAAGCGCTGCACAAACTGTTGGGCTATATAAATCCTGTATAATAAATAAGGCCGTTTCCCAGTACACAGACCATAAAGGGGCCCCAGACCCCCGTATATCCTCACTGCCATATCTCATACAAAAACTTTCCAGGTCAAAAGGCTCAATATTTTTTCTTACTACAGGGATTTAAAATAAATACAATTTCCTATAAAAACGCAGAGATTTTGGTAATCATTGGAGTTTTCCTCTTTATGGTTGAATATATTTTTATTGTGTGCCAGACAGGAAAAAAAGAACATATTTGTAAACAGGCAATTGCATCATATACGTCGCCTTGACATCAAATAAGGCACAGCAATATAAACAGGATGAAGAAAAGGGGGGGGGGGAGCAGAAGAAGTGGGTACATCAGGGAAAAGGAGAGAAGGGGCAAGGGGGGAGGCACAGAAAGCCATTAAGAGTAGAAAGAGAGAAGAGTAGGGTGGGGAAGAACAGGGGGAAGCACAGCATTCGCATTAATAGAAACAAAAATGTACAAATTACGCATTATTGTTATGCGAGTTTTCCTCTTTATATACCTAAAAGAAAATGTTAATAAGCTGGGGGTCTCCTTGTTCTGAATACAAGGGGATGTAAGCGGAGGAAGGTACACAAACCACATAGGGGGAGATTTACTAAAACTGGAGCGTGCAAAGAAACCAATCAGCTTCCAGGTTTTATTGCCAAAGCTTATCTGAAGAAGCGGAAGTCAGAAGCCGATTGGTTACCATGTACAGCTGCACCAGATTCCGAGGCCTCCACTTTTACTAAATCCCTCCCCATAGTCTCTGTCCCAATCACACTCCATGCAGTCACACTCCAGATTGGATTGTCGCAGGACACAAAATACAAGCCTAGCTATAGGGACCTCTGCTGGACTGAATGCACACAGTATATGGTGAAAGGACCTTCCAAGGCTCTGACCTTCAGGGAAGGAAACTTGAAGTCGGGGTCACAGGAGATCCTGCGAAGGCTACAACCCTGTCAGAGAAGAGGATCTTCTGCCAAAAAAAAAAAAAGCTGTATGTCTCGCTGGATCAAAAACAGTTCCCACGGAGTTCCCCACTGAGATGACGCAGCAAACGTCAGCCGAGAGGAATTTTCACACCATGATCCTCAATTAAGAAAACCACCGGAATGAAAGTCTCTGCTGTGACTTTTTCCTCCAGCGGGTAACAGCAGGAGGCACACCGGTGGCACCGTCACTGTCCTCCCGTCCTGAGCACCCCCGTCCTGAGCACTGTCGCACTGCGCCCCCCGTCCTGAGCACTGTCGCACTGCACCCCCCCCGTCCTGAGCACTGTCGCACTGCGCCCCCCCCCGTCCTGAGCACTGTCGCACTGCGCCCCCCCGTCCTGAGCACTGTCGCACTGCGCCCCCCCGTCCTGAGCACTGTCGCACTGCGCCCCCCCGTCCTGAGCACTGTCGCACTGCGCCCCCCCGTCCTGAGCACTGTCGCACTGCATCCCCCCGTCCTGAGCACTGTTGTGCCCCCTCGTCCTGAGCACTGTCGCTCCCCCCATCCTGAGCACCATGCCCCCCGTCCTGAGCACTGTCGCTCCACCCTCCCCCCATCCTGAGCACCATGCCCCCCGTCCTGAGCACTGTCGCTCCCCCCCATCCTGAGCACTGTTGTAATCCCTTCCTGTGCACTGTCGCGCCCCCGGTCCTGAGCACTGTCGTAATCCCTTCCTGAGCACTGTTGCTCCCCCCCATCCTTAGCACTGTTGTGCCCCCCTCGTCCTGAGCATTGTCGCACCCCCCTCCCCCCGTCCTGAGCATCGTCGCTCCCCCCTCCCCCCATCCTGAGCACCGTGCCCCCCGTCCTCAGCACTGTCGCTCCCCCTTCGTCCTGAGCACCGTGCCCCCCCCCTCCTGAGCACTGTTGTAATCCCTTCCTGTGCACTGTCGCGCCCCCTCGTCCTGAGCATTGTCGCACCCCCCTCCCCTATCACCCCTCACCCTGAGCACTGTCGTATCCCCCCATCCTGGTCCCAGGAAGGGTTTTGGTGCATTTACAACTGAGAACTGCCATGACAAACATGGGACAAACATGTTTATTTTAGGAGGCTACTGGCCAAACCTGGGGGCTAGAGACTGAGCTACACACGTTCCGCTCCTACAGCAACCTGCCTAAAGGTCACTTTCTGGTAAAACGATATTACTACACATATTCAAGGTCGATTACACTATTCCATATAGGTTACTAGATGGCGTTTAGACTTCCCGTCGCTGAAATGTATTATTAGAAGGTGAATGTAGAACACAATGACAAAGCCCAAGTAAGGTATTTTCTGGTAAGGACAACAGAAACGGGTTGGACTGGTTTGGCTCAATGTGAATTAGATAATAGAAGAAACACACAGGAAAAAAAAAAAAGCAGATGAAAAGCCAAAAAGCGGGCATGCGCTGAACAAAGCTCTCCCAAGGGAGTGCTCACTGCTAAGAGAAAGCAAAGAGCATGCTGGGAATCTCAGTAATACTGCCAGACAAAGCTGCTCTCAATTACAACGCGGCTTCAATGAAAACAGCCCATGTGCCCCGACTCAGGACAGACACAGCCGCAGGAAGGAGCCTGGATTCATGAGAAACCGCAAACAATGGCAGATCCCAGCAAAACACAGATAATCCCATTCACATACAACACACACAAGACTTGCCTGCTACAGATATGATTGGTTCTCACCGTGGAAAAAAATATATTCTCGTGATTCCTTTAGGCAAATAAGAGATTGTGCTTTGTAATGACACCGCACAGCTTTACACCTCGGGAACCAATCCCGTGACAGACAAATCATCTCAAACCCCATTAGAAACAGGAAATAAAAATCTTGTTTAGGAAGTTACATTTCCTGTATTGTGATAATTTGTAAACAACAACAAGCCAGGTGAACACAAGAGCCTGTATATACACACAGGGGCCCTCACTGATCTCATATATGAACCCCGATAACATTGGGGGACAAGGAGCCTCAGGTGAGCACAAATTAAATCCCTATATGTGCCCTACTGGGAATGTTAAGGTGAATTTTTATACAGATTGCACGGTCCTGTAGTGTACACGGTATGATGGGCGGCACAGTGGTGAAGTGGTTAGCACTCTCACCTAGCAGTAAAAAAGGTCACTGGTTCAAATCCCAACCATGACACTACCTGCCTGGAGTTTGCATGTTCCCCCTGTGCCTGTGTGGGTTTCCTCCAGGTACTCCGGTTTCCTCCCACACTCCAAAGACATGCAGTTAGGTTAATTGGCTTCGTCTAAAATTGGCCCTAGTATACAACTGGGGATCTTGGATTGTGGCTCCTTGAGGGTAGGGACCAATGTGAGTGTGCAATGTAAAGGGATAGGGACAATTGTAGACACTCACTCAGGTTGAACTGGATGGACTGATGTCTTTATTCAACCTTACTAACTATGTAACTATGATTATATAAATTATATTGGCTCTGGGATTAACATTTCCGTCTTTGCAGATGACACCGATATATGCAGAGGAATAACCCCCTTACAGGATGTCCCCAATTTACAAGCCGACCTCAATGCTCTGTATAATGTGGCAGATGAGATTTAATGTTGAGAAATGTAAAGTTCTGCACTTGGGGGCTAAGAATATTCATACATACTAGGGGGTGTACAACAGGGGCAAACAACAGTGGAGAAGGATCGGGGGGAGATCCATAGCGGAGAAAGAATCTGGGGGGGGGGGGGGGGGGAGTCCATAGAGGAGAAAGGATCTGGGGGGAGTCCATAGAGGAGAAAGGATCTGGGGGGAGTCCATAGAGGAGAAAGGATCTGGGGGGAGTCCATAGAGGAGAAAGGATCTGGGGGGAGTCCATAGAGGAGAAAGGATCTGGGGGGAGTCCATAGAGGAGAAAGGATCTGGGGGGAGTCCATAGAGGAGAAAGGATCTGGGGGGAGTCCATAGAGGAGAAAGGATCTGGGGGAGTCCATAGAGGAGAAAGGATCTGGGGGGAGTCCATAGAGGAGAAAGGATCTGGGGGGAGTCCATAGAGGAGAAAGGATCTGGGGGGAGTCCATAGAGGAGAAAGGATCTGGGGGGAGTCCATAGAGGAGAAAGGATCTGGGGGGAGTCCATAGTGGAGAAAGGATCTGGGGGGAGTCCATAGTGGAGAAAGGATCTGGGGGGAGTCCATAGTGGAGAAAGGATCTGGGGGGAGTCCATAGTGGAGAAAGGATCTGGGGGGAGTCCATAGTGGAGAAAGGATCTGGGGGGAGTCCATAGTGGAGAAAGGATCTGGGGGGAGTCCATAGTGGAGAAGGATCTGGGGGGATCCATAGTGGAGAAGGATCTGGGGGGATCCATAGTGGAGAAGGATCTGGGGGGATCCATAGTGGAGAAGGATCTGGGGGGATCCATAGTGGAGAAGGATCTGGGGGGATCCATAGTGGAGAAGGATCTGGGGGGATCCATAGTGGAGAAGGATCTGGGGGGATCCATAGTGGAGAAGGATCTGGGGGGATCCATAGTGGAGAAGGATCTGGGGGGATCCATAGTGGAGAAGGATCTGGGGGGATCCATAGTGGAGAAGGATCTGGGGGGATCCATAGTGGAGAAGGATCTGGGGGGATCCATAGTGGAGAAGGATCTGGGGGGGATCCATAGTGGAGAAGGATCTGGGGGATCCATGGTGGAGAAGGATCTGGGGGGATCCATAGTGGAGAAGGATCTGGGGGGATCCATAGTGGAGAAGGATCTGGGGGGATCCATAGTGGAGAAGGATCTGGGGGGATCCATAGTGGAGAAGGATCTGGGGGGATCCATGGTGGAGAAGGATCTGGGGGATCCATGGTGGAGAAGGATCTGGGGGGATCCATAGTGGAGAGGGATCTGGGGGGATCCATAGTGGAGAAGGATCTGGGGGGATCCATAGTGGAGAGGGATCTGGGGGGATCCATAGTGGAGAAGGATCTGGGGGGATCCATAGTGGAGAAGGATCTGGGGGGATCCATAGCGGAGAAGGATCTGGGGGGATCCATGGCGGAGAAGGATCTGGGGGGATCCATGGTGGAGAAGGATCTGGGGGGATCCATAGTGGAGAAGGATCTGGGGGGATCCATAGTGGAGAAGGATCTGGGGGGATCCATAGTGGAGAAGGATCTGGGGGATCCATGGTGGAGAAGGATCTGAGGGGATCCATAGTGGAGAAGGATCTGGGGGTTTGGTAGATCATAAGCTCAATAATAACATGCAATGCCAAGCTGCAGTTTCCAAAGAGAGCAAAGTTCTTTCCTGTATAAGAGAGGTCTGGACTCCAGAGAGAGAGATATCATCTGTACAAATCATTAGTAAGACCTCATCTGGAATATGCCAATAAGTTTTGGGCTCCAGTTCTCAGAAAGGATATTGGGGAACTGGAGAAAGTGCAGAGAAGGGCAACCAATCTGATAAGAGGCAAGGAGGAGCTCAGCTATGAGGAGAGATTAGAGGAACTGAATTTATTCAATATTAAGAAGAGGAGATTAAGGGGGGATATGATCTCCATGTATACATACATACATACATAAGGGGGGGGATATAATCTCTGTGTATAAATACATAAGGGGGGGATATGATCTCCATGTATACATACATAAGGGGGGGGGGGGAGATATAATCTCTGTGTATAAATACATAAGGGGGGGATATGATCTCCGTGTATAAATACATAAGGGGGGATATGATCTCCGTGTATAAATACATAAGGGGGGGATATGATCTCCATGTATAAATACATAAGGGGGGATATGATCTCCATGTATGTATATATAAGGGGTCCATATAGTGAACTTGGTGTTGAGTTATTCACATTATGGTCATCGCAGAGGATAAAGGGGGGACTCTTCATCTGGAGGAAAAGAGATTTCATCTCCAAATACGGAAAGGATTCTTCACAGTAAGAGCCGTGGAAATGTGGAATAGACTCCCTGCAGAGGTGGATCTGGTCGGCTCTGTAGATTGCTATAAGAAAGGTCGGGATACTTTCCTGAATGTACAGAATATATCTGGACGACATCTATAGGGAAAGGTGATCCGGGGAAATCCGATTGTCTCTCGGGGGATCAGGAAGGAATTTTTTCCCTGCTGTAGCAAGTTGGATCATACTGTGCTGTTTTGTTTTTTCACCTTCCTCTGGATCAGCTGGGGGTATATGATTGGATATACGGGATTGTATGATATTTTTTATTTTCTTTTTATGGTTGTACTAGATGGACTTGTGTCTTTCTTTGAACCCGACTCACCATGTAATTATGTCACCTTTTGTCTGCACATTGATATGTTATAAGGTGTGGACTCTTTTTGCGAAAACATTAATAAAATGACCTTTAGAAAAAAAAAAGGTGACATCCTTTATATTTTTGCAGCGGGCTCTGGTTTGGTTCCTGCATGTAAAGGAGACCTATATGGGGGGGGAGGGGGGGGGGGGCTAGAGCCCCAAGTTACAAGGATCTGGCGGCTGTTTGCTTTCTTGTACACAAGCGTCCATATACAGGGAGACCAGGGCCTCGGCTCATTAATATTACAGCTTGTGCACACGCTCATATTCTGCTCCGCCCCACTAACCAAAAAAAAAAAAAAAAGAGTCAGACACTGGAGAGGGGCTGAGCGCGGAGCAGGACGGCACAGACATCCATTGTTCTCAAAGCAGAAACATGTTTTCAGCATGCACACCGCCAGACGTCAGCTGTAATAAAGGGCGAAAAAAAAATCCCAAAGACACGTAAAATTCTCCTCCGCAGCCACGCCACGGGGGGGGGTGTGACCGCACCTCCTGCAGAGAAAGGCGATTGCATGCTGCGCTGACACCTTAAGATTTCCACAGACAGGCACATTCTTCAGGACAAACTCTCTGGGGGGATCCTCCTTGTTCAGGGTCCAGGCCGCAGCCAAACGATTACCGCGAGATCCATAAATGGCGTTTGTTAGAAAAGCGGGCATGGTGACCCGGGGGGGGGGTTGGCAGGACACACCTTGGTATCTGGACACGGGGGGGGGGGGGGGGGGGGGGGGGGGACTGGTGTCTACAAGTACGAGGAATGTCCAAACAACAAAAGTGTGCAAATAAAATCCCGAAGAGGCAGCTGCTTTCATCACTTTTACTATATATAAAAAAAAATAAAAAAATTACTATTAAAATAATAAAAGCCTCCGGAGGGCGATCCTGAAGCGGCTTTGTACGGGCCGCTGATAAATACACTCGCCCTCGCAGCGACTCTCCCTCCTGAAAATAAAAGTGTCTGGAAACGATCCGCCATCGGGAGAGAAATACATCTGTGGCTTTCTGTGCAGCAAACAGAACAATAGATGTGCGTGGCGCCCAACGCGGGGAAAAACCACAACTGCCCCCGGGGGGGGGGGATGGGATCAGGACGGTGACGCGTTCACCATGGTGGTTCGTTTCACCGGCTTTAAAATAGAACTGTGCCGTTAATTATTACCAACAGAAGACGTAGGAGAGATTCACAGACACGTCTAAGAGGAGCTGTGGGAAAAAAAAAAACCCAAACGATCTCCCTCTGCAAACATTCCACAAGTCACATCCAGCAATGTATTTATAGGACTGCAACCTTCCTGAGAACAGGCTACATAATAACATTGGTGTCGGTTGTGCGGGGAGTATCTCTGTGGAAGGAGGAAGTCCTGAGAACAGGCTACATAACATTGGTGTCGGCTGTGCGGGGAGTATCTCTATGGAAGGAGGTCCTTAGAACAGGCTACATAATAACATTGGTGTCGGTTGTGCGGGGAGTATCTCTATGGAAGGAGGTCCTGAGAACAGGCTACATAATAACCATGGTGTCGGTTGTGCGGGGAGTATCTCTGTGGAAGAAGGAAGTCCTGAGAACAGGCTACATAATAACCATGGTGTCGGTTGTGCGGGGAGTATCACTGTGGAAGGAGGAGGGCGCTGTGCGTGTCAATGGACACAGACAGCTGACTCAGGAGTGAGCACAAACCTTTAGTAAGCAGTTTGCTAAGGGGGCACTCAGCAAGGTGGAGGAGCCATAAGCACTAGCAGGGGGACCCCAGAAGAGGAGGACTGGGGACACTCTCTGCAAAACCATTGCAGAGCCGGTAAGTAGAACATTTTTTTCCCTTAAATAATAAACACCTTTAGGCCTCATGCCCACGGGGGGGCCTTTTAAAAAAAACGAACTATAAATCTGGTACAGACCCAGGAAAAAAAAAACGCAGCATTAAAAATGCGATTTTATCTGCGTTTTGCATTGGCGTCAGCCCCTCTAATACTTACCTCTTGATCCAGCGATGTGCACGAGAGACTCGGCTGCCCAGGGCTCTCCCTCATTGGCTGAGAAAGCAGCGAAGTGTCATTGGCTCCCACTGCTGGAAAAGTCAGGAGCGCCAATGAGGAAAAAGAGGGGCGGGGCCGGGCCGTAAATTTTACAGAAGAAATAACGATACTTTAGTATCACTTTTAGAACTGCAGACATAACATGGCGGGAGGTGCTGATGACGCCCGCAGACCCTCGCAGACCACGTCATGTATATGGGGCAGCGACCATCACTAGAACCCAACATAAATCTCACCATATCAATGAAGCCAAATACCTTTGTGGAGCTCTCCTATGAGATCATGTGATATATTTCCCACTCCTCTCGGCACTAACAGGTGGGTGGGGAGCCAAGTGGTATCATGTGACGCACCCTGATGTCACAGCGGGACGTTCCTATCCTATGCCTGGGGCTGATAAGATAGATGACAGCTCCGTTCCTCTCCATGGACTGGTGGGGGGGCGGGGGGGGGGGGAATTAAGGGCGTGAAAAGACCGACACAATGTCCGAGCCCGGCCTGGGATAAAGAAATAAGCCGTCAGACACGCTTAGGCTGCCCATACATCATACAATTTTCTTATTCAATTTCCTTTAGATTTACCTTCAGCTATGTAGTGTAAGGGCCTGACATTATTGCAGACATACGTCAAGTGTTTAGGTCTGACCTCATACTATACAATGGTGGTAATTATGAAGGGAAATTGTACAATGTATGGTCAGCCTTACTAGGTGGAGAGGCGGTGCGCTTTGGTGCAATGCTGCAGAGGCTCTATGATCTCACAGATGACAAGGCAGCAGACCGTGTGCCTGGCAGGATCAACAGCTACATTCTCTAAATGGAAAGTTTTGAGAGAGAAAGTTTTGAAACTTTAAAGTGGCCGTATACCCCCCAAAGCGGAAGTTTTACCCATAGGTGAGCCTATAATAAGGCTTACCTACAAGTACTGTATATATCTCCTACACTCGCCCCGTTTAGGAGATGCTTACCCTGTAGCCCGCCGATGATGTCATCAGCGTATGCACTGTGAAGAAACGCCCCTCTGTGCCGCTCCTTCACTAGCAGGTGCAGTGACTGGCGGCTCGCACATGCGCGGGAATGACGTCACAGGACTCCAGCCAGTCACAGAGCAAGCCGGAGTCTGCTGCCCCGGAAGGAAGAGGGGCGAAGATGGAGAGGAGGGGGGCAGAGCGGGCTTCGATTGCAGGTAAATGGCACATAAATGGGCAATGATTTTACTTTGTAGGGGGAAAAGAAAAAGAGGAAGTAAAACCCATAAGGATTTACTTCTTCTCCAACTCTGACTTTACACTCTGTGGACCCAAGTCGCATCAAAGTAAAAGGCACTTTTTTTTTTTTATAATCACACCGATCTGAAGAGGTGCCATTGAAAAGAACGGGCGGCTACTTGTCCCAAGTCACATGACAATTCACACACGCACGAATGGAGTCTAAAGCAAAACTAACCCCCATCAATTTAAGTTTAAAAAAAAATTGTTACATTCCCAGGAATCCGAAGACCCCCCTCACAGTGGAGGGGTTTTCAGGCGTAATATCGCTAAAAATATCGCCTGAAAAACGTGCGAGGGCTTCCACAGGGGGGGCGCTGCTCTGGCAGGATGTCAAAAAAAAAGTCCAGCAAGCAGCTTCTTTGGGGTGCTTTAGGGAGCCGCTCCTAAAGCGCCCCCGCCACTGAAATCAATGGGCAGCCGCGATTTGCGGGCACTTTTAACCCTTTATTCGGCCACTAGCGAAGGTTAAAAGCACCCCAAAAATTACTGTAAAGCCCCACTAAAACTAGCGGATGGGAGGATATATTCAGGTGTCTTGATGAAAAAGTAAATTGCACTTCACAAATTCTCATACCTTATACACACACCAATGTCCCCCGAGGACCACTCACTGCAAACACGAGGCATGATGGGAAATGACGTCATTGGTCAGGCTGCCCAGCACTCCTCCCCCAAAACTGACATTTAGAGGATGAATGGAAACGTCTTCTATATCTTGGGAAGTGTGGTGATGAGATCTCAGCAAGAGTTCCTCCTTCATATATCAGAATTCCTCCATCACAACGGAATATTCACATATTATTCCTGACTCACTAATAATGACGACACGCTGTAGTTACCATCAGCCTGGATATCACCCTAATGCCTGATCATTGTAATCAGGTCATGGCAGACGCCGCTTAGCTTACAATGCTCCTGGTCTGGGCTCCAGATGAACACTGTCAATGGGATATAGGTTATTAGTTGTAATCCCAGCCCTGACGTGACACGTACCCATCTAAGATCGCCCTCACTAACCCAAGCTTCAATACGAACATAGAGTATTATAGAGTACGATGACTCCAAGGCTACCAGTATTATACAATAGGCAAATCCAAGGCAACCATTATTATAGAGTACGGGGACGATGACGCCAAGTCCACCACCAGTACTAGAGTATGAAGACTCCAAGGCCACCAGTATTATAGCGTATGAAGACTCCAAGGCCACCAGTATTATAGCGTATTAAGACTCCAAGGCCACCAGTATTATAGCGTATGAAGACTCCAAGGCCACCAGTATTATAGCGTATGAAGACTCCAAGGCCACCAGTACTAGAGTATGAAGACTCCAAGGGCACCAGTATTATAGCGTATGAAGACTCCAAGGCCACCAGTATTATAGCGTATGAAGACTCCAAGGCCACCAGTATTATAGCGTATTAAGACTCCAAGGCCACCAGTATTATAGCGTATGAAGACTCCAAGGCCACCAGTACTAGAGTATGAAGACTCCAAGGCCACCAGTACTAGAGTATGAAGACTCCAAGGCCACCAGTATTATAGCGTATGAAGACTCCAAGGCCACCAGTATTATAGCGTATGAAGACTCCAAGGCCACCAGTATTATAGCGTATGAAGACTCCAAGGCCACCAGTATTATAGCGTATGAAGACTCCAAGGCCACCAGTATTATAGCGTATGAAGACTCCAAGGCCACCAGTATTATAGCGTATGAAGACTCCAAGGCCACCAGTATTATAGCGTATGAAGACTCCAAGGCCACCAGTATTATAGCGTATGAAGACTCCAAGGCCACCAGTATTAGAGAGTACGACAACAATTATTCAAAGGCCACCAGTATTATAGAGTAAGACGACTCCAAGGCCCCCGGTATTATGGAGTAGGATGGCTCCAAGGCCCCCAGTATTGGAGGATGAGGATTCCAAGATTTGCAGTATTCTAGATTACGATTCCTCCAAGGCCACCAGTATTCTAAAGTACAACGATGACAACTCCAAGGCCACTAGTTTTAGAGGGTGAGGATTTTAGATTACATCAACTTCAAGGCCACCAGTATTATAGTGTACGATGACAACGATTCCAAGGCCACCAGTATTAGAGGATGGGGATTATAGAGAACGACGACTTCTCCAAGGCCCCCAATATTATAGTGTATGGTGACTCTAAGGCCACCAGGATTAGAGAATGAGAATTCCAAGATTAGCAGCCTTATAGATGAGGATCCCCGGACCACCAGTATTCTAGGTGACAACGCCAAGGCCACCAGTATTCTAGGTGACAACGCCAAGGCCACCAGTATTCTAGGTGACAACGCCAAGGCCACCAGTATTCTAGGTGATGCCAAGGCCACCAGTATTCTAGGTGATGCCAAGGCCATCAGTATTCTAGGTGATGCCAAGGCCACCAGTATTCTAGGTGATGCCAAGGCCACCAGTATTCTAGGTGATGCCAAGGCCATCAGTATTCTAGCTGATGACGACGCAAAGGCCACCAATATTCTAGGTGATGACGACTCCAAGGCCACCAGTATTCTAGGTGACAGGTTTCCCATTTATAAAGCAGCTGGTGATGACTCCTCTGCTCATTTGCCAAATATATTCAAATAAATAAATGACCCCGCAAAATCAGTTTGGAAGAATTGACAATTGAACATTAAATAAAGTTTGTGTTGATTAGAAATCCCAGCAGGCACCCGGAGTTTCAATATCAAAGTTCAAAGCCGAATAAATTGGGGCGATCAAACCCTCGACAACACCAACCCTCCATGTCAATCAATGGTCCAATGTGAACATTTTCTGGAAATGGAGGAGGGGCGGTTGGTTTAGACGTCACATAAACGCTTTGATTATCCAAATTTTATCTCTGATAAAAACTTACAATTTTTCTCCCATTCCCAACAAATTTAGAATTCATAAACTAGAAGACTGTATTTCTGACTAACCACAGAAGAAGAGGAGGCGCGTTCATGTATGAATTACTCATTAATGGAACGTTTATGCTGGCCCCAAAAGACTTGAAGGCCTTTGTGGTGCGCTGTGAACGCTCACAGAACCTTTGCTGAACATCTGGAAATTGCTGAAGGCGTCTGACAAGCGTGAGACAGATATTGGGAAACGCTGCCTGTGTGGAGGGAGCCTAAGGTGATAAAAGACACGCGGCTCAGTCATCTCTCTAAATGACAAAAAAAGATCTTCCATCTTCCCACTTCTCAATATACTGCCAGGATATGGGATTCAGCTCATAATCCTGGAGGAATACCCCTTTAAGAGGAAGCTGACAATGCCTCAGAAGAGGCCCCCCCCGTACTGACCGGGAACTGGGGCAAACAAGCCTGACGGGTGGCGGGAAGAGGTTTAGGCGGCGGCTCCATGGAGCACCAACAAGGCCAGTTTTTCTGGTTTGAACATTTCAATGTAATAGTGATAAGAACAAACACAAGATCTCTGATTGTTGCACAAGGAGGGAGAGCGCCATTCCCGTGTCCCGGGCAAAGCAATGGATGGATCAGAGTTCGAGCAATAACCTCTAAACTGGAAACATGTAGAAATCCATGGGAGATCTCCCTGTGATCACATTGTATCCATGGGAGATCTCCCTGTACAGTCTCATTGTGATCACATTGTATCCATGGAGATCTCACTGTACAGTCGCATGGTGATCACATTGTATCCATGGGAGATCTCACTGTACAGTCGCATGGTGATCACATTGTATCCATGGGAGATCTCTCTGTACAGTCTCACTGTGATCACATTGTATCCATGGGAGATCTCCCTGTACAGTCTCATTGTGATCACATTGTATCCATGGGAGATCTCCCTGTACAGTCTCATTGTGGTCACATTGTATCCATGGGAGATCTCCCTGTACAGTCTCATTGTGGTCACATTGTATCCATGGGAGATCTCCCTGTACAGTCTCATTGTGGTCACATTGTATCCATGGGAGATCTCCCTGTACAGTCTCATTGTGATCACATTGTATCCATGGGAGATCTCCCTGTACAGTCTCATTGTGATCACATTGTATCCATGGAGATCTCACTGTACAGTCTCATTGTGGTCACATTGTATCCATGGGAGATCTCCCTGTACAGCCTCACGGTGATCACATTGTATCCATGGGAGATCTCCCTGTACAGCCTCACGGTGATCACATTGTATCCATGGGAGATCTCCTTGTACAGCCTCACGGTGATCACATTGTATCCATGGGAGATCTCCCTGTACAGCCTCACGGTGATCACATTGTATCCATGGGAGATCTCCCTGTACAGCCTCACGGTGATCACATTGTATCCATGGGAGATCTCCCTGTACAGCCTCATTGTGATCACATTGTATCCATGGGAGATCTCCCTGTACAGCCTCACGGTGATCACATTGTATCCATGGGAGATCTCCTTGTACAGCCTCACGGTGATCACATTGTATCCATGGGAGATCTCCCTGTACAGCCTCACTGTGGTCACATTGTATCCATGGGAGATCTCCCTGTACAGCCTCACGGTGATCACATTGTATCCATGGGAGATCTCCCTGTACAGCCTCACGGTGATCACATTGTATCCATGGGAGATCTCCCTGTACAGCCTCATTGTGATCACATTGTATCCATGGGAGATCTCCCTGTACAGCCTCACGGTGATCACATTGTATCCATGGGAGATCTCCCTGTACAGCCTCACGGTGATCACATTGTATCCATGGGAGATCTCCCTGTACAGCCTCACGGTGATCACATTGTATCCATGGGAGATCTCCCTGTACAGCCTCACGGTGATCACATTGTATCCATGGGAGATCTCCCTGTAAAAATAATCGGGCTAACTTTACTGTTTTTTTTTTTTTTTTTTAATTCATGAAAGTGTTTTTTTTATTTTCGTTTTGTTTTTTTATTTATTTTTTTATTTTTTAATTGCTTCTTAAACACTGCTGCACAAATACCGTGTAACATTGGCGATCGTTGCAAATTTTATTCTCTAAGGTCTCTGCTAAAAATATATATATAAATGTTTGGGGGGGGGGGGGCTCTAAATTTTCTAGTAAAAAATATGCCAGAAAAAAAAGGCTTAGGCATGAAGGGGTTAATGTGATCAGTGAACCATTACATTTTCTGTGTGGGCAATTTATATATTTATGTAATGAGAATGTATCAGTAGAATGAAAAGGGTGGCATGTTTTGCAATCTCTGCACATATCTGCATTCAGTGCGTGAGAAGAGACGCGTGATGTAATCGCAGGCCGGGTCATCACCGTGCAGACGGACAGCCATGCACAATCTGCAATCCGTGTGATTATTATTTCTCTGCTGCACCGGCCTGAACACCGGAATGCTGCACCGAGCTAGAATTACTCCGTCTGCAAGGAGCAAAGGACAAAATCCTCACCTGTGAATCATGGATCCAGCACGAGGAGTGTACAAAGGTTTATTTATTGTCACACAATGGCACCGCCTAGGTGCAGCCCTCCCTCCACCATTCACAAGGCTTACAGCTAAACAGCACAGAGAGGCAAGATTCCATCAACATTACAAGCTAGAAAAAGGAAATAAAAGCGCTACGCAGGTCCAGCTGATAGAAGTACAGAACAATCTCCATTCAGCACGCAGACGACACAAAATAATCGGCCTCCTTCCATAATCAAGTCAGAAAAACGGCTAAACCTGCTGCAATCAGTTTGCCTTCGGGAGGCGAATCAGACATTTTAATATCTGGGAAATTTAAAATAAATAAAACAAAAAACAGTGTTTGCCGGCGAGTGCCAGTCATGTCCCCCGAGGTAACTGTCAGATAACATCCGACTGTTATATGTTATAGGAAGAAAAGAAGGTAAATCCCCACAGATACAACGTGATCACAATGAGACTGTACAGGGAGATCTCCCATGGATATAATGTGACCACAATGAGGCTGTACAGGGAGATCTCCCATGGATATAATGTGACCACAATGAGGCTGTACAGGGAGATCTCCCATGGATACAATGTGACCACAATGAGGCTGTACAGGGAGATCTCCCATGGATATAATGTGACCACAATGAGGCTGTACAGGGAGATCTCCCATGGATACAATGTGACCACAATGAGGCTGTACAGGGAGATCTCCCATGGATACAATGTGACCACAATGAGGCTGTACAGGGAGATCTCCCATGGATACAATGTGACCACAATGAGGCTGTACAGGGAGATCTCCCATGGATACAATGTGACCACAATGAGACTGTACAGGGAGATCTCCCATGGATACAATGTGATCACCGTGAGAATGTACAGGGAGATCTCCCATGGATACAATGTGATCACCATGAGACTGTACAGGGAGATCTCCCATGGATACAATGTGACCACCATGAGACTGTACAGGGAGATCTCCCATGGATACAATGTGATCACCATGAGACTGTACAGGGAGATCTCCCATGGATACAATGTGACCACCATGAGACTGTACAGGGAGATCTCCCATGGATACAATGTGACCACAATGAGACTGTACAGGGAGATCTCCCATGGATACAATGTGACTGTACAGAGAGATCTCCCATGGATACAATGTGATCACAATGAAACTGTACAGGGAGATCTCCCATGGATACAATGTGATCACAATGAAACTGTACAGGGAGATCTCCCATGGATACAATGTGACCACAATGAGACTGTACAGAGAGATCTCCCATGGATACAATGTGACCACAATGAGACTGTACAGAGAGATCTCCCATGGATACAATGTGACCACAATGAGACTGTACAGAGAGATCTCCCATGGATACAATGTGATCACCGTGAGACTGTACAGGGAGATCTCCCATGGATACAATGTGACCACAATGAGACTACAGGGAGATCTCCCATGGATACAATGTGATCACAAGGACAGACTGTACAGGGAGATCTCCCATGGATACAATGTGATCACAAGGACAGACTGTACAGGGAGATCTCCCATGGATACAATGTGATCACAAGGACAGACTGTACTGAACTCCATTGGTCGTTTCTCCAGACTCGGCTTTTCCTCCATACTCCTTTGTTGTATCTTTTTAGGTCTATTCTCTTTGTGTTTTGTTTCGCGCTTCTGTTTGATTTAATGAAAGAACTTCATTTTTTAGGATATGTACAAAAAGGTTTACTGGATTTCCAAGACAGATTGTTTTTTTTTTAGTACAAAGATGCATAAGTGCTGCTGCTAAACAAATAGAGGAGGAACAATCATGAATGACACAGTCCCCCCCCCCCAGCACACACACAAGCGCACACACACACACAAGCACACACACAAGCGCACACACAAGCGCACACACACACACACACACACACACACAAGCACGTACACACCACCATGCTGGCCTCTTTGTAACATATCCAGGTTAATTGAAAAGCAGTTCACACTTTGCATGAGAGCTGCCCCATCCCCCAGCCTCTGGGCGGCCGCTATGAAGGAAATGCAGCATGCTCGGCCTGGGAGGTGGCACTCGGCCAAGTGAAACTGGATTATTCCAGTCCAGACTGGCTGCATAGACACAAACAACCAGTCCTCTTTACTGCAGCTCTGCGACCACCAGCTCCTTCCCAGAGCCTGGGCCCCATGGCTGACAGGCACACAGGACCATCTCTGCGGTCCGTTCCCACGCAGCCCCGGACACACTTCAAAGGGCGAGCAGCAGCCGCCTCCAGCTTCCTGCATTTTTATGGTTTAGTAAGAATAAGAGCGGCTATAAATACAGAGAGGTTTAAACTTAGACCAGAGTCTGCCGCAGGAGGGGACCGGGGCCCTACCAGAGGTCGCCGCCGCAGGAGGGGACCAGGGCCCTACCAGAGGTCGCCGCCGCAGGAGGGGACCAGGGCCCTACCAGGGGTCGTCGCCGCAGGAGGGGACGGGGCCCTACGAGAGGTCACCGCCGCAGGAGGGGACCGGGGCCCTACGAGAGGTCACCGCCACAGGAGGGGACCGGGGCCCTACCAGAGGTCACCGCCACAGGAGGGGACCGGGGCCCTACCAGAGGTCACCACCACAGGAGGGGACCGGGGCCCTACCAGAGGTCACCACCACAGGAGGGGACCGGGGCCCTACCAGAGGTCACCACCACAGGAGGGGACCGGGGCCCTACCAGAGGTCACCACCACAGGAGGGGACCGGGGCCCTACCAGAGGTCACCACCACAGGAGGGGACCGGGGCCCTACCAGAGGTCACCACCACAGGAGGGGACCGGGGCCCTACCAGAGGTCACCACCACAGGAGGGGACCGGGGCCCTACCAGAGGTCACCACCACAGGAGGGGACCGGGGCCCTACCAGAGGTCACCACCACAGGAGGGGACCGGGGCCCTACCAGAGGTCACCACCACAGGAGGGGACCGGGGCCCTACCAGAGGTCACCACCACAGGAGGGGACCGGGGCCCTACCAGAGGTCACCACCACAGGAGGGGACCGGGGCCCTACCAGAGGTCACCACCACAGGAGGGGACCGGGGCCCTACCAGAGGTCACCACCACAGGAGGGGACCGGGGCCCTACCAGAGGTCACCACCACAGGAGGGGACCGGGGCCCTACCAGAGGTCACCACCACAGGAGGGGACCGGGGCCCTACCAGAGGTCACCACCACAGGAGGGGACCGGGGCCCTACCAGAGGTCACCACACAGGAGGGGACCGGGGCCCTACCAGAGGTCACCACCACAGGAGGGGACCGGGGCCCTACCAGAGGTCACCACCACAGGAGGGGACCGGGGCCCTACCAGAGGTCACCCCCACAGGAGGGGACCGGGGACCTACGAGAGGTCACCCCCACAGGAGGGGACCGGGGCCCTACCAGAGGTCACCCCCACAGGAGGGGACCGGGGCCCTACCAGAGGTCACCACCACAGGAGGGGACCGGGGCCCTACCAGAGGTCACCACCACAGGAGGGGACCGGGGACCTACGAGAGGTCACCACCACAGGAGGGGACCGGGGCCCTACCAGAGGTCACCACCACAGGAGGGGACCGGGGACCTACGAGAGGTCACCACCACAGGAGGGGACGGGGCCCTACGAGAGGTCGCCACCACAGGAGGGGACGGGGCCCTACGAGAGGTCACCACACACCCGTGGACAGAAATACCCAGAAATGTCAGCAGCAGCAATGAGCAAAAACTGGGCTCTCTGGTCTCCAGCATGTTATCACACAAATCCCAATACAAGGATGGATAATCCACACACAGGGCCGGGATCTCTATCCCGTCACATGACAATTGCATTGTTCAGGTATCCAGCAAAATGTTTCTTAAACAGAAAGGAGTTAACAAACCTCATCGAGTTCCCTTAAATCAGGGGTCTCCAAACTGGCGCCCTGGGGCAGGATGTGGCCCTTTATCCAGCCCTTACCCATCCTTTATAGCGCTGACACTGTGGCAAACCTCTGGCGGAAGTTCTAGCTCGATGTGAAGGGGTCACCCCAGGTACAAGGATGCGTTTCTCAGGCCACTGAAAACACATCACCTACAATACCATTTCTACACAAGAAGTGGTCACAGCGCAGGTTCAAAAACAAAAAGTAAAAAGGCACAGAAAAAGAAAAACAAAAAAGACGAGTGCAAATTTCCAGAGAAGACAAAGCAAACTCATTCAATGAATCCAAGCACTACACGGTGAGATAACATGCACAGCATTAATGCATTCACACAATGTCACAGTAACCATGGAGATAAAAACAAAGTTCAGGAATATTCTTTTATCCCACGGTTTTGCAAATCTATGTACACTACAAACTGTATGATTGAATCGGTTCCGATATCGTGTTTTACTAACCTCACAGCTTATTATTCTAAAATCGGAAACCTTCATTTCCCTTGCAAATGTTAAGCATTCTACCTACCAGCAAGAATGAGCCCTTCCATTCAAAGAGCACCTGTCATAAATCCATCATGGCAGCTCCTGTTAGCGGGCAACCAATCACCTGCTGCCGCCACGTCCCCTCGCCTTGTTGCGTCACCTCCACATTACCAGCCCTCCCATTAAAGTGAATGGGACCGTCGGGTCGGAGGAGGAGCCGCCGCAGGACAGAGATGACAGTTTCTCTTTAAAAACGATGGTTTCAATTCAAGCTTTTACTAGCGATTTAAATGAAATCCACCCCGGTATACTCGGAATCGGTCTGTACTTCACCCAAAGTATTAGTGATCGCCGATTAACAAATTAAAATGCGGAGTATTAGTACAACCCTACAAAAAAAACAAACACATAGGTGTGAACCAGGCCTAAGATTGTAAGCTCTCCGGTCCAAGGCCCTCCGATTCCTCCCGCAATGAATTGTATGGTGACTGTGCTCAGCACTTTACAATATGAGGGCCAACAGTAAACTGTGGGCGCTATATATTATATATATATATATAAAAACACTACAGAGCCAGAGAGATCCAACACTATGTACAATCTCCCCAGCAATGTTCTCGGCCGGGGCTGATTATTATTGGTGGGGGAGGGGTCACATCGCCCTGACATCAGCGGAGAGATGTGAGGTGTACACAGACTCCTCCCTTCTACAGGACGACATTTTCTGTCATTTCCTTCGCAGAGGACTTTGTTCCATGTTCCGGGTCACACTTTATTGCACCCCAGAATAGGAGGCTGTGTATCCCGATATACACACAGGCGTACAAAGCAGAGGACTCTGCCCTGGATGGAGGTCGGGGGTCTCACATTCATCCTGTGTCTACATAGAAGAAGCTGCATTTCTGCTGCCGCAACATTATATCCTTTATGACATTTTCTCTGCAGGGATTACACTGTATAAATAGTTACTGGGAGATATCCAGCACTGCAGTCACTCTTATACAGGGACCTGACGGGTGTAAGCGCGGACCGCGCACGGGCCGCACTGGCCTAAGCACGGGCCGCACTGGCCTAAGCACGGGCCGCACTGGCCTAAGCACGGGCCGCACTGGCCTAAGCACGGGCCGCACTGGCCTAAGCACGGGCCGCACTGGCCTAAGCACGGGCCGCACTGGCCTAAGCACGGGCCGCACTGGCCTAAGCACGGGCCGCACTGGCCTAAGCACGGGCCGCACTGGCCTAAGCACGGACCGCACTGGCCTAAGCACGGACCGCACTGGCCTAAGCACGGACCGCACTGGCCTAAGCACGGACCGCACTGGCCTAAGCACGGACCGCACTGGCCTAAGCACGGACCGCACTGGCCTAAGCACGGACCGCACTGGCCTAAGCACGGACCGCACTGGCCTAAGCACGGACCGCACTGGCCTAAGCACGGACCGCACTGGCCTAAGCACGGACCGCACTGGCCTAAGCACGGACCGCACTGGCCTAAGCACGGACCGCACTGGCCTAAGCACGGACCGCACAACTAGAGAGTTGTAGAAAGGTTTAAATAGAAGAAAATAAAAAATTTTACAGAGTATTTGACACCCACAGCAGATTAACGGCACAGTGGTGTAGCGGGCGGCACAGTGGTGTAGCAGTAAGAAGGGTTGTTGGTTCGAATTCCAACCACGGGTACTCCGGTTTCCTCCCACACTCCAAAGACATGCAGGGAGGTTAATTGGCTTCTGTCCAAAATTGGCCCCTAGTATATGAATGGGGACCTTGGATTGTGGCTCCTGGAGGGTAGGGGCCGATGTGAGAGTGCAATGTACATTGATAGGGAGAATTGTAGACACTCACTCAGGTTGAACTGGATGGACTGGTGTCTTTATTCAACTATGTATGAAGAAGCAGGTAATGCCTGCATCTTCCCTTTTCACAGGTAGCACAGCTTCCAATATTATACAGCATTGGGGGTCAGTGGGAAATGTCCCCCCCACCATTGGGGGTCAGTGTAGAAGTGACCCCCCCCACCATTGGCAGTCAGTGGGAAATGTCCCCCCCCACCATTGGGGGTCAGTGTAGAAGTGACCCCCCCCCACCATTGGTGTTCAGTGGGAAATGTCCCCCCCACCATCGGGGGTCAGTGTAGAAGCAACCCCCCCTTCACCATTGGGAGTCAGTGGGAAATGTCCCCCCCACCATTGGGGGTCAGTGTAGAAGTGACCCCCCCCCACCATTGGTGGTCAGTGGGAAATGTCCCCTTACATTGGTGGTCATTCTAGCACCACTCACAGAGGAACTCAGACAGCGGGGTCTAGGACAACTACAGAGAAAACAAACAAACACATTCTCCTACAGAGGGGCCGTGATGAATATGAACATTACTTCCAAATGAAGCCCCCAAACGAAGATCTTGGTTGTAAAAAAGAAGAAAAAACACAAACAATACACGCTACAAAAGTCACACAATATCCGTAGCAGACGGCACACAATTGACAATCAGGCACAGCAGACGGTAATGGTGTCTATGGGACGGCGATTGTCCAGAGATTCAGACGTGTGTGGGCTCGGGGTGAATGCTACAATCACATATCACGGTGGGAACACAAAGCACAGACTTCCACCATTTTCACACCAATCAATGTTGCGGGTTGTTGCCGGTCACACTGGATACTTTGTAGCAGCTACAAATCCTCTACTTCCCACCTCTATATGTAGGTGGCCACAGTACTCATCTATGCAGCTATAAATGACTGGCGTGCCACCCTCAGCTGCATTGGATAACATGAGAAGCTATAGAACCCGGGGAATCTGTCGCTGGCTCCACACAGTCAGATCGCTTGGAATGTCAGGACACAAACCATTTATTGATCTGATTTCATTGTTTTCAATCTCTAAGGCTGATGTCAGACGGGCAATTCTGCCGGAGGAAAGGTCAGCGGCAGTCCATCTCTCTGTAGCAGAGTTGCTCTGGGCTGAATCTCAATCACCAACGATCGTCTCTCAGTGATCCCTCTACTGGTAATCGATCAGCAGCAGAACGGCTGGTCTGATATCAGCCTATGAAGAGCACTTCCGTAGCAGCTATAAAAAAAAACGGCCAGCATGGCACGGGCCACACAAGCCTCTCCAGCCACAGAGCAAGCCGTCTCCTCTGTGTCAGCGACACATCAATGTACAACTCCCATGTCATGTAACAGATCTGTCAATAATAAATACAGTGATACAAGATGCAGAGGAGAACCCCTGATCAGACCAGGCAGCAACAGAATGTGAGGAATCAGCAGACAGGATTTAAGTTTTTAAAGCTGAACTCCAACTATCACTTCCTCCAGCCAGTTCCAAACATGGGGGAGAGGGGGGGAGGGGTTCATTTTTAATTCCTATTTTTTTTCTAATTTCTAAAATCTGACATCATTGCTTAGATATAGAAAGAGTTTTAGTTCTCAGTGGAACCAATCGTGTGTGGGTCTGAAGGTGTGGCCATGTCAGTGGGCGGGACTCTGAGGCCCTGGTCCTCCCATTGCAGCCAATGTGGACATAAATTATATGCCAGTCAGAGAACCATAGTGGTGATGTTGCAGGACTGGTGGCATGGGGGGCAGGAGCCGGCATAGTGACTCTTTATGGAGGGATCGATCAATGATTGAAGGTGGGAAATTCCATAAAAGGTTCCAAAATATTTCTGCCCAGAGTTCAGCTTTAAAACACTTTGTCCTCCCCAGAGGTGTTGCTACGGGTAACACAGCAAGTTCTCTGTAAATCATTCTCACATGGAAGGCTCTGCACCTGCAAACTGTCCCTTTATCAACATCAATAGCTGAACACAACGCCGATGAGAATTCCAAAGAAAACATTTGCCAACGTAACACAGTTTTCAATGGAAATAATCCCCACCCATGCCACCCTAGCCAACCAACACAATGCCCGCCCTAGCCAACCAACAATGCCCGCCCTAGCCAACCAACACAATGCCCGCCCTAGCCAACCAAAACAATCCCCGCCCTAGCCAACCAACACCATCCCCGCCCTAGCCAACCAAAACAATCCCCGCCCTAGCCAACCAAAACAATGCCCGCCCTAGCCAACCAAAACAATGCCCGCCCTAGCCAACCAAAACAATGCCCGCCCTAGCCAACCAAAACAATGCCCGCCCTAGCCAACCAAAACAATGCCCGCCCTAGCCAACCAAAACAATGCCCGCCCTAGCCAACCAAAACAATGCCCGCCCTAGCCAACCAAAACAATGCCCGCCCTAGCCAACCAAAACAATGCCCGCCCTAGCCAACCAAAACAATCCCCGCCCTAGCCAACCAAAACAATCCCCGCCCTAGCCAACCAAAACAATCCCCGCCCTAGCCAACCAAAACAATCCCCGCCCTAGCCAACCAAAACAATCCCCGCCCTAGCCAACCAAAATAATCCCGCCCATCCCACCCTAGCCAACCAAAATAATCCCCTGCCCTACACAAGCAAAATAATCCTGCACATCCCGCCCTATCCAACCAAAACAATCCCCGCATTATACAACCAAAACAAAGCCACCCTACACAACCAAAATAAAGCCGTAATATACAACCAAAATAAGCTTGCATTATACCACAGAAGTGTGAATGGGAAGCCTCCCATTTTTTAACAAGCAGCAGAGATGAGTCTCCATCATTTTCAGAAGCACACACACAAATGTACCAGCACTCAGTCCTCTTGGCTGCGTGTATCACCCTCCACATATAAACATACGTTTTTATACGAAACCTTTTATTTTCCTTTTTTTAATTAAAATGTCAAACAGGTTGTAAGCAGGTCCCCTATGCTGGCAATCAGCGCTGAGTGCTGGAGAATTTTTGTTCCCGACAGAGCCTGGCAAACATCTGCAATGAGACCTACCTGTCACTGCTTGTGCTACTGCTGCTGCTGAGGGAGTCACTACTAGACGATCGACTCCTAGA
The DNA here is from genome assembly GCF_037356315.1 of Lithobates pipiens. Classification (NCBI taxonomy): domain Eukaryota; kingdom Metazoa; phylum Chordata; class Amphibia; order Anura; family Ranidae; genus Lithobates; species Lithobates pipiens. The sequence continues at coordinate 2,445,315 of NW_027507788.1, forward strand.
GCCGCTGCCGCTGGGTGACCTGGCGGGCCGTGACGCTTGGCTGGCCAGCCTCTGAGGGGATTGGTTCCTAGACTGGGATGAATGGGGCGAGCGACTCCGGCTATGCTGGTAGGTCCGATCAGTCCGCCTCCCTCGTACCTCCCTGGTGGAAATGTCATTCCTGTAAATATCCCTGTGTACCACGCTAGGCAATGTAAACTGCTCCCGGGTCCTAGACTCGTAACGAGATTCGTGAGTGTCAATGCGGCTTGGACTCCTGCGAGAATTATAGAATATTCCATGTTGTAAGGTCCGGTCACGAGGGTCTCTATAGTAATCCTGATCGTAATGTCGTGTCCGTTCAAAGCCACTAGTCCCGCGTTCGTGGTGTCCATAGGCACTATGGTCATATGACCGCTCCCGTGTCTCAGAAGCCCTGTGTTAAGAGAAGGATGGAACGTTCAGTTCTCCGGACAGAATCACAGCATGGAGAAAAGAAAAATCAAAAGAACACAGTTCATGCAAATCGTTAACAGTTTACTGTGGGATTTACAAGACATTGTTTATCAACCACGTGCGAGGGATTCGTGGCCAGCAAAAGGGTGACTGCCTTATATATGGCGTCAGTGTAGGTTGGGGGGGGCGAGGACAGGTAGCAGGGCTTTGCTCATATACTGGAATGTATGCAGTTCTGTTATAAACAGAAATAAACTCCATGTCCAGAGAGAACCTGAGCATGCGCAAGGCTGGGCAATGTCACAGCTGGGAGGGGGCAGAGAACTGGTCTGTGGTGGGCTGCTTCCCTTTCCTGCTCCGTTGTCTTCATATGTCTTCTCCTTACTGCTATTGGAGCTGGGAAGTGATCATCACTAGCTAACTGAAGCTGGGAACTTATTTAGCATTGCATGATGGGCAGCACTGGGGTCATCGGTGCAAATCCCAACTACGGCATTACCTGCCGGGAGCGGAGCATGCATGTTCTGCATGTGCCTGCGTGGGTTTCCTCCGGGTACTCTGGTTTCCTCCCACACTCCCAAAAACATGCTGGGAGGGTAATTGGCTCCTGTATAAATTGCCCCCAGTATGTATAAATGCAAGGTAGGGAATTTAGAGTGTAAGCTGCTTGGGGGCAGGGACTGATGTGAAAAAAAAAAAAAATTATATATATTATATATAATATATATATATATATAAAAACTTTAAAGGAGGCATGTCTCTGTTAGTAAAGAGTATTAGGAGTTTATTATGTAAATACTATTGAATGTAACCAATCCCCAATGGGTAGTCCCTATAATGAACAAAATAAATATCTCTTGTGTACAAAGTAATGCACGATATAATTATATTCAATGCAAAATAGTCACATATTTAATATTAATACATACAAGGACATGATTGGTACACAGAACAAAAGAAAAAAAATATTGTACATGATTGTCAAAATGAACAGTACATAGTATAAAATTATAAAAACATAATAGGAAATAATGAAACAAATTCATAGTGATACATGCTATAACCTGGCACCCTTGAGTGTGGACTCAACGCGTTTCGTGGCGCTTAAAGCCAATCGTCAGAAGTTTTAGGCTTTTCCTTCAGTGGCTTAGTATGCTGGCCCTCAATTCTTTTTTTTTCCCCCGTACTATTTTTTCATGTTATCCCTATTCACTTTTGCAGGGTCGACTGATGGGACACTCCGCCAGTGGATGTGCCCAGTGAATGATCCATCTTAATGTGGCATGGGGGACACACATTGGTCTGGGTTCTCCTGCCACAACCCTGGATGAGATAAACTTTTCCAGCCCATGTTTGTTCCATCATAGTAGCTGTAGATCTATACCCATGAGTTATTCCTTTAGGTAAAGTATCATCATTACACTATATGTGTTGATTCTCAGCTGAAGAGCCCCCGTGTATCTCATATACCAACTGGTCCACCTACTTATCTACATTTTATAGCATCCTACTCCTGATGATTGGCTTTAAACGCCATGAAACGCGTTGAGCCCACACTCAAGGGTGCCAGGTTATAGCCTGTATCACTATGAATTTGTTTCATTATTTCCTATTATGTTTTATATTTTTATACTATGTAATGTTCATTTTGACAATCATGTACAATATTTTTTTCTTTTGTTCTGTGTACCAATCATGTCCTTGTATGTATTAATATGAAATATGTGACTATTTTGCATTGAATATAGTTATATCGTGCATTACTTTGTACACAAGAGATATTTATTTTGTTCATTATAGGGACTACCCATTGGGGATTGGTTACATTCAATAGTATTTACATAATAAACTCCTAATACTCTTTACTAACAGAGACATGCCTCCTTTAAAGTGCCGCACTGATTTCTGCGTTTTCCGTTTTTATATATCCTCCGGGGATGGAGGCTCGTCTCTGCTGTCCCGGGTCACTTTCTGTTTTTTAGCTTGCTCATATCTCTCTCTCTCTCTCTGCATAAATTGATGGCGCTATACAAGTACCTGTAATACTTAAATGACAAGAATAAAGGCCTAAGTCTGGGACAAGCGAAGATGACGCGCGCCATTCACACCCAAAATCTTTTCAGCTGCCATTTTTTCCGCCGCAAATAAAATATTAAAAAGGAGTTCTTCGCTCAAGACAAATAATAAAAAAAAAAGGTACATAAATCCGGGGTATGTGTATAAAAAGAGAGCCCGGTAAAAGCTCCTTTACTGTCGCCTCCCAGCTGCCATACCAATTACCGCCATCTGGGGGGGGCCAAATCTGGCGCAGATCACAACGTACTTTTCTGTTCTGCGCCAGATGTAGGAGGCGAAAGTAAAGGAAACTTTACCTGTGATCCTAAAGTAGAATTACAGCCAAATCCTAACTGGTCTTAATAAAAAAATGCCCCCTCCTACCATTCATACTGACTAAGCCGTGTAAAAAATAGACGTCACATGACCTCCTTTGTCAGTCAGCAGCAGCTGCAGGGGAAAGCACTTGACAATGGCTGGGAATGCATGGAACCCATGAGGTCACCTACAGGCTCCCAGCTGTTGTCAGAGCTCCCTCCTCTCCCCTGCAGCCTCTGCTGACTGACACAGGGGAGCCGGATCACATGACCAGATGGGAGCGGGCCGAAAATAGGCAAGTATATACGTTGTTCTCAGACGGGTTAGGAGGTGGAGAGGGAGGGAGCCCTCAACAATGGCTGGAAGGGGTGAGGTCACCTACAGACTCCCAGGTCTCAGCTGTTGTAAGCGCTCCCTTCTCTCCTCTGCAGCCACTGCCAGCTGACACAGGGGAGTTGGATCACATAACCAGAGTGGGCTGAAAACAGGTAGGTATACAAGTCTTTCTTACACAGGTTAGTAAGCACAGGTGTTAGGAGGGGAGGAGGGAGCTCTCGACAATGGCTGGGAATGCTTGGAAGTGGTGAGGTCACCTATAGACTCCAAGCTGTTCTCGGCGCTCCTTCCTCTCCCCTGCAGCCTCTGCCAGCTGACACAGGGGCGAGCGGGACCATGTGACCAAACCAGGCTGAAAATAGGCAAGTGAATATGTCTTTCTTAAAAGGTTAGGAGGGGGCATTTCCAAAAAGACTAGTCACCTTGAGGCTGGAATTTTACTTTAAGGAAGGTCTTCGGAGAAGATAAAATAATAAAAACGCACATGGATCCGGGTTATGTGTATAAAATGTGAGCTTCGGTAAAGCTCCTTTACCTCTGGCTCCCGACCACTATACCAGTTACCACGTCTGGCGCAGATCACAAAGTATGGATCCATTAGTGTGGTCCGATCTCACAGAGTCGCCTAGGCTGCCACAGCAGGCAATGGAATTTCAGGCAAAATCGAATGTGGACTATTCATTTCTCTGACAAATAATCACCCCCCCAAGAACACAATGCCGACACGGGAACGCATTCCTCTTATGGCTCATAGGCTTACTCATCACCCCGGGGTTCTCCTTTAACCATCTGATAAATGACGGCGGACCGCCTTAGATGTAAGGATCCTCTTTATAAAAAAAAAATTCTTCCCCAAATAGTCAAAATGATTCCAATCTAAATGTTAAAGCTGAACTCCAGGAAAATGTTACAATTGTTACTGGACTCTCGGTGATCTTCCAGATCTGTGCAGTGACCCAGAGACTTCCTGTAATAAAGACCGCCCCACAGGTACTCTCTCCCCTTGTGCAGGGCGACTGGTCTCGTTTCCTCCCCCTCCTGTAGTTTTCTGTAGTGGGTGGGGCCTGGTGAGTCCCTCCCACAGCTCAGCTCTGCCCTCCTTGTGCAGGGTGACTGGTCTGGTCTCCACCCCCTCCTGTAGTTTTTTGTTTGGTTGGAGCCTGCACAGCTCCTCCCACAGCTCTGCTTCTCTCTCCTTGTACAGGGCGACTGGTCTGGTCTCCGCCCCCTGCTGTAGTTTTCCAAAGTTCTTCCTTCTCCCATTATGCAGGGTGACAGGTCCTGTATTATGTAGGGGGAGGAGCTTGCTGGGCCCCTCCCGAAGCTCTACTCTCTCCTTGTGCAGGGAGACTGGTCTTGTCTCTGGCCCCTCCTTTATTTAGCTGTAGTGGGTGGGGCCTCCTTATGCAGGTTGAGGGGTCTGATCTCCGCCCCACCTGCATTATGTAGTGGGTGGAGCTTGCTTGAACCCTCCCACAGCTCTACTTCCTCTCCTTGGGGACTGCTCTTGTCTCTGCCACCCTGTCTGTAGTGGGTGGAGCCTCCTGGACTCCTCCCACAGCTCTGCTCTCTTTACAGGCTATGGATTACACAGTGATGGTGTCATGGCTTCAGGAATATCTGGACCTGTAAATGCATTTATAGTTTCATAGAAGGTAATGTTGAATAAAGCCAATAGTCCATCCAGTTCAACCTGCGTAGGTGTATGTGTGTCACTGCTAATAATCATTTCCCATATCCCGGAATGTTGTGTTCACCAAGATACACGTCCAAGAGTCTTTTTAAAAATATCAAATACCATTTGTGCACACAGAGGACATATCTTAGAGATTAGTACAGAATATATATTTAAAATTACTTTTTTTTATGCCCAGAGTTCAGCTTTAAAGTGAAAAGTAGACAAATCTGATGAACAAAAGTGGGAAAAATAAAGAAATACAATTGATGCCATTTTGAGGGAAACACCATAATTTCCTTTAATAAATTAGAACATGTTAAGCTTTATAAATAGGCCCCTGGCATTATCATGAATGGCATTACTGAAAGTTTGAACTTTCATGGCTTATTCTTTTGATTAGGCATCCGCACATTACAATATGGCTGTTGGAAGACAGGGCAGGCCATGGGGCCCGGGACTGGCCATGGGGAGCGGCCATGGGTGCCCGGGACTGGCCATGGGGAGCGGCCATGGGTGCCCGGGACTGGCCATGGGGAGCGGCCATGGGTGCCCGGGACTGGCCATGGGGAGCGGCCATGGGTGCCCGGGACTGGCCATGGGGAGCGGCCATGGGTGCCCGGGACTGGCCATGGGGAGCGGCCATGGGTGCCCAGGACTGGCCATGGGGAGCGGCCATGGGTGCCCAGGACTGGCCATGGGGAGCGGACATGGGTGCCCAGGACTGGCCATGGGGAGCGGCCATGGGTGCCCAGGACTGGCCATGGGGAGCGGCCATGGGTGCCCAGGACTGGCCATGGGGAGCGGCCATGGGTGCCCAGGACTGGCCATGGGGAGTGGCCATGGGTGCCCAGGACTGGCCATGGGGAGCGGCCATGGGTGCCCGCACTTTAATTTGTAAACTCCCCACTAGGGGGATTTTTATCTCCCTCATCATTTGCGCTCTCTAAGACTGCCTAACCCGCGGCTCCTGATCTCACTCTCGCCTCTTCTGGTCATTGGCTTGGACGATTGTTCTATATTCTGGTGGAGGTTATGGGAGGAGGAGAGTTGGGTTGTCAGTAATTATCCTGGTTCCCTGCAGCCTGAAATCTCCAGGCTTAGAGGAGTCACATTTGTGTTTGCAATGTGGACTAGGAAATTAAGGTCTAGTATTCATCCATTCACACAACAGAACCATCCCTAATTTATTTATATATATATATATATTTTTTTTTATATATATATATTTTTTTTTATATTTTTATATATTTTTAAATTTTTTTATATATATATATATATATATATTTATATATATATATATATTTTTTTTTTTTTATTATATTTTTTATTAAAAGGATGCTTTAGGTTTTCTTCAGAAATATTGCATTGGCGATGACTATGGCAAAAAGGAACAGGAAAAACATACATTTTTCGCTGCTAAGTATTAGGAAAGCAGATCTTAGGACAAGAGCGGGGTTGCTTTAGCGTTATGGTTATGGAGGAGACACATCAATACAAATCTCTATGAAGAAATATAACAGTACAGAGAGGAAGAGGAGGAGGAGGAAGTAAAGTTGTAAAGATCAGATATGTAGGTGCTAAAATAGCTGTGGCTGTATCTATTAGTGCTATATAAGTTGTACAGGGGGGAAGGGGGGTGGGGGAGGGGAGGGGAGGGGGTTAGTGGAAAAAAACAGGATGACTTTGGGTTAGGAGAAGGGCGGAATATATACAGGGCAGCACATACCAACCTTTTCCAATTGAGGAAACACGACCTAAAATCCCAATTAAATCTAGGGAGTGATTTGAGAACATAACTTCCCCAATTTGGTCCCTTTTTAGGGTAAATCCACCTTCTCAGTGAGGAAAAAAGGGCATGGGTTTTCAAATGACACTTTGGATGAACCGAGAAAAATGTATTCTTTACGTAACCAAAAAAAAAAAATAAAAAAAATTGGAAGAAAGTTTTCAAAAAACAAAAAGAAAAAAAAAGGGAGCAATCCACAGAGGACGAGCATCCTACAGGCAGGAACACCGTATAACCTTTTTGTTTTCCAACCCCTAAACTTCGATCGCCATCCACTTCAAATCTGGACTTTAAAAAAAAAATATATATATTCTTTTTTTTTCTTTCCAAAAACCGTCCCGCAGCAGCCGTTTTCTTTCAAACCACCAAACGTCTGGAGTCCAAGCCAGCGATCGTTTCATTCACATGGTCCCGGTACAGACATCCACTTACTGGTCATATCCACAATCCCAACGGGTAAGAAGACGTGACAATAAAAAAAAAGAAATCAATAAATAAAAAAATCGGTTGAATTTGCTCTCTCTCTCCAATGATATACGATCTCGGGGTGACGTTTTATAGAAATCTCCATCCTAAA